>NC_044330.1:79769340-80072370 GCF_007399415.2 Gopherus evgoodei | reverse complement strand
AGTTCAGTCCCTTGGAGAGTCCAGATAATTCTGCCCTGGTTAGAGGTAGTCTTGATAATATGATGATGGTAGGGTGCCATGTATCTTCCCTGTGTTCGGTCCTGGTGTCCTGGTTTCTCTTGGAGGTGGTGTTTTGTGGTGTTTGTTTGTAGTTGGTTCCACTTTTTGTTTTTGTGTTGAATGGTAGGGTTTTTGTTTTGTTTTTTTGTTTGTTTTTTGGGGGGATATTTGTTTTGGGTTTCCTGAATAATCTTTAAGTAGGTTTCCGGATTTTTTCCCTCCCTTCCAACATGTAGGAGGATGTGATGATTTCATGTTTGTTTTTAGCCATTTTGCTTGTGTTTTAGTGGCACTGTAGAATTTTTAGCTCTTTTGCTTGTTTTAGTGGCACTGTTCCAAATATATTCTTAGAAACTGGTTTCTAAACATGCCTCCTCTGCTTAGAGATGAAATCAGCATGGAGATCTTTAGTAAAGTAACTCTGGTACAGAATCACAGCTCTAGCAACAAAATGTTGCATTAATAACTAATTACTTTTTAACGGCTTTGCATTATTTTCTTTCTTGTGTGTGTTTTGTTTTGTTTTTTTATTTGAGGATTTATTATGAGGTTAGATATACCAAAGAATGTGATATATTTTCATTTTCCCAGTAAAATCAACTCCTTTGCATGTAAACTCTATAACTGATAGCTCTGTATCTTGAAAAAACACTATACATTTGTATCTAAGACCAGGACAGAATCTGTTAATTGTTAAGATTCAGCAGTGCGGGAAAATAAATCAAACCATCTAACACGTAGTTTCCCTATGACATGCAACCATACCACTTTTGGCTGATACCCCATCAAATTTTGTAGACTTAGCAGGATTCCAGCCACTTTGCTGGGAAAGTTCCATGTTGTTATTAATTCAATAGGTGACACTATTCTCTTTGACTCAGTACTGAACTGATGCCAGCACATTGTGTTGGGGGCACCCCATCCTGTTGGGCAGAGGGTGCCACTTTTTGGATAACATACAAAAGCAAGGTCTGGAACACTCCTGCCACTAAGAATCCTATCCCAAGATTTTAGGAAATATGTAATTTCACTGATTTAATATTTAATGAACAACATGCTCTTATTCCAGGACTTGTTTTCATTGGGCTGTGATGATTAAACAGTGATCATTTTTGTTATATTTTGCATTAGTTTGTGTCAGCCTCAGAATGGAAGTCTCCTAACATAACTTTAGTTCATAAATTTGTGTGTTAAATCATGAGATTCTGCTCATAGAAAAATATGTAAATATTTAAAAATATTAAGTAGTGGAAGAACGTATAATTGCAGATATTCTCCAATGTCTGCAAAGCCAGCAGCATTTTGCCCCAATCCACAAAAGGACCTAGATCCCAGGTTTGGGTGCTACTGCAAGTAAAATCTGCCTGCTCCATAGCCACCTAACCCTGTAGCTGCCTAAACTCATTTGGCGCCTACATTTTCAGAGTAAAAGTTCCCTAGACACTTAAGTTTCTGCCTCTTGGCTCGTGCACTGCTGCCTCAGGCAGGCGTTGAGACACCTCTCTCATGTATAAACGCTGTACAGTCTTCAAAGCAAGGGAAGCTAGATGGGGGAACACCAGTCTATCTTGCCTGCAGGGCCTGATGTGGTAGGCATGAGTAGCACTCATAAAGAATGTCAGGATTATTTACTGCCAGGGTGATATTTATCTGCATCCTGTCCCTTTAAGGTTATGCCTTGTCCCTTAAAGGATTTGGAGCTGAAAAGACAACACAGGGTGGGAGCTGGAAGCAGGCTCAGAAGGGTTTTTAGTGTGCTCTGGTAAGATTGACTGGTGCGGGGCCTACAAGTGCTCAAAGCATGCTCGACTCCATACAAAATGGCTGAGGGGGAAGAGGTAGGAGCATTATTCATTATAACCTTTGGTGAGAGCACACCCCTGGGATGTGTGAAACATTTCTTCAGATCCTTTGTCCTCACCAGACATCCCAGGTGGGTATCCTAATCACTGGGCTAAAGGTTGAAAAGGGAGCCTTTGCTGCTGCCATTTCGTGTGGTGGTGAAGTTAATGGGGCTACACCTATTTGCACCAGCTGAGGATCTGACATTTTGAGTTCTCAAATGAGAAGACTCAACTTCTGCCTTTTTGCCACTAATACATACAGGCCATTATTGTTTCAGTGGTTGTTAGGAGGTAATGTCCAGACTTCAGATTAATTGGTCAGCTGTTGAATGTTCTGATGATGTAATGTTTCTATCCTGTGTCTTGGTGATTGAAGGTTTAAGTATCCAATTGAGAGTGGGTGGGTGGAGTCTCTCTGAAACCGGTCTCAGTTAGAACAGTTCAGCTCTCTTCCACGGTTTGTTCTTGTAGTTTAGCTCTTAAAAGTGAGCAATACTTCGTCTTCAAACTTATCTGCTGACTCTCATTTGCTATTACCCCAGCACAAGAGCAAATAGCTGTGTTTGGCTGCTCAGAATTTGCTAGAAGAAAACAAAATAGGTGTGCATGACTAAAAGAAATCAATTATGAATAAAACTAATGTGAAATATTTATTTGTGTTTTGAAAAGTAAAACCACTCTGGTGTGGTAGAGTATTAAATCACATACGCAATCAAAAGAGTCCAGATACATTAAATATTGATAGTAAAAAAGGTTTTCTGAAGTGCTGTAGCAGTTTGAAAGCACTTATGTGCAACTGGCACACTTACAAATCATAAGCTATGCTGGACAAATCCATATTTTGTGCAAAACTAGGGCTTTTGAACTTCTCAAGAGAGATGAGTGCTAAATTTGTCTCAGGACAGGCTTTTGTGGAGCTAGTGCATGAATAGCATTTTTTTCCCAAGTGATGTGAATGACCACAGAATATTTTTATAACACATCTCGAAGAGAAAATGGAAAGTTGAGAAAAGGAAATGTTCTTTTAAGGTGTTTCTGTTGATAGCCTTTTATCTTAAAAATATGAATTCAAAATTGGGTCTGTTGAATCAGAATCTGCTTTGCTTGTCATTCAACGCATTATGTTTCTTCCTCTGAATCTATATTATGTCTTTACAACTGTGTATGCAGCATTAATGGCAGCAGAAATACCGTTTATCAGTTATACTCCTAGACAAAAAACTCATTGTATTCAGCCATTGCCTCAAAAAGGAACGATCACATGAACATTTGTGATATATTTGAAACTATATTTATGAAAAAAATGGGTAATAAATAGTGTCAGACACATTTGCTCCTGTGCAGTCTTCCAATCTGAATTAGATATTTACGTTTTGACCACATTTTTTCTTTTAGATTTTTGAGTTTGTGGTGTGTGTGTGTGTTGGCAGAAGGTCGCGCTGACAGCTCTGGAGGTAGAGACAAGTCCCTTTTCCACAGAACCAATATGTAGAGAAGCTTGGCAGTGCAAGCTTATCTAGCCATGCTGCCAAAGTGACACAACTTGTTCTAGTGGACTGAATCTAGAGGCGAGAGTCTCCATGACCACTTATCTCTTAAAGAGACACAGTCCACTGAACAGTTATCTCAGGGGTTCTCAAACTGGGGGTTGGGACCCCTCAGGGGGTCATGAGGTTATTACATGGGGGTTTGCGAACTGTCAATCTCCACCCCAATCCCGCTTTGCCTCTAGCATTTATAATGGTGTTAAATATATAAAGAAGTGTTTTTAATGTATAAGGGGGAGGGGTCACACTAGAGGCTTGCTACATGAAAGGGTCAGCAGTAAAAAAGTTTGAGAGCCACTGAGTTATCTGGTAGTAATGTATTTTATCATCGTGAGCTCGATTTGAATTGGTAACAACAAATAAAAATTTCCCATTCTTCACTGTTTTCCTAAACTATCCAATTCATTCCTCTCCCTCATAAAAATGTTAGATTGTTTCTATAAAACAAATAATTAATCTTTTAAAAAAGCAGCTATGATTACAGTAAACCTCATAATACTTTATGATAGTTCGACTAAACATGACGCCTTCCAATGGGATCTCATTGCTAGATACGTAGTTTTTAGGGAGCAAAAAGGACTCTGATGCCACTGGGCATAGATTAGCTGTTATTAGCAGAGCAAAAATGCTAGCATGCAGAGCTGAAGGCATAGAGTTACCAAGAGACACTGATGATGCTGGCAGGTATTAAGGTTGGGGGGGTTGATACTTCACTTGACAGTGACAGTGAGATGTGTCTTTCCTCCATGAGAGCTGCTGGTGTGTGTGTGTGTGTGAGATATATATGGATGGATGGGGTTGTTGCCAGCTCAGCATCCACTGACCTTAAAGGTTCTGGGTAAATACCTCTTGCACTCATTGGAAATAGCATGAATGGGAACAGTAACACAATGGTGCTGGTATCAATAAAAACATTTCACTTTCTGTGAATTACGTTCTACGGTAATATTACATTACTATTTAATAGATGTGCCAAGTGATTAAAAATTAATCATGATTAATCACATTGTTAATAATAAAATACTATTTATATAAATATTATTGGATGTCTTCCACATTTTCAAATATATTGTTTTTAGTTACAACACAGAATACGAAGTGTACAGTGCTCACTTTTTCATTTTTTATTATAAATATTTGCACTGTAAAAATAAATGTATTTTTCAGTTAATACAAGTACTGTAGTGCAATCTCTTTATCATGAAAGTTGAACTTACAAATGTAGAATTCTGTCCAAAAAATAACTGCATTCAAAACTAAAACATTGTCAAACTTTAGAGCCTACAAGTCCACTCAGTCCTACTTCTTGTTCAGCCAGTTGCTCAGACAAACCAGTTTGTTGACATTTGAAGGAGATAATGCTGCCTGCTTCTTGTTTACGTCACCTGAAAGTGAGAACAGACTTTCGCATGGCACTGTTGTAGCTGGCGTTGGAAGATATTTATGTGCCAGATCCACTAAAGATTCATATCTCCCTTCATCTTCAACCCCCATTCCAGAGGACATGCTTCCATGCTGATGACGCTAGTTAAAAAAATAATATGCCCTGAAGGATTAGAGTTTAAGACAACCACTAACAGATGCATGTGAGAAAGAAGCCACCACTATGGAAAGGTTATTCTATAATTGTCATGGAATTTCTTCCAGCTTAACCTGAAGAATATGGTAGTGGATACTATAAAGAGACAGTTTTCTGGACTAGATGGACCACTGGTACACATGGTATGGCAAATTCTGTGCTGCCATGATAGTAGATGCAGACAAATATAGATTCCTAGTTTATGGCAGCAAAACATGGCTTCCTGCTTTGAGACATTTATTGCAGTCTGCTCTTTACAGTTAGTGCTGCCAGAGGTGACGTGTGTGGGTATTGCAGGGGTCAAGTGCCTCCCCCCAATTGGCCTACTGGGGGCAGTGAGAAAGAGGGGCGCTGTCCTTCTATCCCTGTGCCCTGTCCCCGTCCTTCCATCACACACACACTCGGCTGCTCTCCCTGGCAGCTGGGCGGGAAGAGGAGTGGAGACACTTCTGCCTGAGAGTGCCTGGCTAGGAGGTGTGTGTGTACATGAGAGTGAGCCTCTGAGCCAGGTGCTCTCAGGCAGAAGTGTCTCCATTCCACTCCCCGCTCAGCTGCCAGGGAGAGCCACTGAATGTGTGGGCCGGGTGTGGGGGGAGAGCACAGGGAGAGGACAGAGAGCTTCCCCCTCCTCCCTCCCCCATTACAGGTAATGTGGGGTGGGGAGAGCACTGTGGCCCCAGGCTGGGCACATGTCGGGATCACTGAGAAGGGGAGACATGTGGGGCAGTCATATGTCCTCCCCTTTAGCCTACTGGGTAGGCATCAGTCGTCTGTGAGTGCTGCAGAGTGATTATCTATATAATAAGGTCCAGCAGTGTCATTGTGGGTCATTATGAAGCCTAAAATGTCTAGGTCAGTGTGAAATAATTGAGCAGCTACAACCAAGGTTGAGTGCTCTTTTGGTTCAGACTACCACCAGGTTGAATCTGCACTGGGTTTTATGGGTCTGTTGCCATCCAATTTTTAAATTCTCAGCCATTTTGCCTTTATGAAGTATACTCCTGTGACAGCAAGGCATGTATCTATGCCATGCCAAGAGTCATACAGTGTTGTGATATCACCACCCTTACTCTACAATTAATTTGAATGCAACCATTTCATTGGTTGTATGAAGGAAACTGCGCAGATGGTGGATTACTTGGCCCAACTGCCAGAGTTCCCCAAAACCACCCACACAGCAACACAAGCAGCAGACACATAACCTGAAGCGCACACACCTCCTCACCACAGTCAGTACACACTCCTCATTTGGCACTTGCACTAATCAACACGAATTTCCTAGCACAACATACACATTCACCCACCATTGATCTAAACTTGAACGGCAAAGGCATAGGTCCATCGCTAGTTTGTTTCATAATTCAGTAAGTTTCTCAACAATGTATGTAGTTCATTGAATAACTCTTTCTGAAATTCCTCTGGACTTTGTCTCTTAACACTGCAGTTATAAATCTTAACCATAACTTTAATTCTGTATATACAGAAAAAAACACCAATCAACCAAAATATATAACACAGCCACAGACGCTATAATGCATTTGGGGAGTATACTGTATTTGCCTCTTCATGTGTAATACTTGGAGATCTACAACTTTGAATTGTTTAGCTATCTACAAAAGTCTAACAGATGTATTAATACTTAACTCACATTGGTAAGAGGAAATCTTTTTCTTTCCTCCCCTCCTTCAAATGATTAAAACTAATTATATATAAAATGCTTGGTAATTCCTTCTGATTCTTGTTTCACAGCACTCTGCAAACATTGGAGTTGTTCCACTATGCATGCAAATTGCAAGCCATAAATTCTTAAGCACTTTGCTTCTGTGCAAACACTAAACCCTATAGTCAAAGTTAATTGCAAACTCAACAGCTTTTGCCTTTAAGTTTGCAGGATCCCACCCTTATTAATGCAGAACCATAGCCACAGCATTACTCACTCTGGACAGATTGTCACAGATATGACGAGTAAATCAAAGTTAAATAAAATAATATTTGGCAACAGCAGATGGTCTTCTCAGCAGTGGATTCTAGGGACATTTCAAGAAAAAGAGTGTTGTAGTGACAGAACTTGTGTGTAATGTGTTTGAAATGGCCCTCAGTTTGTGGAGAAGTTGGATTCTAGTAACTGGATCTAAACCTGTTCAACTAGTTTTGGTTTGATATCAGATGCAGTTTGGACGAAGCCCATTATAATTTTTATTATTACTATTATTATAATGTAGTATTTACATACAGTGGTTCTCCTTTGCAGCCATTCAAAATGCCTTAAATATTTGAATAATATTACCCCAGTATTTGTAACAGTTGCTGGTTTTCCTAGGTGTTCCCTATACTTTATATGTTTATATGTTTTATATTGTAAGCAAAGATGGTTGGGGCCCCTATAGTTAAGATTGCCTGGCACTTCATATTATAAAACCCTGTTTTCAGCTCCTTCTATCAGTGCTAAACTTTAACCATTACAGCTGAAATTTTGCATGATGTCTGCCTCAGACTGATTTTTTTTTTTTGTTTTTGGAACATGTAATTAAACATTATTATGATGCATACACCTAAGAGAGAGGAATTATGTTTGCATGAATACCCTTAATTCTGGCATTTCCTAATTTTTGAGTGCTTGACTTAGCAATGTCCTTTTACTGTCCTGTGCGTTTTTCATGTAAGTGTAGGGAGTATGTAGGGTGCTGCAGATGTGCAACATTATCTGGTATCCGAGCATGGACTGTGCTGCTGAGCAGACAAGCTGCTTTCTTTGGCTGAAGGGCTGGTCTGCTCCCTCTGCTACAAGTAGGGTTGCCAGGTGTTCGGTTTTCGACCAGAACACCTGGTCAAAAAGGGACCCTGGCAGCTTTAGTCAGCATCAGCATGTTAAAAGTCTGGTTGGTGGCACAGGCTCTAGGTATTTTGCAGCCTCAAGCATGGCAGGCAGGCTGCCTTCGGTGGCTTGCATGAGGGAGGTCCCCGGTCTGGCGGATTCGGCGGCACGCCTGCGGGAGGTCTGCCGAAGCCGTGGGACCAGTGGACCCTCCGCAGGCATGCCACCGAAGACAATCTGCCCCCCACCCTTACGGCGACCAGCAGAGCGCCCCCCGTGGCTTGCTGCTCCAGGCATGCGCTTGGCGTGCTGGTGCATGGAGCCACCTCTGTCCCTACTCAGCTCCATGCAACTCCCTGGAAGCTGCCAGCATCTCCCTCTCCCTCCTAGGTAGAGGGACAGCCACAGGGGCTCTGCGTGCTGCCCCTGCGCCAGCTCAGCAGCTCCCATTGGCTGAAAATGTGGGGGATGAAAACCAAAACTGTTGGGTTTTGTTGGACAATTTTCAGCTGAATTTTTTTTTGTTGAAATTTCCTGTGGGAGAACCCCTCCTATTTGTACACCAGCTCTAATTTCACTGCTCACCATATATATGTGCAGGTTGATGGGGAAAGAATGTCAGGGCCACAGATCTGCAGAGTGGGAGAGAGACAACTACCCCACAGATTCTGAGACCAAATCCTGGAAAATAGAGATTTTTTTAGTGCTATTTTACCTACTCAGAGTTAAGGTTTTAGTAACTGGAAGTTTTTTACTTCCATTTTTTTGTTGTTGCACATCATGTGATTAATCATGTTATATTGTAAGCATTACGATTTATTAATACAATGTGATGACACTGAAAATTGAAGATTCCATTTTCCTACAGTTCGTGTCCTCAAACTGTATTCGTAATGTGTACTAGCATCTCTTTAGTCAATACAGAACTCATACTAACAGGTACTGTGATGCGGCAAGGCCAGAGGGCTACAGTAAAGTACTGAGGAACAGGTATGTTAGCCCCAGGCTAAACAAATCCCTAGTACCATAGTAACCAAATGTCAGTTGCTCCTGGTTAATCAAGGCACCTGGGGCCAATTAAGATCTTTCTAGAAGGCAGTGGAGATAGCTACGTTGATTAGAACACTTGCAGACAATCAAGGCAGGCTAATCAGGGCACCTAGGTTTTAAAAGGAGCTCACTCCAGTCAGGCGGGGAGGAGCCAGAGGAGAGGAAGCGCATATGAGGAGCTGGGAGCAAGAAGCTGAGACTGAGAGGGTGTGCTACTGGAGGATTGAGGAATTATCAGACAATCAAGCATTATCAGACACCAGGACGAAGGTCCTGTGGTGAGGATAAAGGTGTTTGGAGGAGGCGATGGGGAAGTAGCCCCAGGAGTTGTAGCTGTCATGCAGCTGTTACAGGAGGCACTATAGACAGCTGCAATCCACAGGGCCCTGGGCTGGAACCCGGAGTAGAGGGCGGCCTGGGTTCCCCCCAAACCTCGCAACTCCTGATCAGATACAGGAGGAGTTGACCCAGACTGTGGGTTCCACTAGAGAGGAAGATCACTGAGGTGAGCAAATCCGCCAATAAGTGCAGGACCCACCAAGGTAAAGGAGGAACTTTGTCACAGTACTTAAGAGCCAAATTCAATAGAAGCCAATAAAATCTGGCCTGAACCAACTGAAACCTGACATAACGAAGGATAGTCATTATGGAAGCTTGTATAAGAAAATATTGTAGTCAGAAAGTCATGTTACTCGCACAGGGCACCTTTCTTAATAAATGCCACTCCACTTTATAACATAACTATAGGTAAGAACATCTTAAAGAATAACCTGCTAATCAACAGAGCTGAAGATTGACACAAAATGCGGCACTTATTCGGTTGTATTTGTTAACCTCTTACTTGTTAAAACAGGCGGCAGCTTTCTGACAGCCTTGAATTGAAACAGAATTGCAGCTCGGTGAGCAGAAAATGAGAGTGCTTTCAAACATAATTATCTAAGTCATTATTTTCTCTGGAAAATGAGAACCTGAATAAAGGTGATTGAGTGATCCAGTGGGTAAGAAACCTAAAGGCAGCACTCAGCATTTTTCTAAAAGGGATTGTAACAAAGGTATTCTATTGATTTGATTTTGATCTCAAAGATCTAACAGGTCAAATAAATAATTAAATGTTTCACATGCTTCTAGCAAAATCATATCACTGTGTTAACTTGCGGGGGAATAAATAAATATACACTAATGACTTTGCCACTCAAGTTTATAGTTTTATGGTAAGCATAAATGAGAGTGGACGAATGTGCACATGTGATATTGTGAGATTTGTATTGATTTGTGCAGGTGACCAATGAGAGGTGTGTGCTGCAATGAGGGTCTGTGTGTGTTTGGGTTATTGTGTATGTTGGTTATGAAATGAAGAAGTTTGAGCAAGATCATAAAGTGCCCTGAATGTGAGAAGGAGCAGTTTTGGTTGAGTGGAGAAGAAGGCAGAGGTCATGCTGAAAGATTTAGGAGAAAGTTGGAAGAACGGAAGTTTAGGCGGAAGGAGTACATAACAATATAGTAGGATTTGGGGGACAAAGTGGAGGAAGAACTAGGGTCATAGTAAAAGAAATAGGTGGCGTCAGAGGTGTGTGTTTTGTGTGAGATTGAGGGACGTGGATGCTTATGAAGTTACAAGGGGAGAGAAGACTGGGATGGAGGAGAGAGTGGAACTAAAAGTAGGAGACAAGGAGAAAGGGAGAACTTCTAACTGATTATCACTTCATTTTTTGTTTCTGTAATTGAGGAGTTTAAGGACACAGATGGAAGCTAAAGCAACAGAGAGGCTGTGGAGACTCAAAAGTAGAAAGACTTAATTGTAATTGGCACAAGAATCATTTAGGGAGTATGTAACTGCTTGGCAGGGCTCTTTGATTGACCTCTCAGGTTATCAGCCATTGAAGCCCTACAAGGACATACTGAGTCCTTCTGACTCACTATGGGAAGTGCAACTCTTTAAATATCCTGTGAGTGGGAACAGCTCTTCTACTCACAAGAATCTAGATTTTGAGGCTGATACTAGGAATGGAAAATCTCAGGTGAAGACGTAGACTGGAGTACTTTTCTATTGCATTAACTTGTTAACAAAGCCAAATGTTGAGAAAAGGATGCATTTTGAACTAACCCAACATATTCACTGGAGAAAAATGGAAACACCACAGGCTTTCAGAGTGGAATTAAAATTGCTTAGAAAGGAAAAGAGCAGCCTTGAAAAAAGAGAATGAGTGGAAATTGAAAGATGTTTGTATTGTTACTAGGCTCTCCACATGCACTTAGCTGCAGCAATAGGAATAGAAGTAGCAACTGCTAGGTGGGAGCAGATGATGGACAGCGTGGTATGAGAATGGAACAAAGCAGTCAAACAGAAGAGGTAGATTTGAAAATAAGGACAATGGAGTTGACAAAAGGGAGCAAAGGCTAAAGCAGCAGCAGAGAGAGAGGTTGATAGAATAGAGATCACAGAATGAATAAGAGGAGAGAGGAGAATGGGAAAATGAGCAATGTTGAGAGAGCTGGTGATTGCTAAAAGCATTAATACACAATGAATAAAGTACTTTAGGATTTTTTTGGCATGAAAGATGCCATTTAGATGTAAGAAATTATTTAATTGGTGCAATTTCCCACATCTTATTTACAATATTTGGTTGAATTGATCTTGATCCTAAACATATGTGAACTAAAGAGGCATCAGTTTCTAAAAGACCTTATTTGAAAAAAAATAGTGCCTTTTCAGCTAGCCTTGTAAATATTTTTACATAAAAATGAATGTGATTTCACATGACTGATGAAAATTACATTGTCACAGTTTCAGGGCAGCTACACCTGTATTCCCCTTCCATGGTCCCTCAAGGACACCCACTTAGAGGTCTCTGGCTCCCCACAATCACCTCGCCTGGGTGGAAACCCATGTCTCACTCCTAGGCAGTCTTTGTCTCTGAGTATGAAGCAAGCATCCAGTTTATAACAAAACAATGAATTCTGCAACTGGCATTGTCTGCCTGTTTTCCACTATGTTCAACACAGACGATGGTGAGATATTATGGAAAATCAGTAACTAGGCATACACAAGTACCATATATTGAATGATCAGATAGCATATATATACCCTGATCCTTGGCATCTGATTGAGGTGCAGGATCTGACTGAGATGCAGGGACTAGGGGAAGAAGTGTTTCTGTGCTCACCCAATGCCTGATCTGGCTTCCAATATAAGTTAGAGCAGCTTCACATTTTCTCTAACTTTTGACTACCTCCAACAGCCTCCAAGGTGCCGCTGCAGCAGTTGGGGATTGCCAAAGCACTGCATGTTTCAGCCATGCCCATGTCCCCATACTTGACAGATGCCCCTAAGAGGGAGTGGAGAGGAGTGCATAGCTGGTTCTATGTCCCAGAAGATAGGGGAATCCCTGCTGGGTTACTTAGGCCAGTTTTAAGGTTGCTTTGTGCCATCAGAACATCACAAAGCAGCCACATGAAGGGCAAAGATCTGGCCTATACTGTGCAGGAGGTAAGTTGTCTTATGGAATTCAACAAAAAGAGGCAGCTGGAAATTCTCTTTCCTTCCATTTCCATTTTTCAAGCATTGACCTCCAAAGTAGCCCACTTTAAATTAAAATGCAACTGTAGCCCCTTTTGGAGCAGTAATTGAGTAATGAATCACAGACTACTTCCTGTGCCAGCCAGCTAAGCAACCAGAGGGGAAAAAAGCATCTTGAATAAATACTAACCTTCATTAACCCCATTCTGGATATTTTTTCAAATAAATTATCTGAAACATACTATAGACGGCCATACTTAACATTTTAAAGTGCTTCTTCTGTTGTGAAAACACATCTGCTTGTACAACCATAATAATTATTGCAAAATGTTTGCTGAGTATTAGATAATATGTTTTCATTCCAGGATCTCAAAGCATTTTAAAAACTTAAACCCTCACAATACTCCTGTGAGATAGGTAAGTATCATTATAAAAAATGTATAGATTGAGAAATAGGAGCGGGGGATGAGTGACTTGTGCGAGGTAATACGGCAAATCAATGGCAGAGACAGGAACAAACCCAGATGTCCTGATTCCCAGTCTCCTGCTCAGATTGGTAGAATGCTTGGTTACTCTCAAGATTCATAAGATGCTACTACAATTCTTTAGGATGGAGCTCCAAACTCAACAACAAACCAGAAAGTTAGCCTCTTGGCTTTTGACATGCAGTCCTGCAGCCTTAAACTGCCCTCCTTCCTTAGTTTTCTGAGCGTGTAACCAGCTGCACGGTGGGCACTGAACGGTCCCCACAGGCGGAGGGCAGCAGTTAGTGTCCTTCCACCAGAGCCTGCCCCTCTTTACTAAAGATTGCCTGGGTGCCTGCATAGTGTGGAGCTGTTTGGAAATAGAGACTCTCCCTGTTTTTCATGGGGTGTGGTTTATCATTTTGAAACAGAGCAGGGAGCACCAGAAACTCACAGAATACAGTAGCATGAAGGGATTGGATCTGCGATTTTGGCACTTCTTGGGGAAGTGGATATGCAGGAGCAGGGTGTAGTCTGCGGCTCCCTGGAACTGTCTGGCCACAGACAGGGATGCTACTCTTCTGGGTAAGAGCTCAGAGCTGGATGTGGGGCAGGGAGATTGTGGGCCTGGGTGCGGGGGAGAGCTCAGAGCTGGATGAGGGGCAATATGGGGAGAAGAGCTGGATATGGGGAAGCAGGAAGGGAGTGTGTATGGAGCTAGGTGCAAGGAGTAGAGTTGGGTCTGGGTGTGAGGGCAGCAAGAAGTGTGTGTGTGTGTGTGTGTGTGTGTGTGTGTGTGTGTGTGTGTGTGTGTGTGTGTGTGTGTGTGTGTGTGTGTGTGTGAATATAAGAGTGAAGGTGGGGAGAGCTCTGGGCCCCCTTCTTAGGAAAATTCTGGTTGTGCCCCAGCATCACCTGAAGAAAAAATAAATGTCCACATAAAATCTGAACTTTTTTGTTTTCAAAAACTTTCTAAAAGTTTTTAGTAAAAACAACAGGTAGTTTCAGCAGAGAGGCCAAGAATTATATGGACATAAACACTAACCCATCATGTTTCTAATGGCCTCACCATGCCAGAATTACTATATTGGCAGGGCAGTGAAGAAGACCTTGCAGTCCTACTGCCCATGCTGTACCCCGTTTTGTGGATAAATAGAAGACTTTAGTCTCCAGAGCTGATAGCCTGGAATTTTCTCAACAGCACTAAATCCATTCATATTTAAAATAAGGCAATTTATGCACATACACATCAGTTTATTTTCTTGTGAAAAGTTTCCTGAAGGTGAGGTTTTTACAGTTTATTGTGTGAAAACTATATCTGTTGCGGAAAATAGCACAATTTTGCCTTTATCTAAATTCACCAATTCTTCGGAAAATCTGTGTGTTTTCATAAAATGAAAATCAGTAGTGTGAAACAGAGGCCTGTGCAGCCAATGATAAAGTTCCCGTTAACTTCAGTGGTGCAGTATCAAGACCATAGAAAGCAAGGCTCAAAAGGAATATGCTTTCTGATCTATTTCTGATCCTCTGAATGAAATTGTCATTTATCAGTTGGTATACTCACACTGCAGATTCACACAGTGAATTTCTCTCTCAGCTTCAGGGTATGTGGGTGTAGTTCCATTGGCTTCCTTGATTTCAGTGTAGTGCCAGCCATACACTCATGGCTAAATGCAGCTCTATAGGTTACAAATGAATAGAGCAATACATAGCATAGCCATTTGCCCCAGAAACTGGACCTTGTGTTTACTCAGAATTCAACTTGTAATTGTCTTCACTGGGAGGCTGCCAGAATCAAATCAAAATGTGTTCACAGTCGATCCAAAATATGTCATAAGTGCCAGGCTTCTAGTAGCAAAATGTACCTCCATGTTTTCAAAATATTTGACATGAAAATCTCTCATGGTTTAGGATTGCACCATTGTGACTTTTTGGGGATGTCACACACAAAAAACTTCCACAAAACAAATTAAACTTTGGTTTATGAAGCCTGTTTAACTGTGTAATTGTAACAGGAATTGAATTACTCAATTTTATTAATGAAAATTTAGTAAAATAATCTCTTTTGGGTAGAACTTAATTTTAAGTGGCACAATAGCTTAATCTTGTATACTGTGGCCATTTAAGGTATATCTGCACTGCAATAAAAATCCCATGGCACCAAATCTCAGAACCTGGGTCAATTGACTCGGGTTTATGGAGCTCAGGCTACAGGGCTAAACATTGCAGTGTACATGTTCAGGCTCAGGCTGGAGCCTGGGCTCTGAGACTCACCCCACTCACTGGGTTTCACAGCCCAGGCTCCAGCCTGCATTTTTTAGCTTTGCAGCCAGAGCCCCATGAGTCCAAGTCAATTGACCGAAGCCAGTCCCATCTGTTCCATCAGTTTCTTATCATAGAGTATATGTATCTTTAGACAAAAATTAGGGTTTGGATGGGCTTCTTTGACAAGGGAGATGGATATATTTTCCCCCTTGAATATACTGTCATTGCATTATTTAGGTGCATGATGTGCTACTTCTATTGATTGTTTCTATATGCCAGTTGAGGATGGAGAGGCCGTGAAATTGATGTTAATAGCAGAAAGTACCTGCTCTGCCACTATGGAAAACACTTTTTTTCCCTTGCTTTGCTGACTGATTGCAAATGAATTTATGAGATTTGATTATTGTGTAGTTTTTGGGACAGAAAAAACAGGTCGACTCCAGAGCCCTGTGTAGGACTATTTTTTTAAAATCCCACTCCAATCCTGCCCCACAATACCCACTCCCATCCACAAAAACCTTAGGTCCCACAAATCCCACAACAGAGACAAATTCCTCTATGCTACTTTAAAATAAAAAAACACTCACCAAGTTCAGTTAATATATTATATGTATAAATGGAATTCAGATACAATTTTTACCACTAAAAGAATAAAACAAATCTTGTAAAAAAAAAAAACGCACCAAACTTTAGCTCCTGTTTATAATAGACATCAAATCTTTCTATCCCTTATTTAAATTTAAGTATTAAAATCTTTATTTAAAAAAAATTAGTGTTTTCCTGCAAATCATTGCAATGTTGGTTTTTTTTGACCCACCCAATCCCGCCCACAACAAAGTACACTTTCCTCTTTCCTTCTATCATGGCAGTGGGTCCTGCAGGGCTCATGGGAATCTCAGTCCTGCTGCAGGCCTCTAGCCCACAATTCTATGGCAGGAGCAAGCGAAGGCTCTAATCTCACCCTGGTAGGAGAGATTACCTTGACTTTGTGAAAGATGAAAATAAAAACATACCATGGCAGGGATTCTGCCCCTCCCATGGCTCCAGTGTGCTGCTCTGACATGATATAATGGCCAGAGACAGCCTGCGAGTGGCCAAAGGAGAATTTCCCCCTTGTGGGGGTACTGCATTAGGCCCCAGCACTGGGGCATGGTAAGGTGTAGCGCTGCAGTACATGCAGTTAACTCAATTCCGGCTTGTACTGCACTGGTTGTTGTAACTCAAAGCAGCCCTCTGGACTTCTTCAATCATGCCAGAAGCAGCCCAGAGTCATGATGGAACATAGGGGGCTAAAGCCTTTCCCTTGGGTGGCACCTTCTGTGATGTGCCTACTGCAGGTATAGCGAATAACTTGATTCCATATTGCCAGTCTCCTTACCAAATACAGAGCCAGAGTTTACCTGTTGATGTGAGTTAAGTCTAAGATGGCTTCCCAGGCAACTGTGAGACTATGACAGCCTGAATCTTTGAGAGACTTTAATACTCCACTTGTTGAAAAATGACCTTTATGTACAATTTAAAAAGGATCCATAACACAAGCAATAAAACCCACTCAGAGCAGGATTAAACAATTATCAGGAACAAAGAAAGTTTATGTACAATCACGGAGGAACTTTGAATGAGAATTTCTCTAAAATAATTATTTATTATTTGTTTAACACCTGAAATCTGATCAGTGCTGGATAGTGTGCAAAAATAAGGACCGGCTCTATTTTTTGAGTCAAAGAAGTTGCTGCATATTTTGTGACGTTAGTACAGGAATGGGGTAGAAGCTGTGATAATATCAACAAAACATCTTTCTATTTTGAGGAAATGAGCACAGATAATTCCTGTACCATCAATGTAAGTGTCATAGGTGAAATTAATCCAGTGCAGAAAGGCAGCACAAGGCTTCTGTGCCTCTTAAATCTTTTAAATAGAACGTAAATGGGAATTAAGTGACCTGTAGACCTTGTGCTATCCCTTTCCATAGGTGTGAATTTTAGTCTGTAAGCCTCAAGGGCCCAGTTTGAAAACTCTCACTCATTGTGGGCTCCATCTTGCAAGCTGCAGAGCACTCTGACCCTGATCCATCAAAGCACTTAAATATGTACTTAACTTTACTTATGTGTGTAGTCCTGTTAAAGTCGGTGGGGTTATTCACATGCTTAAAGTTATGCAAGTACTTAAGTACTCTTCTGAATCAGGGCCAGAATGCTTAGCACCAAGCAGCATGAAGCCCCATGTGAGGAGTTCTGACTCATGCAAATAGCCTTATTGAAGTCAATGAGGCTTCTGAACTGAGTAAGGCCTGTTACCATGAGTGAAAAGTTACAGGATCTAGTCCAAATTTATTAAGACTTTTATTTAAAAAACTCTCTGTACCAATAATCTACTTTTAATATAATTTCTGATAGCTGGCTTGATTTATACTTGAGATTGATATTAAGAAGCAAATAACAATAAAATTTTCGCGAATATGAATAATACCTCCAATCCAGATAGGTTATAAAATAGGATTAAAAAGTTATACTGTAGGATGTAATGAACATCATTTAGCTGACAAAAACCCAGCTCATTTCTTAGTGGCTTGGCCAGAAAAATGGCCCGATGTCAGTCTTTTGGTACAGCTGCTGTCTGTGAGGCCTGAAGGGCCTATTTTGATTCTGAAGTCCACTAATGGGAAGGTAGCACTTAGCAACGCTAGGCTTTATATGCTGTAAATTAGTTACAACTTCTTCATGTGGTTATCAGCTGGTAGACACAGTGGTAGAGATTTGTTATCTATGGACGGAACCAGACCCTTTTTAAGCATTTTCACAAAGGAGAAAACAAAACACACACAAGCCACTTTCTGTAATTCAGTCGTGCCTCATAATTTATATTTATTTAATCATTTACATGATCTTCAAAATGTATGTGAACAAGCAGCTTATTATGTTTGCTACTAGTAAAATAAGTATATTTATCAATTACTTTTTTGTAATCTGCGACTGTGACGATTTAAAATTATGGTGCAAAATAAATCAGCTAACTCAGCTGGATTCATCTTCCTGACTTTCAAGTGCTAAGTTTCTTTTTCAGAGTCAATTAAGGTGCAACTTGTGGAACAACAGGTTTTTTATATCCATGCTGAGCCAAACTGTGAAGCATGGTATGCTTTCCCAAATGATCCATAATTAAAGTGCAGACTGTAACTAAAGCTACCTGACAAATCCTCTTATTCCCCCCCCCCAAAAAAAAAGTGTTTAGGGTCCTGGCTAAAATGAAGATGCAAATTGCCACCTACTCTGCCTATACAATCCTCTTAGCATAGAAGTACTCAGCTTCCATTTCTGGATAATTAAGAGGCAAGCTGTAACTCACTCTTCGTTAAATCCTCTTAGTGAAGAAGCAGTGTGTGAAATTTTGCTGTGGTCTGTAGAATTAACTACTATAAGCTACATATGCTCTTTGCCTTGCCTTTGCTTGAATTTGCCATAGGCCTGTGGTGTAATTAATTACTCCAAGCAGTCCTGCTCATTTAGCACTTCCCAAGTCTGCAGCGTCCACTAATAGAAGATCTTTGTAACCACCTAATCCATTTCACACTCACTTCAGTTCATGAGGATATTAATTTGTGGACTGGAAGCTGCTGTTAGAGAAAACATTTCCTTTACAGCTTTGTCACCATGATACTTGCCTAAAAGCTGTTGGTGTTTTCATTGTCTATGACAATATATATGACTAGGAAGGAGAGAGGACATTTACGACTGGCTTCTGGCTAACATGGAGTGGTTATTTGCAGATAAATGTTCAGAGAGGTGGAAGCAGCCATGTTTACATTCTAATTCTCTGAGTACTGTCATTGGGAGGAAATAGTTCCAATCACAAATGACACTACGCATTTTCATCAGGCCTCAGCCAATCAATAACATCCTACTTCATTTTGCTAAATGTATTTACTCTCACGTTATCCCTATTCTGATCTACTAAAATTGCAACATTGCTGCAAATATGCAGCAACTAAAAATACAAATGATTAGCAAATATGGAAGCAGTTCCTCTAGAGGTAATACTTGCAAGACTGGGAACATGAAACAATTGTTAAGAATAGGAAGAGCCCACCATGCCTGGTTCTCTTTGAAATATATTGATCCAACTTTCCTCCTTTTCTCCTCCGGGAGAAAGAAAACTATGTTGATTAACTATATTTGTCATTTGCTTTGCTCACTCCTCTCATAATTTATTTTATCACCCTTTGCATTAAAATAGTTCTGCAGAAGTTTCCCATTTGATCAAGTTTTTTTTCTTTTTAGAAGGTTCCTTAGATTATTTTTTTTAACCCTAAAGACAGCATTAGTTATTTTTATTTATTGCTTCCAATCTTTTGTGTGTATCAGTTAGAATTGTGGTCCCTATTCTGATGTGTGGTTCCCATCTGCTTGGCCCTGCTTGGAGATTAGATGTAAAAAGCTTCAGTTCTCTGGTGAAAACTTTAATTGTTTTAGCTTATGAAAATTTGATATTTCAATGCATCCTATTGTAACACACAGTCGTTTTTTAAAGTATTTTACAATCCGTTGACTTTATCCTTTTGTTCTGAATTATACTGAGTACTCTAAAAAATTACAGGTCTGGTCCCTTAACTGGCTGAAAATAGAAAGATGAATGCATCTCATGCAGCTGTAAACAAATCCAAATCAATTCAGATTGAAACACTATACGCTTTGTTTTTTTATTATGAAATTCTTGCTAGTTTCTTGTTATTTTCTATAAATATTTAGGCTCACGCAAGGGAAGTTCAGATCAAACGCCAACATATTTGCAATCAAGATTCTAAAGGCAAATATAAGGATCTAAAACATGCTAACAACACTTCTACATCATGCAGTTTTATTTAGAGATTTAAACCATGTAAATCTAACACTGCACTTAAGGTGGTAGGCAAAAAAGATTTCTAACCATAATTCTATTTCAATAATGGCAACCGTAATAATTTTCTTTGGCATCAATATGTAGAATAAACCGGATAGAGTTCAGAATGAAGTACTGCTTTCCCAGTAAGAGGCTATCTTACTTGCCTTTAAGAAGTAGGAGAAAACTGGGTCACTGTAAACAGAGCAAAAAAGTTCCTCAGATACTGGTTGTTTCTTATTACTTCATATTGTCTTGATTTATTAATTTCATTCAGTTTATAACAACAATAATTACTCCTAGGTTAGGGATTTTTCCTAGCAGTTAATGACTTTTGGAGGAGTCTTGACTCATAACTGAGCCAATCATTAACTGCCAGAACTAACTCCACCAAACTGCTTTAAGTAAAGTATGTAATCTAGAATTACCCAGGCTTTGGGATCTTTTATTTATTATTATTAATATATTATATTTTACAATTTCTATGGTCAATAGTGACATGACCATTGGCCTATGGCTGTATGCATTATATCCGCCATATTTCACTGAAATCAGTGGAACTGCTTCATCTGTAAGCAGGCATCACATGGCTCATCATACCAAAATGTTAGCAAAATTATAGACAAGTAATTATTATAAATAAAGTTTCAGGCAGTCTACAAGGACCAAATTCTGGCTATTTATGCATGTGTGGTACAGATATTACAACAGCTTCCTAATATCTTCTGAAACTGTATAAGCAAATCTAAGGAACTGTGCATTTGGGGGTGAAGAATATATGAACTATGTGGATTCCTGTTGCCTCTCCTTGCTGAGGAGAGTCTCACAATTTATGGCCTACTTGAGCAGTAGGGTTGACATCTAGGTGTCCTAACATGAGCTCTTAGATACAGTGGTGAGTGGTAGAATATAAGGATGAATACCTTGTCTAGAGCAGAAGGGCAAAATCTCACTCCTTTTTAGTAAAGGAGAGGGTTTTACTCTCCTTCTGACTTTTCGGGGGGTTTGTAGGAATTGTCAGGAAAGTCAACACAAAGATTAGTAGTTTGTGGCATCAAAGCATTTATAGTGATGTTGCTTTTTGATCCCTCTGTCAGCAGTTCCTATTATCA
Organism: Gopherus evgoodei; assembly: GCF_007399415.2. Lineage (NCBI taxonomy): Eukaryota > Metazoa > Chordata > Testudines > Testudinidae > Gopherus > Gopherus evgoodei. Next base: position 80,051,242 of record NC_044330.1, on the reverse strand, counting down.
TACAGCAGAATTTGCCAGCTATTGGATTGTTCACTTGCTAATAGAAAGCATGAGCTGGGTTTAGACTATCCTGTTACAGGTTTGTTTTGCCCCAGTGATAACTGGTGTTTCAACAGTAAATCCTGCTCAGCACAAGCAATGCAGGTTCAATGTCTTCAAGTTCTTGGCTGAGGTGCCAGTGGGCTGAATCCACCATCTGAGCCATTATGACTGAACCCTTCAGCAACTGAATCCCATCTAAATTTAACACTGAGCCTCAGTGCAACAGCATCATGAAGACTCAGAAAATTCTGTTAAATGGCTGCCCACTTTCCAGTGACATGGTGCCATTTTTCTTGGAATTGAAATATAGACAGAAGACTTGCATCTCACCTATATTTCATTGCATATTTGTGGGAAGGCTGATGCAGAATCACTTGTAAGTGGCCTGATTCTTGGAAGGCACCAAACTGCAATTTCTTGAGTCAGGTCTCGACATGGTGAAACACAACCTTCTCTTGGAATTGTGAGGTAGAGAGACAGGCTGAGGCCAAGAGAGGAGGAGCAACCATCAGATCTATCTTATGTCTTTAAAAAAGGCTTGAATGTAACCTTTCAAGTCTGTTTTAACAAAAACAGCCATGGCATTTTTCAGTTTTTAGGGGAACAGGGCAGGAAAAGAAGAGGGTGGCAGTTTGTTTTAATAAACTAGTCATCTTTCAACTTCTAAGACAACTCTTGTCTCCAAGAATGTGTAAAGTGCTTCCCACCTCTTATACTGAATGCGTTCTCCCCCTCCTTGTCTAACAGGCAGCTGAGAAGAGTGAATAGACCAGTATGGATCTTCTGGCTTCCAGTTCTGAAATGGAGCTATCATTTGGGAGCAGACCCAAAGCCCGTTGTGCATATAACACTCTCCCCCACTACCTGGGTTTTGGAGTGATTGGAGGGAAATGATACATCTTAGCCTTCCCAATCCTTCCTCCGACCCAAATATGACTTTTTAAAAAATACTTCAGTCACCTGAGGCAGTAGTGCAGTGGCTAATGCCATCTCCTTGACCCCAAGAAGGTGGAAGAGGGAATCAAGGTCTGTGGTGATCAGCTCAGGGAGGAGGAGCAGAAAGTCCATTTACATGAGCTCCCCATTGTCAAGGAGATCCATACACTTCTCCTCTCCTCAGGAACCAGGTTCAACCACCCTCAGAACTCTTCACTTTTGTTTACATTATCATATGGGAAACCAGTTCCTTTTATAACAGTGTAAATAGGGACCATGGCTTTCTTTAGTGAGCCTATATTTTGTGTTGGACCTGAATCAAAACAGTGGATTAAAAATGCCCGTAAATTCTGGAGCAATCTGGATCCAAGCTATTTCCATTCAGTTCACGTTTCTGATTTCTATTTTTAAACTTTTTGAAAGATTTCAATATCTACTTTCTAAGAAAAGTGTTTGGAGTGTAATCTTAAAATGCCACCTGGGTAAGTAAAAGTGAAAATGGAATAAAGCAGTGCCCAATGTGGCTCTCTGAAGAGACAGAGCAGTGTGTGGTGAGAGTCAGGCGCAGAGTGAGGATACAAGTGCTTGCCTCACAGTTGGCAGAAACCTGGCCCCTTTAAAATAAATATAATGACACAGAATCAGTGCCAAAGCAGTCTCAACTCTGCCACAGTATCTCCTGGAACTTGAAAGCACATAATCAAGTAAATGGGAGCTAGATACATTCCTGCTTTTAAAATCATCTAGCATTGCTGGCTCATGCCTCAGCCACACTTGTTTCAAATATGGCTGCAGGCTGCTATTATATCTCTATCAAAGAGAAAACAAATGTGGCTTCTGAAAGGTTAAAAAACCTTTATTATTACCAAGGGCAAGTGCAGCCCTTCTGTATTTCATCACTTGTATGGAAAATGCAGCTGGTACAACAGTAGCAGCACTGCTAACAAAACGACAGATTAAGATTACTGTGAAATGTGACTTAGCAAAGGGTATGGACTTGTATCTGAAAATGTGATGAACGCTGTACGTGTGACATTTTTCTTCCAGAACCAGCTTTAAGATCGGCTCTAGTTTCTGGCAAACTTTCTGGAAATGCTATTCATTAATCTCCTGATACATCATGGCCTGACAATTCAGAATACCTGTAGCTTCTTCCTCTTGTCATTTTGATTTTAAAAAAGATAGGACTTCATTCACTTCAATCTTCATTTTTTCACTTATATATTGCCAGGTAAATCACTTACCTATTAACAAGTGACAGGAAATTGTACAAAGTTGTTTCTTACACAATTTAAAAAATGACATTTGTATATATCAGACTGTTGAAAGCAAATGCTAGATTGTAGGTGGGGTTGGTTACACCACCTCAACAGGTTCCATTATAATCCTGTTTTCAATTGCTTATGAGTTTGCCAGACATGGCCACGACAGGGCACTGGAACTGAGAATAGGGAGTTTGTGTTTCTTACACTTCCAGTGATGCCTCTGCTGGACATTGATAGTATGGATGAGAAAATTGGAGCTGGCGATGCAAGGGATTAGGACCCTTTGGGTGGGAGGGAGGAGGAGACCGAGCACTTGAGGAACTAGGGTCCAGAGGGAGAACTGAGACTGGCTGGGCAAAGAGACGGGGACAAGAAGCTGGGTGGGGAGGACACTGAGATTGGACGAGGAGGCTGGGGAGGGCAGTGGGTCTGGTTGTCAGTTGGGATGGGGAACATGTGGTGGAAACAAAGGACTGGGAAGAGGGGAAAGAGATCAGATTAAGGGCCAGAGGGGCAACTGGGATTGGCTGGGCAAGGAGACAGAGAATGTCGGGGAGACTTGGACTTTCTTTGATGAGACTAGGACTGGAATGAGAAACTGGACTTGTTTTCAAAGAGGACCAATGCACAAAAAGCGTAAGTTTGAAAGATGAAGTTTAGTATGGACATAATCCTCATTGAGGATTTGTGACCTTTCTTTGTCTGAGAAAAACTTATCTGATTTGATGAATCTTATAACCATTTAATATTATAGCTTGAATACTCATTCAGTATTTTTTTTTGTTGGGAGGTAAGTACTTAAAGATAGGCACAATGGACCTTATCCAAGGCCCACTGGAAGTCTTTCCATTGACTTCAATGGACTATACATCAGGCCAAATGTTCATGCACTTAATAAAAATGCATTTTAAAAAAGTCTTTTCAAACCTGCTGCATTCTAGCCAAGTGCCAGCCAATTTATCTCATCTTGTTCCTCTGGTTATCTATTTTTAGGGGGAAAAATGAACTGAAAACTATTCTAAAGCCTTAAATCAGTTTAAGATTGATCTAAAGTTGTAAATTTAAACTGAGGTAAAAAACCATTATAAACTAAAAAAGGTGTAAACATTCAATTGTTCCCTAGTACACTTTCCTGAAACGTATTTTACTGAAAATATCTTTTGATTGGAAAACAATTTTCACTTTATGTAATTGTCACCCATTGGACACTGCTGCCAGATATTATTAGGCACTGATCATGTTTAAGATTAGTTGCAAGAACAAAATGAAAATTAAGATAAAATCAGAAATGTATGCTGAAATCTCACACTAACCAGATGATAGACTGCTTTCAGTGAAGAAATTGAAATATGTTTAAATTTAGTTTTTCCCTCCTTGAAATCTACTAGTACTTCCTGGATTTCTAAAAACATTACAGAATTCACCGTTCTGTGATAACATTGCTACAATTGTCGTATGTTACATTGCCCCATGACTTGTATTGGTCTGATAAGCTACATTAAAAGGAGTATTCAGTACCTATTTTGGGGCTAAACTTATAATCAAATTGTGGTCCCCCTGAATTAATGGACATTTTTCCATTGACTCTGATAGCAATAGGGCTAGTCCCTTATTCTGAAAACACCAGCATGTGAGGAGTCCCACAGAAGCGCCTAAGTGTTTGCACAATTGGATCCTTAATTTTCAATGTACCATTACATTTCACCTTAAAATTAAAATAAACGAAAAATCAAAGTCCTTTTTATGGTTGCTAAACATCCTTTTCACTGCTCACCTAGACTTTTCTGACTTCTGTCATGTCTTGGTAGATTAGTGGTGCTGCATGATCTTAACATATATATTCAGAATAAAGTTAAGATTTATAAAAGTTAAGATTTATAAAAACACCCTGATTTAGAATAAACACAACAATGCAACGATCCTATCTGTTTCCATGTTACAGAGGCTGGTTTACTTTAAACTGTAATGACAAAAAGTGTGGTGATTTAACAAATGCAGATACAATATTTAATGTTCCATTGAACAATTGAGTATTTCACTGCAGTAGAAAGGCGTCATTGCTTTAATATTTAGGTGATGTGATATTTTATAAAATAGAGCGCATGGTTGTCTGGACATTTGTGTTCTGCAAATTGTGTTTATTATTGATGCTCTCTCTCCTCCCATTGCCGCATTTTGCTTGGACGCTGTAACTGGACTTGGATATTTCCTGGCATCAGTGCTAACTTAGGTAAACCAGAAGCTGTAAATACAGTTCCACTGAGCAGCTTCCCCTCTCTTTAAGCACAGACACTGAATGCAGGCATTTTAATAAGAGAACATTTCATTTTATAGGCAGTTTTCTGTCAGCACCTCCAGTGGGAATTCCTGTTCCTTAAATGTCATACTTTTACTCAGGACTTTGTTTGTTTCATAGAGCTGATTTCCCTCCCACCCCCACTTCCTTCTCAGTCCATCTCCATTGGTGTCCTAGCAGACAACCTAAGGGTTTATTGTCTACAAGAGGACACTCAGGAAAACTAATCCAAATTAGTTAAAGGTGTGAATTTAAAGTGGGTTAGTTAAATTACATTAAACCCCTGTGGATATTTTTATTCAGAATTGAAATGGCCTTAATTTGATTTTGCTTAACATTAAAATAAATCTAATTTAAGGCAACTATAATTCTGAATAAGAGCATCCACATAGGGATTTAATGTGGCTTAACTAATCCACTTTAAATTCACACCTTCAGTTAATTTTCCTGTGTCCCTATGTAGAGAACTCCTTATTTCTTTTGTTATGAATTTGCTTTTCCTCTAAGGATTTGAAGATTTACTCTATTCATCTCCTTTGTTTAATGCCAGAAGGAATGGCTGCTTAACAAAAAAAAAAGTATTCATTTTAGTTGTCTAATTCCATTTTCCAAGTTCTTTGTAATGACATCCCCATTAACATTTTTACCTGTTATTCCTGCAATCTGTTCTGCTCCCTGTTTCCACCATGTTTCTGACCTCTCATCTCCTATGCATGTGCCTGGTTCATACCTATTTTCATGCTTTCCCATAGCTTTAGAACATGCTTCTTGGTAACCTATGCAAAGTGTCTTCCTCCTTTGCTTTCAAAGATTCCTTATAAAATCTCTATTTAAAGTGTTCCAGCTGAAATACCTATTTTGCGATTGTTCTGTTTGGTTTTATTATACCCCATATGCTGTTAGACTGCAAGGTCTTCAGAGCAGGGGCTTATGTTTGGCACATTTCACCTACTGTACAGTGTACAGTCAAATTTCTAAATGTATTATTTACTGGGCCAGGATATCCCTCTCTTTCATTGGAGCATATCAGCTTCATTACAGCTAATCTCAGCCTCTGGTTTGTCTCCTGGGCGCAGACAAACTATACTGATTTGCTAAACGCTGGGTAGAATTTTCAAAGCACCTAATTGATTCAGGAGAGTGAGTCCTATTTCAAAAGTCAGATGAAAGTAAAAGGACTGTAGGCATCTAAATACCTAAGTCACTTTTGAAAATGGCAATCTGGTTCCTAAATTACTTAGGCATTTTTTGAAAAATTTCCTGTGTGTCAAAATGTCTATTCTGTAAACCTGGCATCTTGCTCAGACCAGTCTGAGTTATTGCCATCACATTACATTCCACACTTCCCTCTGAGACCCTGGCTGGCTTTGCTTCCACTATGTGTTTAAAGTCTTCCCTTACAGAAGTCAAAAGCTTATGCTTATAAAAAAGTAGTTTTTGGAATTTTTTTTTCAGTATCTCCATCTTAAGGAACTGTATTTCCTTCCTGATTTATGTGACGTAAGAATTGTACATAGGTCTGGTTTATACATAAAACTTAGTTTGACTTAGCTATGTCACTTAGGGCCATTAAAAAAAAATTCACATCCTTTGCGACGTGGGTAGATTGATCTAACCCCTAGTGTAGAGAACTACTAGTGTAGAGGCTACTGCCTCTCAAGGAGGTGGATTTACTACAGTGATGGAAAAAACCCTTATGTTACTGTAGTGTCTACACCACAGCAACATAGCTACAGTGGTGCAGCTTTGCTGCTGTGGTGTTTGTAGTGTAGACATACCCTCAGATGGAATAAGGAACCCAAAGAATCAAAGGTGCTACCACAGCCTTGTAACTGTCCAGCATGAAACAGCTTTAAACAAGGTTTCAGGTTTGGTATGCAGAGACCTCAGCCTGCTTAGTACCATGGCAAATGCATGATAAATCCTTTTATTAAAGATACAGAAGAGAATACAAATATTTTAAATGTAAGGTGTTAGCTAAGGCTTTCATTTTAACATCCCTTGTTCTCTTTAGCTGGAGAGTTTTTAGAAGGAAACCAGTGCACTTGCATATATATACCTGCCCCTGGAGATTTCCACTACATGCATCTGATGAAGTGGGTATTCACCCACGAAAGTTCATGCTCCAAAACGTCTGTTAGTCTATAAGGTGCCACAGAACTCTTTGCTGCTTTTACAGATCCAGACTAACATGGCTACCCCTCTGATACAGTGCATTTAACAGTTGTTCAGGTTGTAATAACTGTCCTTGCTGAATTTCATTGAGATGGGCGGGAGCTACTGCTGTTTCTGTTCAAGTCCAGTCCCATTTCCTAGACAGCAAAACAAGACAAACCCATACAAAGTGGGGAGAAAGAAAAGAATAGCAAAGATACATGCTACATTTCCTGTCTCTCATATTGACTCTTACTTGCAGTCTCACTGCTGGAAAAATAAAGGCATAGCCACCTGGTTTTATCACTCCAAGACTTGGTAAACTTGTACCAGCATCTGGTCAGAGGTTACAGCAGTGTTGCAAAATATACAGTCTTTGCTGGCTACGCCAGACTTTTATTTAGACAAGTGGTTCTCAAAATTGTTCTGCTGCTAGTGCAGGGAAAGCCACTGGCAGGCCAGGTCGGTTTGTGTACCTGCTGAGTCCACAGCTTCGGCTCTCGGTGGCCGTGGTTCGCTGCTCCAGGACAGTGGGAGCTGCTGGAAGCAGTGCAGGGCGAGGGATGTACTGTCTGCTGCTTCCAGCAGCTCCCACTGGCCTGGAGCAGTGAGCCGCAGCCACTGGGAGCCGCAATCGGCTGAACCTGCGGACGTGGCAGGTACACAAACCAGCCTGACCCACCAGGGGCTTTCCCTGCACAAGCAGCAGAAAAAGTTTGGGAACCACTGATTTAGAGAGAAAGCAAAAGGAGAGGGATAGGAAAGAGAGAGAAATAAAGTGGGAAAGGAAAAGAACAAAAGTGTGTGTGTCTGTCTATCTGTCCGTCTTTCTCATATCCTACGTTGTGTGTGGGATGTAGCTGGAAGTGAAGTGAAGTGGCAATGTCCCCTGGGTCCCTCTCTTTGGCCAGGCTGGGCAGGACATGTCTAAGGATTAAGATGAACATCTGGGGTCACAGGAGATGGGTGTGACAGTCAGGGATGGGGCCAAGTTCTCTCCCAGTCCTCTGGTGCCCCAGAAACTGCTCAGACCCACTTTTTTTAGTGTTCAGGCTGCGTTTTATTCTAAACCCTTCCACCCACACTGGTACAATGCTACACCACAGTCTTAAATCCCTACATCTTTCAGCCCTTCCGGCTCTAGGAAGGTCTTTCATCTTCCCCTGGACTCCTCTTCCTCATAACACAATATGTCCTTCCTGACTTCTACCAGGTTGTTCAGCTGAGGGCTCATCAGCCTCTCCTTCTGGTTAGCTAATTCATTCAACCAGTCATCACAGGGGGAACTGAGGTGACAGTGATCAGGGTGCTGTTCAATCTCAGTACTCTGTCACACAGCTTGTAATGGTAAAACTCGCTGCAGCAGTTGTTGGCAGACAGCTTTGTCTGTTGCTAATTTCCCCCAAAGATTTTGCTTTATGTATATATATATAACCTTTTGGTCTCTTTTGCTGCTTTTCCCATCAACACTTATTGTGTTTAAGTTATTGTGACACTTTCCTCACAGCTGAGGCCCAATTATCATAGCAGGCCTTTCTTTTGAAATAGCTCTCTTCCTGCTCACTTGTGTGTGGCTCAGGCAATCACCAGTGCCTGAGCTGGAACTAATATCTTTTTTTTTTTCTTTTCTGTTTCTTCTCCTGTGACACTCATCCACCTGTCGGACAACTTCTCATACTCACAATTAGTAGTGAACATGCCTGAACTAGAATTCTTTTTCCTCAGATTCCACTTCTTTGAGCCAAGGACACAATGCAGCCCAAGTGCAAGGGAGAGAAAGAAACTTATTTTTTTGTGCAGTTAAAATAGAGAGGAAGACAGTACAGCAGATTTCAGCACATGGTACTATATCCATTTTGGGCATTAGTCCAATCTTTCAGACGACATGTGCAAAGTTAAACCATTTTATGCCCTTCACTGTTTTAAAACTGCTGCCTAAGAAAATAACAAGCCTATTATAGACTGGAGCCAGGATGTTAAACAACAGATCTTCAGAGTACAAGGTGTCAGAAATTGCATATGTGGGTTTCTTAACTATGTCCCTTACTCCCTGTGTGACCTTTAGGATAATAATTTGATTGTTTACCCACATACAAAATAGGGGGCATTGACAGTTTTAATAAAATAATGTTCAGAAAGTTCAAGGATCAATGCCTAATACAGCAGTCAATGAGCATACAAAACACCTATTTGCTTCTACTTGGCTCCCTTTGGACCAAATTATATAATTATATTCTCAATCTACACTGTGTAAGCCTATCATTATTATTTTATTATTCTCAGTACTGCCTCCCCAGTAATTCACAATTACTTGGAGGAACTAGTGATTACCACAATAATAAAGCACTAGTTTACTGATAGCTGAATTAATTTTTCTAAAACGTCATACTCAGAGAAATTCATATCAATACAAGATAGAAAAAAATGGAACTCAAACTCCAATCCCTAGGTAAATGGTTAAAGCAGAGAGCCACCCAAATGAAATTCTTTTTTGTATGCTTACTACATGCTGTCATGTTATGAGACAGCCTGGTCCTTTGACAGTGAATTTCTGTATTCTTCCCATTGTCAGCTGCCATACTGTTTGCACCATTAAGTAAATGTCTTCCAACCGTGCCCCAGGGAGCTATTACAGAGCAGTATGAGTCATAAAAACAGCAGATTTTGCTTTTCTGTCGTAGAGGTGTACCTGGCATAAAGGCACATTTAGTGCAACCAGCTACACAATTTCCTTATCATGCCATGTCAGATTTGTTCAGAGCAAGTAGTGTGTGCAAAAAACAACAGCCCCCCTCCACCTTTTTGGACCATTGATTGATTTTTTAAAATAAAGTTGCTTAAATTGCGTTCATCTCACTTTTGTTTTCAGCACCTATTTTAATGACCCTTGTTTCCTGGCATGCTTGTCTGCAAAAAAGAATAAGTTTTAAGCAAATATTCTACTATTAGCTGAAAGCATATTTGGAATTTACAATTTCAAGTATTCAGATAAGAAATCTAGTTTTAAGTTGTCCAATCAGAGAACAGAAATATCATGTGACCTTTATTTTCAGTTAAAAATGTTTGAATTTTGAATATTTAGTGTTCAGTGCAATATTTGCAGTGAATAGTTGTGAGCAATCCACAGACTGAAATATGTTCATATAAAACATTGATCAGATATTTTAGAAGAAGGAACAAAATAAATGAAAAAATATTATTTGTTTGTAGATATTTCAAGAACAGAAAAAAAAGCTTATTTGTTAGTAATAATTTGTTGTGAACAGTTTACTAACTGTATTGGTATAGTGCACAAACCCTTCCCCACCTTTCCACAAACATGAAAGAACAAATATTGTAAGTCTTGTTGTGCATGCCACCTATAAAATCTGATGCTGCCTATACTAAACTTTGCTGAATGACAGACAGATTTCATCCAAAGCTTGTTCAGGAATTACTGTTATTACTATTTGTGTCAGAGGTGTGTTGTCAGATGCTACCGGTGTGGTGCTCTGCTCTCTCTCTCTCTTGGTATCACTCGGCTGCGTGCGTGTGTTCCCTCTGTGTGCTGCCCCAGCTCTGCGCAGATAGCTGACACAGCAGACCCGAAGAGAACCCCAATGACCACAGAGTCTAGTAAGGTACGAAGGCACGTCGGCCAGGTTTATTGCGACCTCGGACACAATTTCAGTTCCCTCCAGATTGTTTACTCTACAGGGCATACTACGAGAAAGTGCCTCTTGGCAATGGGACCCGGCTCAGTCAGTGGCGGGACTTTCCACTGCCCCTCGGACGGACAAAGACATCGCCCCAGGGATACATTTTTATACTCAGGTACAACAGTTACACATCACTCCTGACGTATTGAGGTGCAGCCCCTCCACGCAGCAGGGTACAACCCTTACGTAGTAAAGTGCCGCCTCTCACCTTGTACATGTTGGTTCGATCAAAACAACTCTATCCATCATATTACCCTTTTGCCCCTGTCATGGGATGGGTCAGCCTGTTCCTGGTTATCTGGTGGGAATGTGCAAGTATGTGAATGTTCTGATCTCTAGTGTTCAGTACTTTTAGGTACGTATCTTCTTGCAGCATCAGCCCTTTCCTTGCCAGCTTCTGTGAGCAGGGCCTGCCTCTGGCTTACAGCTTCACTCTGTTTATGTTAGCAAAGTCTTGACCATTACTTTTAGTTCAGGCCTCAGGCCTCATACTGGGCCTTCACTTACTACACTATTCACTAGTAGCAGCTACTAGCACTCCTGAACCCAAGGTCAGGGTAACATTTTTACACAAGATTTCTGGTTTCTGACTTTGCATACCTGTAATTAAAAAATAGATGTTAAATAGTAGATTCATAGATTCCAAGGCCAGAAAGGACCATTGTGATTATCTAGTGTGAACTTCTTGATAGCGCAGGCCATAGAATTTCCCCAAAATAATTACTAGATCATATATTTACAAAAACATCCAAGTGATTTAGAAATGGACAGTAATGGTGAATCTATCATGACCATTAGTAAATTTTTCCAACGATTAATTACTTTCATCGTTTAAAAAAATTATGCCTTATTTCCGATCTGAATTTGTCTAGCTTCAGCTTTTAGACATTGGATGATGATATACCTTTCTCTGGTAGATTGAAGAGCCCATTCTTAAAAATGTTTTCCCCATGATACTTGTAGACTGTAATCAAGTCACCTTTTACCCTTCTCTTTGATAAGCTAAATAGATTGAGCTCTTTGAGTTTTTTGTCTTGAGCCTCTTTGGTGTTTCGTGTAGCATGTGGTAAAGGAATAGATCAACATCTTTCTTAGGAAAATAGTGAAAGGTATATTTCCTTTCTATGAGCCTATAACTCCAAGGAAACCCATAAATGTAACCAGAAGGATTAAGTTTTTGCAGCTGAAACTGTAGGTTTGATTATTGCTCTAAATAGAATTTTTAGTGATAACTGAAATTTATTCTAAGCAGTTGGTTCTGGCTATCACAAATTAAGAGTAAAGTGTGAGTAGACGTTAAAGCAGTGTCCTGGGAGACATATTCCCCATCTGTAAAATGGGAATAATGATATACCTATCTCATAGAAGTGTTGTTAAGTTTAATTGACTATTATAAACTGGTCAGGGGTCCTCGGATGCAAGGCACTATATAACTTATACATTATTTGTATCAGTGGTAATAAATACAATTAACTACACTCACTTTTCACTGTTCTTTTTTTCTTTGTCTGCTTGCATTAAAGACAGGATGTCGCCAAGGAGAGAAAAACAAATCCTACCCACCTTAAACCTCTGTTACCATGGTGCACATTTTTGCTCTTTGTGGAACAATGTTAAGGTTGCATAATACTTACATTATAAATCAGTCTTCAGATGCCCATTATTTTGATAGGCTTCAATTGTTTATTCTGAAATTTTACATGCCTCTTACCTACCTCAAGTGCATTTTTTATTTTTAAATTTGAGCAGAAGATAGTGAAGCCATTTCTATGATGAAGTTAACGGAGAAACAGGTGGCTCTGTCAATGTTTTAACAGGTCTAGGCCCTGATTCAGCAAAGTACTTAGGCATGTTTCTCCTAGCTTTAAGCACATCCGTAGTCCATTTGAACTGAATGGGACTACACATGTATTAAAGTTATACTAGTGTGTAAGTACTTTGCTGAATCAGGGCCCTTGTGCCTTCCAGGTATGGAGCAGGAACTTGCAATTGGCAATGAAGATATTGTTAGGGTCAGGAAGGTGCCTTTCACTGTTTCCATGTAAATCCAACCAGCTCATTTATAAACCACAGGCCTCCTCAACTTCTAGCATTTCCTAACTTTTGAGAGCAACTGAATATTCTCTTTAACTAGTTTTCTGTATGGAATGTTATTTATATCCACAATGAAAACACTACATATAACTTTGCCTGCCTCCTTGTTCTTCCCCTACTCACATACTTTCTTTCAGTAATGGAGCAAAGTAGCAAGAGATGCCAGTTCAGCAGTAATATCACACTGAATTTATTTTCCCTCTAAAACCACCAATTTAATGAGCATAATATCACACATAAGAGATCTTAAAGAAATGTAATTACAAAAATCTAAAATAGGAAGTATTTAAAGAAAATACATCACATTTTCAAATAATATGAAAGATAGCATATTCCTCCCTTAAAATAGCCTCAGATAAGATACCATCATAGCCCATTTTAATATTTTTTCATTGTTATACTGAAAGAAACTACCTCTCCTTTCCAACTCTCTCATTTCCCTGCATTTCCTCCTTGTGGTCTTCAGGGCTGAGAACGCAGGTCAGCAAGCAGATTAAAAAATGTGAAAATATGTGGGGCTTGCCATCAGCCAAATTAATTTGCTCATTACACTCAGTTTTCTCTTACAACTTACTCCACAGGAGGCAAAATCACTGCCCTGTATGATCAAACAAATGGTTTGCTGTGTTGCTGAGCTTATGGGAAAAAATCACTTTTTCATGATGTACAACATAAACCTGCAATAAGACTGCTTTTATGACAGATTGAATCAATAATGTTCTATATTCTGAGTCCATCTTTTCTTCTATATAGCTTTCAACTGAATAATCACCCTTCTAAAATAGCTTTGATGAAAGCTACCATCTGATTGGCTTGCAAAACCAGGTTGCTAATGTCAGTGGGAAATGACTTTGGAGTTGAAAAAGTGGGGGCTGTTGTCATGCAAGTATTTAGGGCCATTAATGGGGAGTGGTTAGACTGCTTTGGAGTCTCAAAGAAGACCTTGGCTTCAGGCATAGCTGGACCTTCTTGCACTCCACTGCATGTCCCTCCTTCTCACTGTTCATGGCAGGGGTCTCCATCTTGGGTTCCACTGAGGTATCTGCAGTGGTCTTCAAGGTGCTGGTAGCATCTCCACCAGCACACATCTCACCATAAAAGTAGCAGATCTGCACTTGGTATCAGATCAACTGTTGGCTCCCCTGCCTCAGTTCCTTCACTTTCACATGCTGCTGCTGTTGACTGATGCCTGTCATATCCCTTCCCCTGCATCCCCTGGGCAATCTTTTCATAGATGACCCTGCTCCTATGAATGGTCCATAGCCATGCCTGGGCAGCCTCTTTTCCCCACAGACTCAGGAGATCCAACATCTCTTCTCTACTCCAGGTAGGAGAATATTTAAAGCTTGTAGTCAGCATGGCTGGTTGGACAGTTGCACACAACAAGGGAGAGTTGCTAAATGTGCTTGCCAAGCTAGGCAATCAGGAAAAGGCATCAGAAAAACACAAGGGCTTTAAAGGAGGGGAGCTCTTCCAGGCTATATGACCCTGGGCAGTGGAGTTCAGAATTGTGACCACAGCACTCATTGTCAGGTACTGTTGGACAGCTAGCTATTGGAGGACTGTTAGGGTCAATTCAGGACACGCAGTATCTACAGTTGCACTGTGTTGACCATAGTACATCAACCATGGCTTAGCACTGTTCTGGGATGTGGTGTTACTGTGCCACTGCAGCAGGGTGCTTATATGAGTAGGAGACAAAGTTTACTGTAGATAATTGAACAAATAAACTGATGCAAAGCAAAATACATTGACCAAACTTGCTGGAGTAGATCAGAGCATTTTTCAGGATGGGGTTTTAACTTTTTCTTCTCTTCAGTCCATTTTCTGAGACATCAGTTTAGTTTCATCAGGATTTAATAGCAGCTGAAATTCTGAGTCCAGTAAGTCTAAGCATCCTTATATCATATATAAAGATCTCCCAACACTCAAAATAGTCTTTTTAGGTTTAAAAACTCAAAGAACTCTCTAACTTTAAAGAGTCCTCAGAAGTTTGTTTGTTTGTTTTATTTTTAACAATTCTTTGAGAGGTGATTCTTGTCTTTCTGTGTTTGGTAAGGAAACTGCTTATGTATTGCCAGATAACTAATTCACTCCCCTATTAAATGTCATTATTTTATACACAAATGGCTTCTGGTGTTGGTAACCAATCTAGCAAGGTTATTCGATTCCATGTTAGTACATAAAGCATCTTTTCATTATATAGCAATGATATTAGGAAGTTATTATATTAGAAGCTTTGCATTTGGATAACATTTGTAAATATATGTCTCAAAAGAAGTTGGTGCGACCTTTTAAACATTTAGGGAATAAACTAAGGCTTTTTCCAAAATATTTCTCATTTATATATATTTTTGTTTAAATGAAGATTTTAGAATATTTATAAAATTACTTTCAATAGGAAATTTTTAGCACCTTTTGAGATGTTACCAAAAGACTCTTTTCTTGCAAAAGGGGGGCAAAACCCCTTTTTATTACTTCTGCTAACATCTCTACATTCCTTCTTTGTCCTAAGCAGAACATCCTTACATTTTTTTTAAGTCGGACTTCTTTCTAAAACAAAAATATTCTGTGAAGTCTTACGCAGTGTGTCTTCAGTTTTGATAAGGCAATCATGTTGGTTGCCTGCTCTTGAGCAACCGGTTTTCATATTTATAATCTACAGTTCATAACATTTACAACTTGCGTTCCTATCCGATATCTATCCAAAGCACAGTTACAATAACTAATATTTTATATATGCCTTCAACACAGCATAAAAGAAAATCATATATAAAGTTTAAAGCAAAGTAGAAGTTACAAACTGCATTTCAGAGCCTGCTAAACATTCTTTGGGGTAATAAATATAGTGTTATCTCCCTTTGACACTTGAAGTCTATACCTAGATGACAAAGAAGCACATTTCCTAGCAGTTCCTTTAAATTAGCCTGAACCTTTCTTTTAATAGCAAACATATTATCCTCTAAGCATACTGTATATGAAAATACTTGTATCTCATTCAGTGAAGGTGCAAGCAAGGTTGTAATGACCTAACATTATCAGAATAAATTATAATTTTATGTAATAACCATTTTGGCACCAATACTGAGGTTTTCCATGTAGCAAATTTATTTTCATTATTTCATGAATTTTGGACATCAGATCTCCATACTATTTTCAGCCTTTGATTATGAACTATGGCTACACATGTACAGACAATATAGCTGCCAGAGGGGATTGAACTGGAGGCCCTTTAGCATCAAAATATATTTTTTTATCTAAGATCTGAAAGACATTCAATTCTTGACTACTTTGGTTTTGCACTTCAAAAATAGTACATTTGTTTCTAACATTCCTGTTTCCTCACTCTGTAGTGTGAATAGATTCAATCACATACAATTAAAATAATGTGACCATAACAGCATCCCAAGGCCAGAGAGCAAGTGGCTCCCTGTTATCTGGCAATGAATTTCAGGTGTCTTGACCAGTGTACACCAATTCATTGGTTTTATGATCTGTATTTAAAATGTGCCCTGTAATATATCATTGGAAAACTAATGATACACTGGTGATTAGTATCATTGTGAAATATATGTATTAATACTATGTGTGGAGTTATAGATGTTCTCTTATAATGTTTTAAAGTATGTATTTGAAGTCGATAACAGGTCTGCCCAGCTCTTGAATACAAATGAAGCAGGTTTGACAAGTGACAATGGGATTGCAGTTTACATAGATGGTAAACAGAGCCATGAAAGCTCACAAGGTAGCTACAGAGTCAGCATGTCCAGGTCACAAAGGAATGAGTATTTGCTTGTCTGACCAGCCTGGTCAACAGGCAGAGACAATGAAAGCATTAATACATGCAGGGTAAACAAAGCCACCAAGAGAGCAAGTGGGGAAAGATGGCGACTTAACAATGTCCACTGGGAATGGAGATGGCACCCCCAGGAAGCCTTCCTCTTGCAGCAGGCTCAATGAATTTTGAGAAGGATGGTTTTCAAAAACTAAAGAGGCCAGAGCTCTTGAGGTCACAGAAGATGGGTCCTTCAGTCAAGGAGATTGAAGTCTCTGGACATGATAAGCAAGAAATCTGCTTAGGCAAAGATTGTAATTGGCTGAAATTAAATTTTATTCTTAAAAGCATATTCCTACTTTGGTTAGTCTGTAACACTTTCTGACCTTTATTCCTTCTGCTTGGTATCACTTAACCTATAACTTTTGTTTAATAAACTTGTTTTACTTCTTACTATAAACCAATCCACTGCTTTGATTAGAATGAAGTGTTAGTTAACTCCAGTGAGGTGGTAAGCTGTTGATGTATTGTTACTTTAAAGGAAACGGCAAAGTTAATAATTTCTCTAAGTGTACCAGGAAAGGGCTGGATGCTTTAGGGCAGATGGTTTTGGGGAAATATGGGATTGGGAGTGTGTCTGGGGTCACCCCTGCATAAGGTAACTGAGTGATAGACTAGAATGAATCTGTTGTGTTGTAGGCAGTTGCTGGGGTCTGAGCACTGAATCAGAGCTACAAAGCATGCACATACTCAGGAGACTGCATGCTTGTTTACTGGCTGTTGGTGTCCAGGCTGTGAGCCACAGCAGCAGAACATTTAAGGCACCCAAGGTTATAGGGCAGGAGGTGTCATAACCCCTCATTAGTCTGGATTGCACCTCAGAATGTGACAAATAGACATATAATCACAGGAGATTAAGGTTGGAAGAGACCTCAGGAGGTCATCTAGTCCAACCCCCTGCTTAACGCAGGACCAACCCCAACTAAATCATGTTGCTTTGAAGATTACTTTTAGTGGAAGTTGTATATTATCGGTAATTCAATAAACATAAGGATATTGAGAAGTGTCTGCAGGTTGTCGTAGTTTGGATTAGGGTTTTTGATTTTAGGAAGAGCAGTAGCTCTTTCTTTTCTTTATGGAAGACTCTCCAGGTACAAGATTAACATATAAGCCATACTGCTGTTTTGCACCATTGGGTCGGATTAATTCTGCAATTGTCTGCATGCGCGTATAGATTTCTGACCTGTTTTTTTTTTTTTGTAATTAATTTAGAAGGCCTGGTGTATAATCAGTCTTGCATGTTGGCTTTGCAGATTCCTTTTGCTGTAATATGTCTGGATGAGGTCACATTTTTATTTGCTAATAAAATAGTACACTATGATCTGGTATGATACTGTATGTGAAACCACTGTATGTTGGGAAACAATGGATAACATGAACTGTTTTTGCTAAAAGGAGATATGGAGATCTAGATTTAAACTTCAGATTTCTACTAATATTTTCAATAGAAGATCCCTCTAGATCATAACTTTGTTTGTAAATTCTGACCAAATGGTGATGTGATTTCAGGGAAAATGGCTCTTGGTAAGTCAACTTACCCTGATTTTTGGTCATGTGTTGGTATTATATCACACCTTGCAATAATGTTTTATGCTAATAAGTATTATCTGTTAAGATACATGTGGTGCAAGGTAAAAATCTGGAAATATGAACTATAGTTTACTACATTATTATTTGAAAGGAGTTTACTGATTAATAGACTAATGGACAGTAATCAATTGCAGGAAGCATTCTAGGAGGTTCATAAAGAACTGTATTCATCAGTCTATTCAGCACGCCTGTCCTGCCACAGAGGTTATCACTGCCAAACTGCATCTTCTGATTTCTAAAATAAAACTACTTGCTTAAAAGATTAGTTTGTTGTTTATGGATAAAAAGAGGTGTCTAAAAAAATGATACCCAAAAGCATAGTAGTTATATTTTTGCATCCCTTTACATGATACATTATGGAACTGAAGCCTCCTGTAACTTCTTTATTTCTTTTATATTGTGTTAGTGAGAGAGTTCAAAGCATTTCTACAATGACAGATAATGACTCAGATTTGTTAATTTGCTTTTTCAGCCACTATTGATGTATGTTTATTTTCTCATTTTCATAGGGTCTTCCTGGATTTTTGTCAGTGCTTTTCCTCTTCTACTTAGTTCACCCATGCTGGTAATACCATGCTTCTGTGGATTCTATGGGACATGGAGGGTAATGCAGAGAGATAATTTGTCTTAGATGCCCAGGACCTGCTGGGTTTTTTTGTATTGACAGGTTTGGTGGGTTTTGACCCTGCCTGTTCCATTGTAGGAGGAAGGCATGAGAAGCAAACTTCCTCACAACTTACTGGCGAGATCTATGGTAAACTCTTCTTGTTGAAATTGTTTTGTGGAGTTTGGCAAAAAAAATAAAAATAAAAGATTTGTCTAACATGGGGGCAATGTAGGCCAATGTCAGTGTACCGTTCCATCTGGCCGTATTCTAAGTCCAGTCCTTGAGGCAACTCTGATACTTGAACTTTCACTAGATGAGAAATAGGTCTGATTTATATTCTGAACATTTTACATATGCACAACAGCTGTCTTGGCCTCAAATTTAAAGCACGGGTCTCTGTGAAACCGTTTTTGGAGGATTGAGAGGTATTTATGCTCAGATTCAGTTATTCATTTCTTGTTGGTCTAGGCTTTAGAATACCATGGCTACTACTAAATCCATTACTCTTGCTAGATGAACTCTGAATTTGGAATGGAAACATAGTTCTAGGCATGTATATTTTCTTAAGAATTCGTGTAATTAAAGTATCTAGGTCTTTGGCAGAGACCTTAACATTTAAGTGTTGCTACTGGAGTTCTGGTAAATGAGTCTGTTGAACTTTAAAGCGTTTCTGAACACAGCAGATAGTGACACTGTTATATAGGCTGAGTATGCATGACGGGGTTCTTCCTGACACCATCTCAGGAGCAGAAAGATGATTCATACTATTAGAGAGCCTTAGAAACTATTAGAGAGCCTTAGAAAAGAGATCCCAGGAAGGAGATGCCTCTGATTTGGCTTAGCCTTTGGATAGCCTGTTAGGTCTCTAAAGCCTACCTTCAGACAACATTTCCTCCAAATGTTAAATGTTTTCTTTAATAGCATTATCATACTTGAAAATTATACTTCTGGGAGTAATGTAATAGAGCTGGCAAATATTGTTTTTGAATACTGTGATGTTATTATTGGTTTCCATTAGAATTTAAATTGTTGATTTTTATCCATGTACCCCAAGTGCCTTCGGGTGAGACTGACACTTTCTGTTGATACTGAGACAGAAACAGTCAGCAGCAGCATTGAACTGGAGCTCTGTTGGTTCATAAGAGAAAGAACTTTTGGCAAGGTGTCCTCCGTAAAGAGCCCTCAGTTTTGGAAATGCTTTTCCATCATTTGGAAAAGAAATAATAGTTCGACATTCAGGGCATGCTACATTCCCCATCTGCTTACTAAGACACAAAGGTCCTATAAAAATGACGTTTAATGGAGGAAAAGAATAATTTCTGAGCTTAATTTTTTATTTGGTCATTTTCTCATTTGCAAAATAGGAGTAGCTGCTGGTTTTGCTTTTGATTTGATTGTAATTTTAATTTTGGGTTAAGGTGCCTATAGCCCAAGATGGATATTTTTCAATTATATCTAAATCAAAATAAAAATGGTGGAAGTATTACTGGCTGAAAAACCATATTGGCATCTAGTATTCACCATGCTATAGGGTCAACGAATCACCTTAGATTTATAAAGCACTTTCATCCTTAAAAATATGAAAACTGTAGTGTTTCTCAGGACCATAGAGAATTTGTACATTGACTGAATTACAGATTTGACATTCTTGGCCATCATTCTCTGAACATGCTTATTTTTTTTTAATTTTTTTTTAACTAGGCCTTGATGACTGCCTCCAGCAATACATTAAAAATTTTGAAAGGGAAAAAATCAATGGAGAACAGCTGTTGCACATCACTCATCAAGAACTTGAAGAACTCGGAGTCACTCGCATTGGACACCAAGAATTGATCTTAGAAGCAGTTGATCTGCTATGTGCATTGGTAAGTAGGCTGTTTTTTGGGGACATTCATTTTAATAATATAGGTTTATGCATCTCCTAGCCAAAGCTAAGATGATGAAGACTGCATGAAATATAGCACCTTTACCAATTCCTGCCTTACTTAAATATTGTTCCTTATTGCTTCAAAATAGGATGTGTTTGCAGACGCTTCTGTAAGTACAAATGAATTAACCATTTTCCTTCTGAAAACATTAATATTATTTTTAGTTTTTTTCCATAGATTGTCTTAGTCATCTCCTCTAGCTTCTTGAGTGCTGTATTCATATGCCGTGCATGATCAGCACTGGCATCCTTATGGCCCAATGATTGTATACCATATGCCCTCACGTTCCACTGAACTTTACCATAGTGCAGTAAATCATATAGTTCCTGCATGTGCAAGGCATGCCAGCACTCAAGGAGTTAATGCAGAAATTGTGGAGACAGTGTTAATTAGACTGGAAGATGATTTTAAAATTAATTTTAAACCATTTTTGCAAAATCACAATATACTTTTACCCTAAACATTAAATACTGACACCATGTGATCAGTTTACTAGCTTTGTAGTAGCACAGTTTTAATGTGCAGAAGAGTCAGGTTTGGAAGCAAACTTATTTTCTGGCTGGTGAAAAGTTATTGAGTTACATATGCCCTGTTCAAGTTGTCTGGGTGCCAGTAATGTATTATACTTTTTTTCTCTTAAAATGCCTCCTACCAGTTGATAAAATTAAATGTGATGGCACCAATCTTAAAAAAAAACAACCACCACCACCACCAAATGTTGTCGGAAGTTGTCCAGGTAAGGCTCACAGGCAGAGGAACTTGGATACAAGAGAGTATAAATTGTAATTAAAAAGAGGAGGATGTTTTATGTGTGATGAATAGTCTGCGAGCCTAGGCTTCAAATTCTTGGCTATATAGCACCTCGTATACAGAAAGCAACAACTGTTTTTTTTGATAGAAGTGTCACTTGAGTACTTATCAAGGTTGGATGTGGTGGTGTAAAGCTGGAAAAAAGTATGCCAGTGCAAGAGTTTTTCAATATGTATAGCCTCACAAAATGTCAAGACACTGTAGTCTTGATGACAAGTGTCCTAGACATCTTGCTGATATTCTTCATTACAGTAAAGACTGTGCTCCATTCAACAGGTGATTCTGGCAGCACTGGATGGTACTATTAAAATATTTTCTTTAGGGCTATCAAATGATTAAAAAATTAATAGGGATAAAGTACAGTTTTAATTCCACTGTTAATAATAGAATAACATATCATTTTATTGAAATATTGTGGGTGTTTTCTACATTTTCAAATATATTGATTTCAGCTACAACATAGAATACAAAGTACAGTGCTCACTTTATATTATTTGTATTACAAATATTTGTACTTTAAAAAAGAAACAAAAGAAATAGTGTTTTTCAGTTCACCTCATAATACTGTAGTGCAATCACTTAATCATGAAAGTGCAACTTACAAATGTACAATTATTTTTACATAACTGCACTGAAAAAAAAGTAAAACTTTAGAGCCTACAAGTCTACTCAGTCCTACTTCTTGTTCAGCCAATCACTAAGTTCATTTACATTTACAGGACACAGAAAGTATTAGAATTTCTCCATGTTGTTTCCATCTTAGATCTCATTTCAAGGGATAAACATAAATGATTGATTGGATGCCTAAGTGCATGTGATTACAATCTAGTTGAATTATGTATGATGAGGTTCTATGGCCTCTGTTATGCAGAAGGTCAGATTAGATTATCATAATGGTCCCTTTTGGTCTTAAATTTTATTAATATTAATCATATTGGGAGCAAGTTGAACATACTGGGAGTAGCTGTAAGAAAAACATTAACGAACATACAGAATTTTGCTTTGATTATGGTCATAATCCTTTTAATTAACTTTTTTTGGTGAACATTATGGGAAGTTAAGGTTTGTATGTAAAAACCATTTGGACCTGTATCTGAGATTAGTTTAATTGCAAAATAAAACTTTAGGGGCAGAGACAGCTGTAGTATTTAGATATTATGTTATCCAGTCAAAGAACAGTAATACTAGTCCATGAGCTAGATGAGCAATCGCACAGCTCAAATACTGAATGTACACCGGTCTTTCCTGAATTCATTTGGACAAGAGATCATATTTGTGCTAACTGGAATAAGGCAGGTTGTTGGAAGTAGAGGGGTTGTTTGAGAAGGAGATGATCGGAGGAGGAAGTAGCAGCCAGGGACTTTGGTATTGCATAATGTGTGCTCTCATTTTTAATTTTTCTAGTCTTACTTCATTATCCTCCAATTTTTTTTCTGAATTTTGTATACACTGCTAGCCTTTTCTAGTTTAAGTAGGAAGGGAAGAAAAAAATGGAAACTTAATCAGAAGCTCCAGAGGGTGATGACCTGGAGCAACTTTGTCCTCACTTAATCAAAATGGCAGAACGTCTCTGTTTTAAACACTGCAGTAAGAGCTCTGTAGAGTTTCAGGTCAGAGGGATGAGAATATTGAGCTGGGCAGCTTCTACTGTATTCTACAGCATATTTTAGGAAATCCATGCTATATTCAGAAGTTATGATTGCTTATCACAGCATTAACGGCATATGCTCAGCTGATATCCTCCTTGGAGATGAAGGAGGTACAAAGACTCCTTGAAGATTCCCGAGCTTATGACAGTAGTGCTCTTGTGTGAGCCATGTTGCCAATAGGAAGAGGGAAGCCCCCTGGTGGGGCTGGCACTTTGCATGGGTGGTCTCAAATCTGCTTATTTCCTCAAAAAATTGGGAGAACTAGAACATGTACAGGACCCAACCTCTGGGGAGAATGATGTATCAGAAAGTCCAGATTAAGTTTTCCCACTGACTTTTTCATATGATTGGCTGATAGGCCTGCATTCTCATTGTTGAATAAAATGCTACATGAATTTCATTTTAGAATTTTTCTTCCAGTGTATAATTTTAGGGGTCTTAAGATAGGACTGACAAATGTAAACTTCTGATCATGTATTTATATTTGTATTGGATTGTACTGAGTTATGAAATCAGCTGAGTGCCAAGCACACTTAGCTGAGAAGGAACCCAGTGATCTGCATAAAAAAAGTCGGTCAATCAAGCTAGAGCCAAATTTTGAATCATGAGCTTATAAATGAATGGATTTGATTCCTAATAACTTTCTTGCATATCAAGCTTCATATGTTAACATTGCAACAATTACAGTATAAGCTTCTTATTGATTAAAATCTCTTGTTCACATTTAATACCTTTTCTATGTGAATTACAAAATGCACTACAGACTACTTGATATAAATACTTGGAAATAACACTACTAGCAGTGAAATCTAGTATTTGAGATATCAACTTATGAAGCAAAAACTGTGACTGTGATGTGGTGGTTTGCATAGCATATACTGCCAACTCTCCTAATAAGGGGAGCTGAATTTGTCCTGAACACTACAGGGGAAAAAAAAAGACAAGACATCAAGAGTATGGTTTAATTAGGCAGCAATTTTATTAAGCAACACATCTGGCAACTATCTGCCAATAATTCATACAGTGCAGGTCATCCTATTGTAATATGTTCTGCCTAGTTTCAGCACCATTTCTGAGATCACACCACCGTGCCTCATCGGAGTGGTAATGGCTGGGGAAGAGAAGGTTGTGTTTCCAGGTATCAATCATTAGGGGCTCCAACCCCATTCTCACCTTCTTCAGGAGAGGTCATGCTCTAATTTGCTTCCAGTTCCAGTTTATCAGGTAACTGGACTCTTATCGATCAATTACCTGCACTGGGCATCAGCAAAGTTGTGAAAAAAGTGAACTTGACAACCTAATTTACCCATCGGGACCCAGGAGTAAGGCCAAAATGCTACAGTGTCTAGGTCAATCTGGTAGTGAGGAAAAATTCCTTCCTGGCCTTAAAAGGCAACTAGCATGATGCTCAGAGCAAAGCCCAAAAGACCTGGCCCATCCTTAATCCTGAAGGGAAAGCTTTTCTTCCTTTGCACAATGGTTCCCAGGGCTGGCAAAAGGGTTATAAATAATCCCATTAAGTGTACAGGGGCCACTAGGCTTTGCTAACCCATTTGTCCCACCATTCAGTCCAGAGACCCAGCTCCACAAGACCACAAGAGCACTGAATGCTCACAAGGTGGGGAGTGGGATGTACAATTTAACAGAGAAAAGGGTTTTCTTTTCCCTGCTGGCCCAGATATCCCACCTACCCCACCCACTTCTGAGTCTGGGAGAAAGGGGGGACATTTTAATTGTTCCAGGCCCAGCATACTTTTAGCTTTCCTACTCCTGCTTAAACAAAAGGTTTCTGGTGTTTGAGGTGGCTTACTGACCTGTCGTTTTCTCCTGCCTATTTCCTAGCTTTGGCTTTAAGCAGAAGTAGTAAAAGGAAACACAAGAGGTTATTTCTCAGAGTAGTTTTGACCTGATTACTCAGCTAAAAGGGCTCAGACATGATTGATTAAATAGTGGAGAAACATCCAAACTTTGGGATACTCATCTGACTGCATCTTTTCAGGTTTGTCCATCACTTTAAAAAAATCACACTCTTATTGTAAAGCTACAGAGGGAGGATGTGTTAGATCAAATAAAATCCACTTAGCAAAATAAAAATTCCAAACTGAAATTCTGAATATTAAAACTTCAGCAATACTATAAATTCCTGTTGGAAAAGGATGAAGATATTAGGTACCTGGGTGATCAAACTTCTAGGGGCAGATCCTGAACTGATGTGAATTGTCAGAGTTGCAGCTAACTGGAGATCTGCCTCCTAACATGTAAGTTTTATATTAATTTCTGTGTGTATAATGGAGACTTTGGCTTCTGAAGCTCATGTAGTGCTAAGCATCAATATTTTAATGTGTTTCACAGTACAAGTTTCTCATTCATATGGCTGCATGGATGGATTTCAGTAAGATTATTCATTAAATCATTTAAAAGCGATTTCCCTTTCTTACATTAAGATATAAAGAGGGAACAGAAACGTTACTTTCTGTTGACTGAATTCAAGGATATTGTTGACTCTTTTCTGACACATAGGAAAAAATCAATTGCATCTCTGTGACCTACCTAGTCAAACAGCTCCTTATGAAACATGATGTGAAGAAACAAGGTGACATTTCCTCATCTGGGAGGTTGTCAGTATACGTGTACAGGCAGTCACCAGAAAACATTTTCAAATGAATAAAGCTGAACAGTAGGCCTTTCAGAATCAGAGTGGATCACACTTTAACCTTAAGATTATGAACGTCCTCTGTTGGGATGGTGCCAAATTATTATGAATTACTGTAATTGATATAAATGAATGTGGAGAACATGAGTTTGGTATGGCTTGGTACCTCTGAATTTACTAGAGGATTCTCGGAGCAGGATTCTCTTGGTATCAGGTAGTTGATATGGAAATTGGCCTCTGGTAATTGGCTGAGCCTTAACCAGTGGTCGGGGCATTCACTCAGGCCAGGGCTTTCTAAAGCTGGGCACAAGCGACCAGGGAGCTTAGCGAACAGGAGCTGCTAATAGGGAGTTTTGCAAGGGAGTTCTCCAGGTGAAGGAGGAGCACATACAGCATCTGTGGGGTAAGTGACTATCTGCAGTGTTTGTGTTTGTGTTTGGGGGTTACTGGCTGTGTGCTGAGCTTGTGTTTGTCAGTCTGTTTGGTTTGTTTGTTTGAAGGACCGTGTGCTGTAGCTGGCAGTTGGAGGCGGAGCTACCAGGAAGGTTTGAAAGCTAGAAGCCTCTGCTAATTGGCTGAGCCTTAACCAGTGGGCGGGGCATTCACTCATTCTTTGTGCAGTCAGAAATCTGTTTATGATCGGGAAAGAATTTTAATTTAGATGAATAGAATCACTAATTCAAGGCTTTGAAAAGACATATAAACTAATGTGGTTTCTGTATAAAATATTTTCAAAACAGTCAGCGTTTGAAGGATAAACACTAAACATTGTAAGATACATGTGTATTGTTAGAGAAGGGCCATTTTTGTTAACATATGAAAAATGCTGCTTATTAACCACTTCTACCAGAAGCACTTTTGTTTATGTAACCAATATTGCTCATTGAGTAAGGTATATACTGTAGTAGTCTTGCTTGATACATGACCTTTTCAACCTAGTAATACCATCAGGAATCCAAATTATTAGTCGCTCAAGGAAATAGTCGGAACTATGAAGAACTTCAGATGACCCAAGGTTATAAAATAAGTGTTTAGATCAGGGGTAGGCAACCTATGGCATGTGTGCCAAAGGCAGCAAGCGAGCTGATTTTCAGTGGCACTCTCACTGGTCCTGGCCACCGGTGCGGGGGGCTGTGCATTTTAATTTAATTTTAAATTAAGCTTCTTAAACATTTAAAAAACCTTATTTAGTTTACATACAATAGTTTATATATTATAGACTTATAGAAAGAGACCTAAAAATGTTAAAATGTACTACTGGCACACAAAACCTTAAATTAGAGTGAATAAATGAAGACTCGGCACACCACTTCTGAAAGGTTGCCAACCCCTGGTTTAGATGCTCCTACCATCTGTATCTGGATCAACTCTCTACTGTTTCAAATGAGTCATTGCAATGTGTTTATACACAAGGCTAAGATGTTTTGTATATTATAGGTGGTTTAAGTTTCCAATTCAAGCTAACCATCAGGAAAAATGGAAAAAACTATGATGTGAGCATCTCAAAAGTAGGATTCTTCACTGATTTCTGTATTTTTTATCAAAAGTAGCTATATGAGGCACTTCAAAGGTGACATACTTGATGCAAGATGTTGCAAGGAAAAGTACTACATAAATGCCCAAAGATAAAGAAATATAAAGCATGGCAACATTAAAAATTGTAAGACTCCTTGGTCTTAGGGAATACATGCTGAGAGCTAAAAATATCGATGTGTCATCATGATTAAACCATCTAATCTGATACTTCTGCAAGTTTTGGGAGCAATAAACAATAATACAACAGTTAAAGGTGCCATTCTCAAGCAAAAAGGTCCAAAAGGCGACTGGTAATTTCAGAGAAATCTCATTTCTCTCAATTGCAAACAAAATATTGACAAGTGTTCTTAGTCAGCCCATGGACAAATCACAAACAGTGTACACCCAGAGTTATGGGACAATCTGTAATCATAATGAACAACTACTGATATGAATTTTTGCCATTCAAGGATATTATTGGAATGATATAAAAATGCTTACGTAGTCTCTACTGATTTGCCAAATGCCTTTGCTACAATCTACCATCCTTGTTTATTGTAGCTTTTGAGAAATTGTGAATGGTTGGATCAGATGGCCAGCATTATCTGACAACTCCATTAACATACAGTTGGGCAAGTGTGTGCAAACTGAAGAGACTCATTCTTTCAGCACTGCAAATTGTATTAAGCAAGGGGTGCATCATCCTCCAATCTCTATTTGGCCTTTTCTTTGCAGACCTATTATATTCAGCAACTTGTAACTTCCTCTTGGGAGTAAAGGTTAGATTTTTCTCATACAAACTCTTTCATGCAGACAAGAGACATTAATCAATGAAGGCGTTGGAAGCTTTTATTAAAGAATTGCTCTTTGCAGATGACTGAACTTCTAGCCCACTTAGAGCAAGATAATTACATCTCATTTTGCCACTATCTCTGTAAATTTTGGCTTGAAAATTAACGTTTCAAAAACCAAACTTATGTGCTAACTAGCATCAAACCTTATGTTAAACCATATATCAGAATTAATAGTACAGTGCTCAGCATAGTGACAAAAGTTAATCACCATGGAAATGTCTGCACAAACAGTGTTTTAATATATAGCTAAAAAGCTAGCTTTGTAATATGCATCTGCTTTTTGAACATGTGTGGAAGCAACATGACACCTTCATAGAAAGATCAATCTGCACAGTGCAGCAATACTGTCCTGTACTATGATAGCGCTGAGACATGGGCGTTGTATGGATGTAATGTTAAAAGTGTTGTACATCTTCTGTATGAGGTGTCACATGAGTATACAGTAACAAATAGCTATAATTAGAAAGGTATTTTGGGTTTTGCACCAGATATATGAAGCAAATTAGCAAATATTACACTCAACTCTTTTAGTGACCAGGTCTTACAACTCCTTTGGGACCAGAGGGCGGTTGAGTCTGTTCCAGTGTTCCCTATTTGGGAAGTACTTTGGAACCAGACAAGTAGCTTCAAGGAACAGGTGGGAGAATGAAAGGCTACCTGCTATACCATGTAAAGTTGTGAGGGAGAGTTAAATTCCAGCTATATCTCCTAGATCTTTTGGGATGCTGATGTTCTTCCTCAGCCTATGAAATTGGGAAACTGGAAAGTGACAGGGTTCCTAACTAAATCTCAATATATAACACACAGGCTAAGTGTGTTCTTCCACTCTCTATTGGGTAGTTCATATACAGGAAAAGAGCCTACTGCTGCTACCAGCTAAAAGAGGTAATCCTGTAGGTAAAGCAATAATCCTGTGCTTTTGGTACTGAAAGTCCAAATTAAATCATTGCTGGCAACTTCCGGTGAGAATCGTTACATACACAAAATGTTAGATCTTCTCCTCAAGCGTAGGTGACAGGAAATTTATCCAAAGAGAAGCTGCAGGGGAACTTCTCCATAGCCTCACTGGTGCTTGTTTTGAAGCCATATAAGATAGAGGTAGCAGCAGTCCACATTACTGGAACCCTATTGCAGGATTGGGGCCTTAATGTCTACATACAACATGCAAGTTGTCACGCATATTTTTGCCTTAATACACTCTTACAATGTGAGATTGTACACTTCTCTTTGTTCTGTGGTTTCAGTTTAATTGCTGCCTCAGTAGAATGCCTGTGCATTGATGTATTTTTGCTGTGAAATAACAAGAATTTGGGAGCTAAGCTATGCTATGATTTATAGGTTATTATACCGCCTTCATGACCCTAGTATCTGAATACTGTAAAGGTATAAAGTGTGGACGAGAACACCGTCTCCCTAAAAATAGAACACTTCTTAATAACCAATTAAGAGATACCTTGTTAAAGGCAGCCTGAATCAAAATTTTGGGAACTAAATTTTGCAACTAGTTTATCATTATGTAAACAAGAAGTAGGTCAAACAAAAAGGTATAGAGAAGAGACTGAAGGAATGAGCAGTAAGGACTATTATATAGTACATTGTAAAGTAACAAGGTGAACAGGAGAGAGTGGTGGAATTAGAAACGTTGGATCAGATCATCAGCAGATGTAAATAAAATGAGCTTCATTGAAGTACAGGGAACTATGCTGTTTTATCATGCTGACGATCCGGCCCAATATGTGGGGATTGAACTAAATATTTATGTAGATATGCAAGGATTTTAAATCATGCAGAGGAGCATGCTGGCAAAGGGACAGGATGACATTTTCCACTTCAATCATCTGTTTAGGATTTAAATACAAGGCAAACTGTCAAAAGCTACAGCTATGTCAGTAATGGCTGGAGGACAATGGAACATTTGTATTCTGATGGCTCTAGTCTAATCTGAAATGTCTAGGTTCGCTTCGCTGTCTATCTTTGAAAAATAAAACTCCCTTATGACATGTGCATAAATACATTACATGATTTTTCTAAATATGCTGCATTGCATGGCTATAGAGCCTGTATTAAAATAAAGCTCAGAAAAGCATACTTACAAGTGTTATTTCCTGTCATTTATAAATGTAACTGCTTACAGGTAAATAGTACCACATTGCTTTTTGAATAATGGTATCTTACTCTACCTTAATACTAAAGAACATAATTTATATAATCCTTTAGAAAAGAGAGAAACAGAATAAGAAAACTTAATCAAACCAAAAAAACCCATACATT
Source organism: Gopherus evgoodei (assembly GCF_007399415.2). Lineage (NCBI taxonomy): Eukaryota > Metazoa > Chordata > Testudines > Testudinidae > Gopherus > Gopherus evgoodei. The sequence goes on along the minus strand of NC_044330.1, from coordinate 80,021,045 downwards.
TTGTGCATAAAACTTTCTTATATAGGACTATCATTATCAATTTTGAGTACTCCTGTACATTCTTGCTATTTCATTTTTAATTCATGTAATCATTGAGGGACAGATTCTGATCTCAGTTACATCTGTGCATATCTTGAATTACTACATTGACCTTAGAGGGACATGGTGGGTGAGGTAATATCTTTTAATATCTTAGAAATTGGTCCAGTAAAAGATATTACCTCATCCACCTTGTCCCTTTAATAACCAGGGACCAATATTACTACAACAATACTGCATACACTGACTTCAGTATAGCTACTCCAAATGCACAGTAATGTAGCAGAGTACAATCTGGCCTTAAAATACCATGCATCAATAAACATCAGTTCTACTTTATACTCTACACATCATCCATTCAGTGGGCCATACTGTGGACCATTGATTTTGTTAAAGATGGAATTCTTCATTGATTTCAGTGGGGATTTCTGCTTAAAAGCTGGCAGTGCCCATGCTATGTGAGCCATAGCTTGCAGTCTGCATCAGTGTGGCATTCCATTCTGTCTCTACTCAGGCACATTATGCAATATAATAAACAGAAGAGACTCAAAAATACCTAAATTTATGAGAGTCTTATTTAGGTCCAAATTGTGCCTCATGGGTTCAGCTCAGCATTTGCAGTGTGGGTCACCGAGCCAGAACTTTTGCAGTTTCCTGGAAATGCACATTGCAGAGGCATCTCTTCTGCATGCATTCACCCTGGTATTTGGGCAGCCCCACTCTTCTCCCTTTTGAAAGGCTATCATTAACAGCGAGTGTTGGTTTCACTCCTATCTACACCATGGCAGGCCCTTGCACAGGATCACGAGGGGTGTGACACCCTCTTGTGTTCCCCACTTGCTCACCTGCACAGACATCTAAAGTCTGACCTTTAAGTTGTAAGTAACTTAAGGGAAAAACAATTTATATGTTTCTCCACTGCCCTGTATCTTGTGCTGTCTGTTATACCTGTACTCTCATTCTGATAGAATTTTACATCCACTTTGCATTTAAAAAGGATTGCAATAACTGAAAGGTAGTAGGAAAATCAAGCCCTGGGTGGTCTTCTCTGTGTCATCTGTTTCTTGCGCAAGATGATAAGGTATCATTTTTAAACCCTAAATAATGTTCAGTTTAAAACTGAAAAGCATCACTAATATACATGATCATGGAACATATTTTTCCTTTAAAAAAATTTAAATTCAAAAAATCCAGTAACATAGGTACTTGTGAAAGTCCCACATGCAAAGGTGGAAGGTGAAAATAAGATAAAGTAAAGGTGGAATTTAGAAGGAAATTAAATGTGGGGTGGAAAGGGAATCTGTTTGATACAGTTATGAAGAGCCCATGTGATAGTATGCTGAATTAGAAGTATACAATCTGTATGTAAGAAAATGAGAGAATACAAAAAATGCTAGAGTTACAGTGGTTAGGGAAAATAAATGCATGAGTGAAAGACAGAATGCCTGAGGGAGCTTAGATGTGCAGGGAGAAATAATAGTGGCACTTTGGCATGGACAACAAAGACCGTTTGCGCTGAAGTTAAGTACAGTGAGAGGTGATGAGGTGACCCATGGCCTCAGCTTTGGTTCTTTCTCCATCCTGAAAAGATAGATCATGAAAGGATTTTATAAAACCATGGAGGTGTTTAATTCAGATAACTGGAATGATAGCCAGGGGAAAAAACTAAGGGAATCTGCAAGTTCCTAGAGATGGTGTAGGATTGCTTCCTTATCACAGCTGGCTGAGCAAATCTCCATAGTCAGGCCCTTCTCTGGACCTAATCACTGGAAATCAGCCAAGTATGATACATAGGCTTGAAAGTGGAGAGCATGTAGGGCACCGCTTGTAATCTTTATGAGATGTAAATTGCTAATAAGCCTATGTCCTGGTGGGGACAGTTGCATGAAAATATTTGACTTTAAGAAAACAAATTGAAGGAATACACAGTGTCTTGAGGAATGGAGTTCTATAAAATATATAAAAATCAGTAGGGGAAAAATGGGATGTATTTTAGCAGCCAGCTGCAATTAAAATTCATACATGTAAAGTCTAAGCAAGTGAAAAGGTATTGGAAGCCATTATTTTTATGATGTTGCAGACAACCTACAAGAGAAAATATAAGCAGTCTGTTGAGGAGGCGGATTAGGAGAATCAGAAGTAAGTGAAAAAGGAAATAAATAATACTTAATTGCAAAGAATATTTATTGTAATTAAAATATATTGTGTATACATGAACTTCAGCTAAGTGAAATAAATGATCCAGTGAATAATTATTAATGGCTAGATGGAAACAAAAGATTAGAAAGTATCAGAAATACATCTAGCAGCACGTAATGAGTGGGTTATTAATTCTCTTAATTTTAAGCATTATGTTTTTTACAGTGGAAGACCCTATAAAAAGACTACTAGGACCATCAGTTAGTAACACATGGCAATATCTTTAATTTGCACATTCATTTCCAGTTTTTTTCTATTTTTAGGACATTGCTGCGAAATTAAATGAAATCCCTTTGCACTCAGCATTTTCTAACAGCCATCTCTTCCTTTGCCATAAATTGTTTTCTAATCTGACCAGTGTAAGGTAACATTGATGTAGTGATTTGCAATAATTTCTTCTGCAGTAGCACGTATTTAACATGAAGAATCTGATCTCCAGATGTTTCCACTCCTTTCCTTCATTTCTTCTTCATGAAAATCTATTCTTTTGCATTAAAACTGTTCAAATCTTTATATAAACTGAATTCACTCCTTTATACCCATATCTGGAGTAATACATTTTTCTGTTTTCTAAATATCTTTAAAGACTTCTGTTTGCTGACATACTCCTTGATCTGAAAATACTGTGAATATTTAAAATCTTGGGAAATGTATTTCCTACTTAATCTGAAATCTAATCAAGTTCAATTTCAGAATAAATACTTGAATATGTGACATACATGGTTTCACTTGGGAGGAGAAATCAGTGACACTTAGTCTGGGTATATTCTAAATGTTACTTGTTTTATTTACAAATAAACACCAGTCCTGTAATGGAGAAACAAACAGTATGAAGGCAATCCCTTTATCTAGGATAGGAATCACAGCCCAGCTCCAGGCCCAGATCCCAGAGAGCAGCTCTGCTGTAGAGACTAATCCTATTCAAAGACTAAAGACAAAGACGGCAAACTTTCCTGCTGTTCACACAGCATCATATCCAAAATCCCCATCTCTAAACAAAACCTTGCAAAAACTAATGACGTTACAGCATGTCTTCCCAAGATTGAATATTTGCTTGCATACTTGCATAAACTGGAAGAATATGTGCATAGCAGTGCCATGTGGTGATGACAGTTATGACAATATGAAGTGTCTACTGGTAACATTTCAAAAAGTGCCTCACTGACTTAGAAACCTTTGTCTTGTTGAGTGTCAGTAAGACTTAGGTCCAGTTACCACAACAGAGCCTACACATTTATTTCAATTGTAAGCTCAATTACAAAAAGTACATGAAAGTGTATAAGATTTTATAACAATGTATAATAACAAAAATAGATGGAAAGTAGGTTGGTTGCTTTTAACAATATAAACAGGTGCAAAAAAACTAGCTAGACTACATTAATCTCAGCAAAAAGGCCACATTAATATAATTTAAGGCCTATGTTGAAATTATGCTTGCCAAAAAACAAATGATGTACAATCAGAAATTAATGAATTACAATTGATGTGCTGGATATTAAGCCTAATTGGTGGACAAAGTAATGAAGGGATAGGCTATCTTACCCATTACTCTTTTTGGGGGTCTTTAAAGAAAGACTTTGAGAAAAAAATAGAGAACAGACTGAGATTTACTGAAGCAAGCTTTACCATCCTGGCTGCCACTCCCACCTGAGCATTTTTTTGGGGGGGAGGGGGTAACCTTGAGCTTTTATTGTTTGAAGTCTGAAAGATGTTTTGATTTCACTGGGCCAGAGACAGAGATTCAGATGACATCACTACTTTTACTAGCTTCAACTGAACTCCAAACACCATGGGAGATGAAGCAGGGTTGGAGTTTAACAGCAGCAGCTCATTTTGACTATTTTTTTCCTTTATTTAAAAGGACAGTTGTTATTTTGATACTATTTAAGAGACTATTATACAAGGCATTTTTTAATCTTTTTAGCTAAAGGAAAAGGGAACAAGGAATATTGTTAAAATGAAAATCTTGCTAAATATTTTACATTTTAAATGTTTTAACTTTTATGGTATTTTATATTTAATAAAAGGTTAGCAGAGATATGCGCAGAAATTTAAATTTTACCGCTTTATTGGAGGGGGCACAAGTAGGGGACACAGAACTCCTCTGGCAGAGTGGGCGGGGGGGGCGGGGTGGAGAGCAAACTCCTCCACCCCTAGAGCCCTGGCAAGGGGCACAGAACTCCTCCTGCTCCTGGACTGTGATGGGGAGAGCAAGAGAGCTCCTCTCCCTGGGGCTGGAGAAGTTAGCTCTCCCTACCGCAGCCCAGGGACAGAGAGGGGAGCTCTCTCACTCTCCCTGCAGTAGCCCAGGAGCAGGACGAGTTCTTCACCCCTCGCTGATTATTGTGGGGCTTGTGCTCCTGCTTGCCTCCACCCTGCGCTCGCCCCGAAAGGTGTTTAATTATCTTTGCCATGATACTAAGCAGGCTGAAGATTTTGTAGATTAAACTCCAAGTATTTGGGTTATGTTAACACCTTTGGGCTTATATATTTCATCTATATTAATACAACAGCTCCTAAGTGCCTAAGTCACTTTTGAAAGCGGGACTTGTGTATTTTTTGAAAATTTTAGCATATATGAATTTACTTTTCCTGCATAATATCCAATTGCCAGAATTTCAGTTTTAGTATAATTTACTTTCAAATCAGAAGCTTTTCCAAATTCTTTAATATTTTTTATTGTTAATTCTGTCAGACTTTTGCAAGTCCAATAATATTAATATAACATCATCCATATACAAAGACAGTTACGGTATGAATCTTCTGTTTTAATCCCTTTAGTTGTTGAATGCAAATTGTGTATGTGTTAAGAACATTTTTGACAAACTAGTGAAAGGCAAATGGATTTCTGTTTTGTATTATATGTGACACATTTGAAAGATTTCCCAGTCTCATAGTCTTTCATTGAGACAGTTTAAGGAGACACATTCTCTACAAGTGTTAAAGTCAGTAGAGATTGACAGTTCTTCCAAATGAAATTGATGCATTTAAGTAACTTTGATGCATTTAAGTAACTGTGAACATGAAGAACCTACATTACCTGCAAGTTCTGAAGGTGATAAGTCACCTCAAGGAAGGGTAGCCACTTTGGAAAAGAATAAATAAGATGGACTAACACAATCCATCACTTCATATTATATCCTGTTATAGCCTGGTAAAACTCAGTGGGATCTCACTCGCTCAGTATGGGTGTTACTCCCATTACTAATAAGATTTACCTGCACTCATTGATGGGGAATAGGAGACCATAGTGAATGCTTGTCCTGCGTTGCTGCTTTAAGGCAGGGGTTCTCAACCTTTCTGAGCCCCCCCTCCCCCAAACATGCTGTAAAAAGTCCATGGCCCACCTGTGACACAGCAACTGGTTTTCTGCATATAAAAACCAGGGCCGGCGTTAAGGAGTAGCAAGTGGGGCAGCTGCCCAGGACCACATGCCACGGGGGCACCATGAAGCTAAGTTGTTCAGGTCCCCATCCTTCAGCTCCATGCAGTGGGATTTGGCTTTCTGCCCTGAGCCCCAGTAAGTCTAACACTGGTCCTACTTGGCAGACTCCCTGAAACCTGCTCACAGCCTCCTAGGGGCCCCCGGGCCCCTGGTTGGGAACCACTGCTTTAGAGAAATGCTGTAGCAGAATGTATATAAATGAGTAGGAAAGGAACTCCACATAGGTTGATCCAACATCAGTGTCTATAACTGGAGGGAAATGCATTGAATCCACAGGCAATGCCTAATGTCTGTATATGTTATAGTTTCTGTGTATGCTTTTGCATATGTTCTGGGGATTTCTTGAGGCATTTGTTTTAATATCTGAATTAGGATTTTTTAGACCTTTTTGGAAGGTCTAAAAGTAGGTTTGAAAGAACTTTTTTTTCTTAGGAATTTCAGCTGTTTCAACTGAAGGTACTGATGCAGTAGGCTCCATCTCTGCAGTATTGGATTAATGGATCTGCAGTGATGGTGATCTGAGCATTGATGACTCGTGCTCAGTCTTTTCACGATCACTGCTAGGTTTCAGGGAATGGAGATGGTATCTTCTCCCTCAGATAAGGGAGGGGACTGTGAGGATCTTCAAGCTCATGATCTTCTGTTGTATCCATAACAACACCCAAAGGTCCTAGTGCCTGGATAATTGGGAGCTCTAAGGCCTTACTCTCCACTAAAGGTACCTCCCACAGGGATCTGAATGGAGGTGCTCCAGAGTCTCTGATTGGACCAGATACGCTATTTATGCTGGAAAAGACACACGAAGTTGTCTGTGCAACAAAGTGGATCCTGGCTTGGTTATGCTACAGACTGCTATCTGCTACCTAACTCTCAGCCTCATCCCCAGTTCCTGACTTCAACTCTGCCCTCTTGCCATGTCTTGTCCTCAGCCTCATTTTGGTCTCTAAACCCTCTCTTTCTGGTGTCTGACCACTCCAGGTCCAACCTGAGCTCTGACCTTTGTCTCCTGTTTCTTGTCTGACCCCAGCTCTGATTTCAGCTCCCACACCTGGCTCCTGACCCCAGATCTGCCAATTAGCCTTGGGTTCCTGAATACAGCACAGATCACCAGACTGCACATGTCCCAGTCCATGGTACCAGTCTTCCACAGACCCTGACAAGGATTGTGTGAAAGCACAACTTCCTCCACTTGATGTTATAAATGTCTGATGGGATCAACAGCCTCAGTGCTACCACATGCACCATCATCCTATTGTCCTTTTGTGCTTAAATTTAGTACAGTGTTTCAGACCATACCTCATTGCATAATAGAGTAGTGTGCCACATTCAAAAACAGGAAGCTACAGAAGGCAGCCAGGGCCAGCTCCTGGTCCTACCCAAATCCCCATTATCCCTGCCTCAATCTTCTCTAATGGTGGGGTCTCAGATAGCTCTATGCCATAGGTTCTCTTGAGCCCTGGCACACATGCAAGCCAGGGCCTTGATCCACAGATCAAAACATAGGCCACAGAGTTTGGAGGGGGCATGGCACAACCACTTCTTTTGCTGTGTACATGTGTGGCCACACATGCAGTGATCTTGTAACTAGCAGCTGCACACATTACAGCTGGGAGCATGCTGTGGCTGGCATCTGAGTCCCACTCTGTGTCTGCTGTGAGGCAGGCCCTCACCTGCCAGTTGCCAAAACTGCAGTGGCTTCTCTCAGTGCTGGGGACTGGCTCAGAAGCAAGATGAACCCATTTCCTGAGAGTGAGGCTTACCAGCAGGGAGAGGAAAGATAAAGAGAGGCTTGGGGGAAGCTTGGTCTCCTGGGAGGGGATGATAGTGGGGGTTTTCTCCAGGGCCGAGGCTCTTGGAAAGGTGTGTGTGTAGGATGTTATTGGCCAGAGGAGTCAGGCTGTTGGTGGGGAGGGGGCTATTTAGTGGAGAAGAGGAGAGTCGGGGTAGTTAGGCAAATCTGTGGCCCCCACCCCACTCTAAATTGTGCTCCACAGCCTCTGAACAGAGAACCTATGCTTTATCTGCTGCTATTTTAGAGGTATCTTGGAATCTCCTAAAGAAATTGCTCTAAGCCCTGTGGGCCAACTTGAGCTAACACCTGTAATTAAGGTCTGTGAATCAGTGTGTTAGCTAGAAGGAGGCATGTATGTTGTGGGGAAGGGAGGCACATATTTCCTTTTTCATTATTTCTCTCTGCCTGGAAGGAGAAAAAAAGAAATACCTGTAATGTTTCGGTGTCCTGTGTCATTAGTTGGTAGATGATATATTGCTACAGTAGTTTGCTTTGCTTTCTGTAGTGATATTGATAGTGGAAGTGATGCATTTGCTAAAGGCTTTCCATAAACAAGACTATGAAAGATTATAGTCAGAACTGGAACAAATGTTGGTCACCATGGAGCAAAGCAGTGCTTTATTTTGCATGTTCATATTCCCATACCATATATTTCAGTATTTTGAAATTTGCAGAAGCATTAATGTTCTTATCAGCTCCAGAGGGGAATTGTGAATTTCCTTTACTTTTTGAAAGACATGAAAACGAAAACTTGCTGGCTGTGTTATCTAGAGGGTCTAGCAAAGTTCTGTTTGTCCTGACATGCCTGGGTCCTAGTCTGAATTGTGGTGTATGATTCCGGGCAAGTCCATTGACCTTGTTTAGATCATCCTGGCTTTTTTTATGGCATTGATTGTATTAATTATCGTATTAATCGCTATTCTGTAATGAAAAGCACATTTACCTAGCCGGTCAGCTGCCTTTGTTTGTTATGAGTTCCTACTGTGACATAGGACCTCATGAATATCTGAGGCTACATCTAATCCTTTGAGTAAATGTGCTTTTATGCCACAGTGTTGCAACATGTGATATTTAAAAAGGAGTGTACATTTTTCTTTGTTCAATATGCTATAATTAAACAGGTGTCAATAATGTTTTTCTACTCATTGTGCTTCTCTTTTTCTTATTTTTATTTATAAGAGGAACGGTCCTGAATCCTTATCCAAGACTTCACTTTATGTTTCCAGGGCTTTGCAGCCAACAACTCTGATTATGAATGTAAATATGTATGCCAGAAATATAGCAAATATAGTGGCGCTTTTTATAGCAACTAGTTTAGATAATTGCCTCTTGGCAAATGAAATTTTATGTGAGTACTTTTTCATCTGTGTGATACAGAAATATCATTAAGCCTGGACAGAACAGAAACATCACTCAAGATACAGAGCTATAATTCCAGTTAACAAGGCACCCATTTCTGAGGTTTGATAGTGATCTGTTTGCAGTGTATGTGGACTTTGATTAGTGAATTAAGTTCTATAGCTGATAAAGCGTTAGCAGTTCAATGTAATGCAACTTTGGTGCTGAAAGCCCGCAATTCTATTTTTCTTTGTTGGCTGACATAAAACTTGATCACTGTCTGTTGATGCATGTCCACATTAATTTACGGAGTCCACATTGCCAGATGTGCACTGACTCATATATAACCAATAATTATTATGTCAATGCTTTAGATATCCTTTCTTCTTTGATAGTGCTCCTTCTTGTTGGATGCCTGTTAAGTATAAAGAGAAGATGAAGTGCAGCAGTGAAAAATGATTAAAATGCAGTTTCAATATTAATAACTATTGTCCAATTGTATGCTTTATTGGCAGATACATTATTGCATCTTCATGGTTGTTCAATATCAAATAGTATGCAATTAATGAAGATTGTAAGTCATATAATTATATTCATTACAATGAATTTGCCTGGAAATTGCTGGCCTTAGTCATGACACTTAAAAGTTCAGTGCTGCATTCAATAAAGTATAAAAGTACAAATCTTTCCGAATGTGCTGCCTTTCATGAAGAATGGGTTAAATCTCCAACCTTGTGCAGAGCAGAGAAAGAAAATGGATCAGTGAAGCAATCACGCTTGTATAGTAGTGGCTCTAAATTCTGAAGTGCTCAAATTTAATATAAATTGTGATATGTACTACAGTGCAAATTTACAAATGTGGAGTTAGGGAACACATTACATAATAAAAAAATCATTATCTTTTGCCAGAATGTGCAGTTTCCAGAACATCTCAGTCTGTGCTACAGATTACTTTTTTTCTCTTCTTTTAATAAATGAGGATTTTTGTGGCTTTTATCAGAGTCCACTATATATTTTGTTAGTTGCTATACCATGTATTGTTAGAATACAATAAAATATTGGTAGATACCAAGTACCTCATTAATTTATCTATGTGGAACAATTTTTTTATGTTGAAGTTACACTTAGGGCCTGATTCAAAGCTCATTTAAGTCTATGGGACTCTTACCATCAATTTCAATAGACTTTAGATCAGACCTTAAATTATTTAGATCCCCATCTAATGTAAACAGTCATTTCCCAGGCACTAGTGGTATTCTTTTGGTCACTCATGGGAGATAACCAGGCACCTTGTTACAGTATAGTTAATGTAGGAGCTTTATTTAGTTAACAGTGCACACTTTTTAATCTCCCTTTCCCCTCCGCCCCCAATTTTATAAAACATGTGTAGGTATCTGAATTTGGTTACCAGTATGCTAGCATACTTAAATTCCATCATTAGTGAATTCAGTTATTGGTAGTTTAATAAACCAGTGGCTTGTCAGCAATCAAAGGCTCACAATTGGAGTACACAGAGAGTGAAAGTCACTGTATTGAACGGCTCCAGCAAATGGAATATTGATTCAGCCATATGTGTCCATCTCACGTAGTAGAAAAAAATAAGTCCATTTAACTAAGAGGATACAGAACTTGATGTCTGGAACAAAAATAAATAGAGCTGATCTCTTCCCCATTATATCAAAAATAACTATTCAACTACTAATTGAAAATGTAGTTTAAAAAAGAATATACTTGGTAATAGTATATAGAATACTTCACTTTTTGGTCACTTGTTCAACTCCTTAACTCTCCACCACACAAAAGGTTATCATATGTTGTCTGTTATGTGAGCTATGTGAAATGAGTTGATGGTTCTTCTTCGAAAGGTTGCAGACTTACTCTGGCTATTTCATGTCCAGTACATCGAAGCCAGAGAACTTTTGTTTAGCAGTACTCGTCAGGGTGGACCACATGACCTCTGGCCTCATAGCCTCTGCCATAGCTATTTTAAGTGTGGTGCCATTCTGACTGCATCAGTTCCTTGTCACTGACCATGGTTTGAGTTGGAGCATTCTGTGTGGTATCTTACCTCACACTTTACTGTCATAGTGCTTTGTTGTGACCTCGTGTGTACAGCTGGCTACTTGTAGTAGTACCTGGAGTGTTTAGTTAGTTATTTAGTACTAATTTAGTTCAGCAGGAGTTAGCCTGCTGTGAAGAGCTGGATTTACAATGAATTACACAGTGCCCTGGCACAGGGCCTCCCAACTACAGGAGGCCCCAGGGCCAGGCAGCCCAGCACTGTCCAGCACCCCCTGCGGGGTGAGGGGAGGTACCACCACTATGGGGGCAGAAGCTGTGCGGGAAAGCAGGGAGGGAGCCGTTTAAGAGCCGTGCTGGAAGCGCAGAATGTGGTGTGCTCTCCCAGTCGGTGAGCCAGGCTCCTGCTGGCTCCTGGGGCTCCTGCTGCAGCCACAGCAGGCAGTCAGGTGAGGCAGGCAGGTGAGGGGCCGACTGGGGGCACGCTGTTGGGGAGGCGTGAGCGCTCCCCTGGTGGGGCATCCGTCCACGCCTGTCCTGCTGCCCTGCTCCTCTTGACACTGGGCAGCGCAGGAGCAGTCCCTGGTGTGCACTGCTGCTGGCGGAAAAAGGCCTGGGGAAGGGAGCAGCAGCCCAGGGGGTCTCAGCTCTCATGTGCTGCTGCCACCACAGCTCCCTATGGCAACGAACAGGAGTAGCGACGGAGCAGGGACACATCCACCAGCCAGCCAGGTAAGGTGACCCAGGGACTGGGATTGCCCCAGCACAAAGGCCCCCTCCCACCTGCATGCGCTGCCCCCTACACATACACACCCCAGCCCGCTGCTCAGGCCAGGGGGCTGGGATGGTCTCTCCAACCCCCCTGCTCTCACTCCTGCACCTCCCCATACTCCCTGCCCCACCTACACCCCCTGTCCTGACTGCTGCATCCCCCAATCCCCACCCCTGCCCTGAGCACCAAAGAGGAGCTCCTGCAACCCACTAATCCCCACCTGCACCTCATGCACCAAAAAGAAGCTGCCCAGGTAAGTGCTACACACCCCAAACCTCTGCCCCAGCCCTGAGCCCCCTCCCTCACCCTAACTCCTTTCTACACCCCACACCCCAACGCCTTCTGCACCCTAACTCTCCCAGACCTCACACCTCAACCCTGAGCCCCCTCCACACCCTAACTCCTGGCCAGATCCTGCACCCCAGCCCACTCCTGCACCCTAACTCCCTCCCAGACCCCACACCCCAACCCTGAGCCTCCTCCCACATCCTAACTCCTGGCCAGACCCTGTACCTCAATATTCTTTTAGCTTTTTTTTATAAAGCACTCTTATCCAAAGCACTTTACAATAGTTAGTTAATAGTACAAACAATATTTAGAAAGATTATTAAGTGTTCTGCCTAGACTCTTTGCTTTTGTAGTCTAACTTTTTTATCACAGACCACTTGAAAATTGCAATCAAGATACCTCACTTTATTTTCATTTACTACCTATTACTTATAATATAGGAGGAGGATGAAGAAAAAAAGAATGAAAAACAGGGATAGGGCAAATAAGAGAGAATGTTCTTTTTCTTGGCTGGGTACTGACGGGGCCCCCCAAAAATGAAGCTGAGCACAGGGCCCCACTAACTCTAAATCCACCACTGCTGCTGTGATGTCCTCACTAGGGTTTTAAAAAATTGCTCACCTCCCCTCACAATAGGTCCAGTCCCTCAGGGAACTTTGGAGCTGGTCGAGTCTCTTTTTCCATAGCCAGACTCTGATGTCCCTTTGAGGAGGAAAAGAGATATTTTTCCCTGTGGTCTTCCAAGGAAAAGGACTCAAAACAGATTGAGGCCACTCCAATGCTTGGAGAGATCCTTCTTTCTCATCCTGTAACAGAAGTGCAGCCCAGCACCAGGAGTCCTTCAGTATGCAGGATAGAGATGAGTCATTTAACTGCTCTCTGGTACCGAGACAGGAACAGGAGACACTGTATCATCTATCTGGTACCCTCCATTGGGTATCTGTTGAATCCAGTCCAGATAAGAGCAGTGTCAGCACTGACTGTTTCCATTCCACTGGTGTATTAGGCAGTATCAGATTTGCTCTGCCGCTCTGTTCCTGACTCTCCCTTTAATTTAGGAGTTGTGGTGATTTATTTTGTGTTCTCAGCACTGCCTGGACTGGTTGCAGAGTATTCACTACTGTCGACACCATCTTCTGCACCACTTAAAACTCAGGGTGAAGAGCTGACTTTGGCTTCCTCAGTACTGAGGGGCTTGTTGGAACAGATACTGTCTTTGGTACTGATGGTTCTTTTTGATGCAGATCACAGCTGCAGCATCAATGCTCATCTTGACGCAGTTACTTTTCCTTCTTTCCTTTCCACTATGGAGCACATGCCAGAATAGATTGTATATCTTTTGCCTTCCTTATATCATGATCTTTGCTGATAATTATCAGGGCTGACTCTAGGCACCAGCATTCCAAGCATGTGCTTGGGGTGGCACTTTTCAAGGGGTGGCACTTCGGCTTTTTTTTTTTTTTTTTTTTTTTTTGGTTGGGTTGGCAAAAAACCTGGAGCCAGCCCTGATAATTAACAGTGGTGTGCTGGCATAGTTCTTGAAACAGAATCATGTTCTGCTTTCTTATATCAGTGTAACATCACTGACATGAATGGGACTGAACAAATTTTGGTCCAGAGGTTTTTAACCAGCTTCCATTTTTAGTCTTTGCAGCAATAGCCTAAAATTATTTCAGATTTCTAGTTGAAATTGATATCTTTTTTTAATTTAAAGAACGAAAGAAGGGAGGGATACTTCAGATTTTAGACTCAAGATGTATCTCAGGGCTGGTCTACACTACAGCTGAAAGTCGACCTCAGTTACGCTACTTCAATTACGTAGGTAACATAACTGAAGTCAGCGTAATGTAGGTTGACTTACAGTGGTGTCTATATCTCCCTGTGTCTATGGGAGATGCTCTCCCACCAACTTCCCTTACTTTTCTCAGGGAGCTGGACTACAGGAGTCGATGGGAGAGCGCTCTGCCATCGACTTAGGGGGTCTTCACCAGACCTGCTAAATCAACACCGCCTCATTGATCACAGCAGTGCCGATATAGCCATTGTCCCGGCCTGCTGGTATATGGGATCTTGGGGAGCAATTACCACACAGGTGGGGTGCCAATTAATTTCTTTATTAAAGGAAAAAGGAAGTGGTGGGAATTTAACAATGAAATACGATGGGATGGGGTGTATAGGGTGTTTACAATAGACAATGATGGGGGGGTTCTTCTTATTGAACAGTGTAGGGAGTTCTAACAGTGGGGTACAGTAAGTGGGGTTCAGCACAATGGGATACAGTACAGTCAATAAGCGTATCAAAAAGAAATGCAAAATAAAATGGTAGCTTCTATATAAAATGGTCAACAATCTTAGATAGAATATATTAAGTGGTTAGTGGCCTTATACACAATGTAACACAATGGTATCAGTGCAAATACAAAGTATATCAGAAAAATGGAAGCAACCAATGGGGTGTTATAATTACAAGTAAAATGTGAATCACAATGCAATAATACAATATGGGTGATAAGTGAAATTATGCAATGTAACAGTATAAAAGAAAAGTAATGACTTAATTTGTGAGGCTAGGATACCAGATAATCTGTCAAGGAACAGGAGGGGGGAGGGGAGTGAATGATTAGTGGCAACTGATGAGAGGAGAGTGCGGCTGGAAGCAGCGAGAGACTCTGAAGCCCTGCAGGGTAAGGACAATGGAGCAGTGTGATGGTGATCTTCGGTAGGGGAGGGGCAGCGGAGAAGTGTAAAGAAGGGCTAGAGAGAGGTTTAAGCAACAAGCGGACACCAAAAACAAAGGAAAAAAAGCGGCAAAGGTTTTGGGAAGTTTCACAGGGGGAGAAGCAGCAAGGGGTTTGGGAAGTTCGGAGGGTGATGCAGTCGCGGGGGGGGGAAGCAGCAAGGAGTCAGGAAGTTCGGAGAGAGTGCAGATGTGGGGGAAAAAGCAGCAAAGGGTTATAACAGGGAGACACGGAGAAGCACACAGAGGAGGAGATTGGAGCGGGGGAAAAACAGACACGGGAAAGTTCAGGGAGAGATTGGGACAGCGGGAAGATGAATTTAAGCAGCAAAAACCTTATCTATAGACATGGAGAAGTACACAGAGGGGGAGACTGGAGCGGGGGAATAACAGACATGGGAAAGTTCAGGGAGAGATCGGGACAGCGGGAAGACGAATTTAAGCAGCAAAAACCTTATCTATCTTAACCAACTACTAGGCAAAAGAACAAATATCACAATTCTAAGCAAAACTATAACAAGCAACTATATGGAGCAACAAAACAGTAAACTATAACAAGTCAGGTGAACTTACAAGCTCTACAATCTCAACAAACTATGACTTATTAAACTAAAAAAAACAAAACCTATGGTGCACCTTATGCTATGGGGAAGTCACAGAGGGCAGAGTGGTATGTGCCCAGGATACAGCTCCCAAGTAAGCCAAAGGATGGTGGCTGAAGCCAAGGGATATAGCTGAAAGCCGGGAGCCCCAAGGCAAAGCCCACAGGAGCAGAGCTTAGCAGCGGCACAAACTTATTTTTAGCGGCAAAGCGCCGCGGAGTTTAAGAGAGGTTTTAAGACACAGACCAAGGTTTAGCTTGAGTCTGTGTGCTGGGAAAACAGAGCCAGCAGCTAAAATAATAAAATAAAAGTAGGGAAAGTTTCACAGAGGGATTCTTACCAGTCCCCAAGGCAGCAGCAAAGGCAGAAGCAGCAGTAACATCAGAAGAAGCAAGGAGGGCTCGATACAGTCTCAATAATCAGGAGATCTCTCAGGTAGCAATTCGTTCTTCGTGGGGGCGGGGTTCAAAAAACCAGGGGTATGCTCAAAAATAAAACGAGAGCGGAGAAAGGACCCCCCAAAACCCCTGGCTGATCAGACCAGGCAGCAATGCAGGAACCTTTCTGATGTTTGTTTAAAAAATGTCTGTTTTTAAAGGCAAACTCAGGCAGTTTCCCACCAGTAATCCTGATAGGCTCCCTCAGTCACAGGGGAGGAGGCACAGGGAAAAGACTGCAGGTGAGCACAGAAACATGTCTGGGCAGAGTCCTGTGCAATAGGTGACTCAAAAGCACATGAGGCCTATGACTCATGCCCAGGATCTTAAAAACACAATAGGTCTTGCAGCTCTGGACATTGCCTGCCCTACACCAAGCCCAGGTTCAACGAGGTGATAACAGGACCGACCCTTTGAATAGGGCAGTGGTCCCATTTAGCACGCAGCACAAGTGGCCATCCCTTTGAGAAGGGCAAAGGCTCTGGTACACAACTTAACAGCCAGGGAAGGGCGGCCACAGGAGGAGAACAAAAACAAAATGGAGTATGGGGACAGCTGTAAGAAACAAAATGGAATAGGGGGGTAGCTGTAACAGACAGCCATAAGCATAGACATGACCTAAGTGACCTAATAATGCTCAGGGAAATGCAGAAAAATAGTATATACTATTAGTCTTATCTGGAGGCCTTGTTATTAATGGGAATGATTTGCTGTTTACAAAACACTAAAGATCAGATTCTTTAAAGTTGCACGGAGTGTAAAACAGGGCATAATTTGGTTTTTGTCGGGTATAAAGAGATGGGCCATATAAGTGTTTTTTCTTTCCTTAATGAAGAGTAGAGCCAATGAGTTTCATGTAATGAATTAATTAACTAATACACCTGGGTTTTTTTGTGTATTCTGGTACAGTGATTCCAATTTAAGATCAGAATAAATTGAATTGTATGAGTTAGTATATTGGGATTTTCATAACACAATATTTTCTTATGATACTGTAACAGTCATTATAATAATTCCATTGACAGTTGCTACAAAATGATAAGTTAAATTGTGTGGAGGTAGGTTTCTGTGATAAAGCCATCTGAAAATTAGGCCATGTTGGGTTCAATTGACTCTTATTGCATTCTTGTGACCACAAAATGTGAGATTAGGATCATTAGTCAATTAAAACACTACTGTTCAGTGACAAGACTGACATTGTGTGAATTATACCTGACACAAGGCTCCTTCAAGCTCGCTTTTACTGTTTCTTAGAGTTTTCTACATCTCATTAAGCATTGTCAAAGCCTGCATTTTAACGTAATAATCATCCTCCCATTTCTGCCATTCAGAAAAGGTGTCAGATTTCGTGTCCAGATCTCTAGTCCTGAATTTTAGTTTCTGAGTGAATGATCAATGTTGGATGTGAATTTTTTCCTTCTGTCTTTGATGGAGGGACCTCTCAAACATCAGAATAAAAGCTTTTTCCCAGTTTGTCAGTCTGGATGTCTTCAGGTCATTCATATGAATCTGTTGCCATGGTAGCTTTTATTTTCACTGGGATGTTGCTAATCAGCAGGTGGGCCTGAGCAATAATGCATACTTTTTCACCCTAAGCCCCACGATGGATCAAGCATATCATATGTTTGGTACACTGCTTCAAAGTTTTTGTTAATGGTAGCTCTCTTGCAATGGAATAGAGAATACTATAATTATTCTGCTGTGGTGACCCTGGAGGCAGAGTATGGAGTCAAGTAAAAATTTCCATTTTCATGCCATTCCAGGAGAGTTTCAGAACAGACATATATTTAAATAAAAAGAACATGCATACAACAGTAGTTCAAAGGCTCATAAATTGTTCTTGTCTTCAGCTCAACTTGTGTCAGCTTTGCTCATGCAGAATACCAACCCTAGATCTTTCAGCACTTTATGTGCACTCTGGGATAAAGTCTTCAAGTAGGTTATATTTTATACTAATGCTCCATTGCTTGATGCAAGGAGTGACATGCTAACTTTAGTGTTCAGCTATAGTACGATCATATCAGAAACTCTGAAAATATTTAACAGCTGATTCACCTAATTAAGTCACATAATAGTGATAACTTTAGGACTATTTACAGAGAGCCAGTTCCTTAATAGAGAAATATGGGAAATCGTTTTCCTATCCTGCAAAGATTTGCAAGAGTTTGAAAATTGTTACCATCTCAATTTGGGACCAGAAGTCAATCTCGAAAATGTTTGTGTATTAGAGAACCAATTTTTTTTTAAGTTCCCGGTAAAATGGGAATGCTGTGAGAAGAAATTCATTATTGTTTGTAAGACACCTCAGATACTAAGATGATGTAGGTTATGTAAGTACCTAGACAGAAAGATATTGCTGAAGAGCAATTTTTATAGTGAACATCTTTGCCTGTGGTTTTCTTTCTGTTAAATTTTACCCCCATATAGTCTGTCATCCTCCTTGTTAAACCGGATGACTGTTTTTTCTCATAAAAAGAGAGCATGTAGCCTTCTTGTCCTGAACAGTGGGAGGAGACTATTTTCTCCAGATAGTCCTTGAAGTGAAATGATAAAGAATCCCTATCAGCACAATAAGAAGTGTGTGTGTGTGTGTGTGTGTGTGTGTGTGTGTGTGTGTGTGTGTGTGTGTGTGAGAGAGAGAGAGAGAGAGATGCTGAACAGTTAAATATTTAAAATTATGATTCAGAATTGCTTTGAAGTGTCTCATTGTATAAGTTAAATAACATTGTGATGGTTCTTTAAACACGCATGAAATGTAATACATTCTAAAAGTTTGGCTAGCTTAATATTTAAATTCCTACTTTAAATATCATTATCTTTATATGATTATGGATAAAGATGTTTGATCTTCAGTCAGAGGTAGGTTGTTTCCCTTAATCTCATCAATCAACTCTATTACGCTGCCCTTTTATTTCTCACAGCTCAGTGAAAACCATAAACATGCTCAAAATATCACATGTAGCAGAAGCCAAATATGCATCCAAGTGCCTATTATTCAAACTTTGCTTTTCACGGTGTTACTTGCAGGACAACGTCAGGAAACACTGACTACTGTACTTTGATTAAAAATAAGTCTGTTAGGATGAATCCATTTATTTGGAATTACATAATACAAAATACTTAACTAAAAATTGTGTCCTATACCAAACACAAATCTCATATTTATTATATGCCCATTGTGTAATATATTTTACCTCATTCAATATACTGCTGTGGAAGTGTCTTCATTGTTCATAGGTCAGTACCCAGTAATGCAATGTATTTCTTCTTGCTATAAAACTAAACTAACCTCCTCTTGTAACACAGGTATTTCTTGCATTGTTTTCTTCTTCCATGTCACAATATCCAGGCATACTGATATGTACTTAACAGTTTTTTCTTTTCCACTTGTACTGACTATGTTTGATCTCAAAGGATGCTCTCTGAAAGACTATATCTCTATTATATTAGCTATAGATATATAGATATAGATAGAAAAAATGCACTAGCTTGAGAATTCCCAATCAACACCTATTTTGAGAGAGGATGTTTCTCAGCAACCTGTTTGCTACACTTCTATAGCACAATATTAAACTCTGCCAAATTTTTAACAATGATTTTACATATAGTACAGGATGTGCAATGAAGATTATTATGAAAAATACATTAAAATTAGACCTTTCTTTAGGCTAGCCTTTTGTCTCATTCCACTGTCTTAAGTATGCAAGCACAAGAGTTATTTTTATCCCATGATCAATTTACTCTTTCTACAAATAGAGCAATTGAATGAATTTTAGAATAATGCATTTAAAGAAAATAATCCCAGGATAGTATCTTGCAAGCCAGCTTTTATCTTGGAATAAATATACAATAAAGAACCAGAGAATGTGCACTTTTCCACTGTGCTTTTTTCAGCCATGTTTTACCAAGATAACTAGTTACACAACCCTCCATTTTGGGATTTGGCAGAGAAATAAAAGATGATTTTTCTGCTTTTCAAGTATTTTTTTTTAGAAATATGTGTGTCATTTTTACATTTACCTATATTTGTTGTTAGTGGTATTGAAAGGTTACATATTCAAGATTTGTTTCATAAAAGTGCTCTGTCATTCATCTTTAAAAGCAAATAATCCACTAATAAAGGCTATAATTTCTCTCAAATTGTGCAAATAACCTATTGTCCACCCATATTCTGTGCTATTTTCATACATCTTACAACAGCCACCTGTTATTTCTATACTTTGAAAAACCTATCAACTGCAAAAGCCCTGGAGTCACTCAATCCTGTCACTTCACTATCCATAGCTGTGTCCAATGACACTAACTATGTCAAGAAATTATATTATTATACAGGAAATGTTTTACTTATAATGTTTTACTTTACTAATACATTTAAGTGCTGAAATGTTTTACTTACCTAATACATTCATGCTTTCAAGCATGAACAAACTTTGAAACAGATATCTCAAAATTAATTGTAACATGGAACCTGAACTAAAAACCTCACTGATGTGTTTAAAAATAACAAACTGTTCATGGAGAATAAAACCAAACAGTACTAAAAACCAAAGTGCAATATATGTATGGAAATACTTTTGTCTTTTCCAGGTCAAGCAAGTATATAATATAAACCCTTTCTGTGATTAATATAATTCTAAGTCAGTAGAGCATCTATACTAGACCTATTAGGAAATTTTTCACTGAAAAATGAAACACTTTGATGTGTTTCACCCACTTTCTGCATTAAACTGTTTTATTAAAATACAAACAGGAGATGCTTGACCTAGAAAAGACAAAGGTGTTTCCATCAATACTAAATAGGAGCTGCCTTTAATGATTTAAAAAAAGAAATAAAAACAATAGACCTATTATGTTATGATATGGCAGCAGCAGTTGTGCAATATGCCCTATTACTACTGATGTTGTGAAATAACATAAAAATATAAGCTTGAAAATTGCATAAAATAACATTCAAAATGAAATTTAAAAATTCATTATGAATTTTTAAAATTCCAAAACAACATCTTTCCCAAAACAAAATTTTTCAGACATTCTGTTTCACAGAAAATGTAGAATTTTTTTCCCCTGTTTTGGGACAAAAAAAGATTCAAAATGTCAACTTTCCCCATGAAACAGAAATACTGAGTTTTGATGAGCTCTAGACAATACAGGCAAAGTTAGACCCTTTGCCTTATCATTAGTATAGCCCTTCTGTGATTAAACTTCTTAGTCATTGATTGCATTTAATTTAATCTCCACCTCATGAAACTATCCTCTTTAATCATGCCATTGCTTCTCTTTAAACTGCCAGTGGGACTTGAAGCCAGGAATTTCTGAGCTCTAATCCTCACTCTACCTAAGTCACTGTGTTGTTATCCATGACTTGCTCATAAACATTTCTGTATTTCTTTCCCCATTTCTTAAACAGGGATAATAATATTGATTTTCCTAACTCTCAGGCATATTAGGGCAGATTACTGTTACAGTTCATATGGCATTTGCATATAAAGAGTTATGTTTAAATATTAATATTACCAACCATATCACCTCCTTACACATTCCCACCTATTATGGCAAAATCCTATTCTGGATTTTCTTGTTCTAATTTTTCTTCTCTACTTTCTGCGATAGAAAACTATTCTTTCTGTAGTATATCTATTAACAGTATTGCTGTCTTCAAATTTAAAATTCTCAGTAAGACTACCAGTCTTTGACTTTGTACCCTGCATTTTGTGCAGTGGATCTTGCAAGCCAAAATTTTAAACCAGCTGTTTTCATTATAGCTTTCTTTTTTAGATCAAAGTCCTTGCACTCATATAGCTTTCTGATTTTCTGTCTTGTGGATGGATATGATATTTTCAGTTTGCTTGTGTCCTTTCATTATAAATGATCCTGCTCTATACTCAAATGTCAAGAGAAGAAACATAATTGTATATGCTTTCACCTTTCTCATACACCATTTGGAGGATAAGAAAAGAATAGTAGAAAATGCAGGATTTTTATTCCCAAATTAGACTCACTGATGATAGGTTTGTTTGTGTTTTTGCCATTCAAATATATAGCTTAATGATGGTCCATGCACACTATATTCTAATAGCTTGTAGCTGAAAAACAAAATTCTTAATCAAGTTCTCACCCTTTTTAGCCACCTGTGCTTACCTTCAGTTGTCTCCATAGGAAGTTCTGCATCTGATTTTGTAATAAATGAGAATGTAAAATTTGTGCCATGATTAATGTGCTGCCAGTATAAAGCCTACATTTTTCAGCACTTGGGAATTTAGAAAAGCACTTTGGACTTAGAATGGCCAATACATTCCTATCTCAATTGCAACAACCAAAGATTGTTTCCTTTTCTGACTTGATGGCAATTGTGGCTTTTCTTGAGAGAAAGTTGGCAATCTCCCAGACTTTCTACATAGGAATGAGTTATGGGCAGGCACAGTGGTTGGCCTGTTAACACAAGGACAGGGAGATATGGACTCTGAAATACAAACAGGAGGAACTGGCTTATGTTCCTTGATATGGGTTACTGAATAGGGAAAATCAAGCTCCTCTTGAAAGGGAGAACCACAGCACTCTTCCTCACTAACTGTTGTATAGGCATTTTAGTGGGGCCACTTGCTTATTGTCCCAGTATGAGAGAAAGGGAGAGAAAAGGGGAGGAACACATATTCGTATTTCAATGAATGAATGAGTAGCTATAAATGTTAAGTGAATGACAATTTAATGTAAAACAGCCTGCTTTTTAACAAGGATTTCAGCACTTAAATGTATTAGGTAAGTAAAACTGTCAAACATTTCCTGTATAATGCTCATTTAGGGGGAATGAAGGAAACTGTTTTCCATGTCAAACACCATGGGTAAGTCTAAGCGGCAATTAAAAAAACCCTCCACAGCAGAGAGTCTCAGAGCCGAGGTCGATTGACTGGGGCTTGTGGAGCTTGGCCTGTGGGGCTCAAGTATAGACATTTGGGCTTGGGTTGGAGCTCAGGAGCCGGAATATCTACAGTCCTGTTTTTAGCCCTGTGAGTGTAGCTCTGCAAGCCTGAGTCAGTTGACCTGGGCTCTGAAACTCAATACATGCAGGTCTTTTATTACAACATAGCTATGCCCCATATTTGATGTACATCTTCTGCTACCCACTTCAAACACATTATGCATAACAATCTAACCCTCAGTTGCCCACTTGAATACAGGTGACAGCCTACAACATGCATTACCCCTTATGCTTAACAATCTGTCTCAATTTGTAGTTAGCTCAGATGTTCTGATTTCTTTTCCCAGACCTCAAGTAGAGCTCTGTGTAGCTCAAAAGCATGTACCTTCCACCAACAGAAGATGGTCCAATACAAGACATTACTTCCCCTACCTTATGTCTCATATCATGGGGCCAGCACAGCTACGTCATCATTGCAAACATCTTTTTTTTTATTTGTCTATTTTGCTAGTTAGTCTTTAATTTTTATCCATATCCTGTTGTGTATTTTGACATTCTTGGTGGGTAGGTCTGGGTGAAAATAATGCATTCTGTCCCCCCAGCCATTTCTGTTTTTCTTCTTTTTTTTAAACCAGAGCACATTGCAGAAAACTGACTACTAAGATAAAGTATTTCCTCTCCATTTAGATTGCAGTCCACCCCAGCAGTTCAAATCCCTCTGCTAATAGTCAAACTTTCTGAGGAAGAATGGTCTTGCAGTTAAACCACAGGCCTGGACATCAAGTAGTTGAATCTTACAAAACAGTGTTCACAAACATTTGTTCAGATTCCACATGGCTGTTTGGTCCAGACTTCTTTTGTGCTTTTACTGTAGCTATGAATATTCACACAAACAGGTTTCTGTTCTCACAAATGTTTGGGAAATAGCTGTTTTTTGTATATGTGTCTCTGTTCTCATGCAAACAAGCTATATATTATTAATTATCCATTAGTATCTGTGTTCCTGGTTTAAAAGTTTGTTTCTGCTCTCTGAGTGAATGATAATGCCACATGACATAGAAGACCAGTCATACACTATAAATGAAGTTAACAAAGGATAATCAATCTATGTTCTGAAATTTGTACACAAGAACAGTTTAAACAGTCCTGAACGGCAAATTAACTTGTAAGAATAAAAGTCTGAATGAATTACAACAAAAAAAGAGCTAAATTCATCAGATTATTTACAATGAGCAGTTTAACCAGCTGTAGTGTCACGTACGAAATGAGAAATGACTGCCTAGGAAGGAGTATTGTGGAAAGGGATCTGGGGGTCATAGTGGGCCACAAGCTTAATATGAGTCAAAAAAAGTGAACATCATTCTGGGATGTATTAGCAGGAGTGTTGTAAGCAAGACACGAGAAGTAGTTCTTCCGCTCTACTCCATGCTGATTAGGGCTCAGTTGGAGTATTGTATCCAGTTCTGGGTGCCACATTTCAGGAAAGATATGGACAAATTGGAGAGAGTCTAGAAAAAAGCAACAAAAATGATTAAAGGTCTAGAAAACATGACCTATGAAGGAAGATTGAAAAAACTGGTTTTGTTTAGTCTGGAAAAGAGAAGACTGGGAGGGGACACGATAACAGTTTTCAAGTACATAAAGGAATGTTACAAGGAGGAGGGAAAAGAATTGTTCTTCTTAACCTCTAAGGATCGAACAAGAAGCAATGGGCTTAAGTTGCAACAAAGGAGGTTTAGGTTGGACATTAGGAAAAACTTCCTAACCATCAGGGTGGTTAATCACTGGAATAAATTGCCTAGGAAGGTTGTGGAATCTCCATCATTGGACAGTTTTAAGAGCAGGTTGGACAAACACCTGTCAGGGATGGTCTAGATAATACTTAGTCCTGCCTTGAGTGCAGAGGACTGAACTAGATGACCTCTGAAGGTCCCTTCCAGTCCTATGATTCTACCTTATGTGATCCTGAGTAAATCATTTAACATCTTTGACCGTCTATTTCCACCTACGTAAAATGGGAATAATGCATTTATTACTTACCTACCTTGGAGAGAGGCTGTGGGCGTACATGATTCTTGTTGCTGAAATGCTTGGAAAGGAACGGCTCTGAAAGGTCATCCATTAAATATTCATGATCTACTTGGACAGTTCATCAGTTCCAGACTTGCCTTGACTTTGCTGTTTCAAGAATTGAGTGAATCAAAGCAAGCTGCAAATGTTTCAACTCAATATTCTGTGGCTTAGCTATCTGCTTTAAACGTGTTGTGTGATATATTTTTTTTCTTTCAGAATTATGGTTTGGAGACAGAAAACCTGAGAACGCTCTCTCACAAGCTGAATGCCTCAGCCAAAAATCTTCAGAACTTTATAACGAGTAGAAGGAGGAGTGGCCATTATGATGGCAGGGCCTCCAGACGACTGCCAAATGATTTTCTTACCTCTGTTGTTGACCTGATTGGTGCTGCCAAGAACTTGCTAGCCTGGCTGGACAGGTAATTTAGAACTTTTTAATTCTTATGGGAGTGGGGGTGTGTGTAATTCTTTTGCCCTGTTTGTTTCTTTTTCTCTTGCTCTTTTCTCTTTCTCTTATTCTAGTATTAGAATTGTAATTATAGGTTTTACTTTGTGAATTGTGTTATATATTTGAGTTCCAGGCTGAATAGGCCTGGCTCAGGGTCCGGCTGTGGGATTTTTTTGGAGTCTCTTTTGGGTCACCCCAGGTTGGTGGTGACCTCTGGGAAATTAGCAATGTCAGTCTTTTTCCTAGTGAATGGCAAAAATTGCCACTACAGATGGCAGGATCATTTCAATTTCAGAAGGAAGGATAAGGGATAAATTAACGTAGAAACTGAGCTGCCCTATAACCAGAGCAAAGAGTGGTTCTGACCATTCAGGGCTGACGCAAATTAAGAGAGCAGTGTAGGGGAATTTGAATTGCTGCTATCCCTGATGCATACCTGTTCTTGGATAATTTCTAAAAGAAATTATACCGCTTGCTTATCTCTGGAAACTCAGAGCTTACTAGTTGACTTTATGTTGACAGTAGGAGGCAGGTTCATACATTAGTCACTCTTGTCATGTTAATTACTGCTTGGTGAGAGAATGCTATGATTTCTCATTGATGAATTAGGAATCAGTTTACAAAGTAACTCTCTGCATGAACTGTGTTAAAATATTGATTATGTTTTAAATACTATTTTATGCATGCACTGCATTTCTCTATAGAAGTGACTAGTTTCATTTGAAATCTGAAACTATTGTGCATATAAATGAATGACATGACCATTCTTCACAAAGCTTGTTATGACCCTGATGACATTCTGTGACCTAATGCTAGCAATGAGGCTCTCTTGGGATGTAATCTCATCAGTTTTTATAAGCCTAATGGATCAGATCCGGACAGTATCTGGAGACTCCAAAGAAAACCCAGGTCCTGCAGGAAGTTGGGTTAGTAGCTCAGTAAATGGCACTCATCCCTCTTAGTTAATATTGAACTAAGGTTATAGTTTGCCCTTAAGAAGAAGAGTGCTGCTTGATGTGCTATCTTTTGGATAAGCCATAAAACTGAGGACTTGACTGTTATACTTATTATATCTGCTCAGTGCTGAGGCATATCAAACATCTAAGGTACTAGAAACATGCCAGGTACATCCTGCAGGTCTCACACTGTTCTGCATGGGGTTCCTCGGTTTCTGCACAGCCTGCACTGTACATAAATCCAGAATGTTTCTCTCTGTATCTGGCTTCTCAGCTAGCCTTGCCCTGCTGCTTCCCAAAGTGCCTACTTCTTCATGGTTCACAGGGTTTTTTGTGGAGTTTCGTCCCCCTTCTCTTATCTGGCCAGGAGGAAGGGGATTTGCACTGGAAAGGTGATTAGTTGAAATCCTAGTCTCCTGTTTAGCAGACATGTCACTCTACCTGTGCTCATTTGAGAGATCATGTTGCACTTTCTCCAAAAATAGAGAAGTTAACTCTGGTGTCCTGCCCAAAATCCAACTTCAAATAATTTATGTTCTAACTACCTATAGTTATTTCAAATGCATATGTTATTCACTCCCCTCCCTAAAAGTTATTATGCAGTGTTGCTGGTGCAGAATGGCATGATTAATGTGAGGTGACTGGTATTTCCATGATAAATGAGTTTACCTCTACAACATATATGTCTTCTAAAGGGCTCTGGGACCCATCAGAAAGAAAAGGAAGGGGTGTTATAAGCAGCTTTATTTTATATAACAGTCTGTTGTAAAAGCTGTTTGTCTTGTGAGCAAAAAGCCCAGAATGAAGTAACATATTGTCAGATATTTCAAATTGAAATAATCAGAGCAAATACTACAATGACCTGATGTTTCTGTGTTTTTAAATGGATGTCAAGAATGCCCAGGGCTTTGCATGGGTGGTTTTAGGTGTGAAATTTTCATTAGATGAAATAAAAAAAAATACTGCTACTAATTTTCAGTTGCTGTGTGACTCTAAGATCATTGTCATTTTTAGCATCATGCACCAAAGAGGGTAACATCAGTTCCAGTAGGCGAAGACACCAATGTCTGAAGTTGTTACCATATGTAAAATGCACAGGATGATGGTGACAGCACTGACCAATATCGCAGCTGTAGTACAAGTTTGCTCACAGAGAATAAAAATCTTAATTCTCTTTAATGTGATATAGTGACTGTCTAAATCTGACTGACTCCTGGAGTTGTTTCTTGGAATTCATTGTTGTACCATTTCAAATTAACAATGTCCCAGCTTCTCAAGTGCATTATTATGTGAGTTGTTGGCTGTAGATATACATTACAAGAGATACAGCTCAGTAACACAGATTTATGAGGTCTCCTACAAACTTCTTGTCCCTCTCGGCAGGTCTCCATTTGTCAGTGTGACAGAATACTCATTGCTGAAAAATAATATTGTTCAACTGTGCCTGGAATTAACAACCATCGTGCAACAGGTAAGAACAGGTTTATTGTGTACCATACCTAAATCACTTCCACATTACTGAAGAATTAGTAAAATATTACAAAAAAATTTAGAAATGTGTCACCTCATCAGGAGAATTTGTGTGCATTTTGGGGGCTGGTGGTAGTGGAAGGAGGAGATATGTGTGTGCAACATCTCATTTGCAACTACAGTAATTTTTTACTAGTAATATTAGGAAATAATTTTTGTATTTTAATTGTTTTCAAGCATATTGATGGGTTTTCTCTCCAAAAAGTAAAAACAATATTGCAGTATCTCCTGTTGATCCTCACTTCATTGTCCCCTTTTCCACCCTCAACATATTCTATTTCCCTCTTTCCCTGATTTCCAGCATATGATTCCTTGCTGTATGCTTTCTTGTTGCTTACCCAACTGATATATATTAGACTTGATGTTTTTCATCATAAATCAGACGGCCACCAGACCCCTAATCATTTTGTTGTTCTCTGAAGTCCCTGCAATTAGTCAATATATTTCCAATAACAAGGTGTCTAGAATTTAACACACAATATTCCATGTTCCCTGCTAAATGTTGTCAAATGAGCTAAAAGTGGATGCATAGACAAGAGCTAGACAAATACAGTAGAAGTATATATTTATAAAAATCATTGTGAATAAAACCTGCCAATTCACTTCATTGGTATTCATGACCCTTTCATTTGCAATTTGAAGTATTACTGTGAGCAAGACTAAATTTCCAAGAATGTTCATAGAAAGTGAAAGCATCATGATTATTAATGCAGCATCAGAAGAGCAGGCAGAGAGCACAGATAGCAAAGTAGGATGCAGATTTTGCCTTGTCTATACCTGGTTGGACAGGGCAAAGCAGCTGCAGAAAATGATATATCATTAGAAGATAAGTGGGCTATGCTGGCAAATGGACAACAAGAGATTGTCACTTGGAGCCTAGCAGTTCAGAAATGTCTAATCTAGACTAAATAAAATCAAGAGAAAAAGGTATATTTCTGACGTAAATCTACAGATTTTAGAAAGAGCCTCATATAGTCTTAACCTTTTGAGATTTATTTCATAAAAATTGCACTATTGAGTTTCTCTCCTTAAAATTCAAATCTATTAAATAAGCAAGAACAGATTTAAAGAACTGTGCTGCTAAAACCGCACAAGGAAGTCATCTGACTAAGTGATACAACAGATTTTCAGACACACTGATAAAATTTGTTGGTACCTGGCTGACATAACCTAGGATGTCATAGAAAAAGTAAGAAAACTTACCGAAAATTAAGTTTGTTTGCATACAAGGGAAGTTCTACAGTCATTCTGGAAGTGATTAATAAAATGTGGAGATCAACAGTAATTATTTAAGCTTAGAAAATATATGGATTGCAATGTTGTGCCTTGTTTCCATGGCAATTATATGTTTGCAATTAAATGGCTGTGTTTGCTCTGAAAATAATTGGTATCCTCTTGATATACAAGTGCAGCAAGAACACTGAAGCTCTAGAGCAGTGGTCCCCTCACACCTATCCCACACCTCCCACCACCCATGGAACCGGGAGCAGGGACAGGGCTCTGGAAGTGGGGGACATGGATAGGGGTAAGGAGCCCAGACTGGGGCCACAGCTGGGGTGGGGGTGCAAGCGGACATTTGGCTGGGAACCAAGGCCTGCAGCTGCAGCTGGGCATGGATCCCTGGGCATGGAGCCATCAGCCAGGATCTCAGGCACAGGGCTGGCAGACGCGACTAGGAGTAGATCCCTGGGTGCAAGGCTAGTGACCAGGACCGGGGCCAGGAACAGAGCTGGGTGGTGCTCCCTCTCTGGCCCCTGTGGGAGTTGGTCTGGGCCCGGCTGCACCACCCCGAATGTTCCTCCACACCCCCTTGGGGGGCATGCCCCATTGATTGAAGACCTCTGCTCTAGAGTAAAGTCTGAGTGCATAAGTCTGATTTAGAGCTCATCTTACTCTTCCTTGGTCTCACTGATTCCCTATTAGCACCAAGGAGGAGGGATATAGTGGAAAATGGCATTGCATAGAGCCAAAAAATAATCATAGCTGAATTTCTTGATATTGAGATCCCATGTTGCGTTAATATGTGAAGATGATGCATCAGAAAAACACAATCTTATATCATAACACACTATTAGGACACAGTGTTGGTAATATTTTTTGGCTCTCCAGTGCCTCAGTAGGATGATAAAATGGTTCTTTAGCTTTACAAAGCAGACTGCCATTGCTCTAGAAAAATGAATCCACCAGATTAATCCAAACCTGTTGGCATACTGCAAAGCCTATCTATTTTCTCTAATGTTGGTGAGGGACAAGGATATAGCAGCTCATATTCTTAGGGAAGAGAGGGTATTTATGTATTTTTCCATGTTCTGGTTAGTTAATTTTCCTTTGGGCTTTGTGGTGAGACTAGGTCCCACTGGATCTGATATAATTTTGTTGTTTGTGTATGGTAGTAAGGTATCTTAAAGATGCTTAGAGCCCATGATAGGCTTTTCATGTTTATTTTAATCAAAATAAACACTATAACTTAATTTTAACATAGTACTGATTGAAATAATATGATGTTAAAACACACTAAGGAACTTTTAGTGTATACCAGGAGGGTCTACGCAGAACAATTAATGTGCAGCACATTAGCATATTTTAGAAATCTCACTCCCATGGTGAGCATTACCCCACCCTGTAGTAAAGCCCCGAGATAAGCTAAGTAAATTGAGCTACTTCAGTAACCGGTGTGTGTGTTCCATGTCATGAATCATTCATTTAGCTCATTGTGTCTCTCCAAGTTGAAGCTTTTATTTTAAAAAAGGGTGGATACCAAAACTGGACAAGTATTCTAGTTGTAGTCTCAGGTAATGTCACTTTTGTACACCTACTTAATATACCCCAATCTATACCTGCAAAAATTGTGTTATCCCTCTTTGCCACAAAATCAAAGTGGGAACTCATGTTCAGTTGATTAACACTGAGCCTTAAGTTCTTTTTAGAGTCACTGTTTTCCAGGATACAGTCCTCTATTCCGTAAAAAATGCCCCACATTCTTTATTCTTAGCTGAGTGAACTTGCGTTTGACTGTATTAGTGCATGCTACTTGATTGTTCCAAGCTTGCGAAGGGTCTAGAGCACTCTATCAGCTGCCTGTGCTTACCATTATTTATCACACAAGCAGTCTTTATGTCATCTGCAAACTTTATCATCATAATTGTACGTTTCTTCCAGATTATTGTTAAAAAAATTGAATAGCATTTGGTTGAGCCTCAATCTTTGTTTACCCTATGAGGAACACCACCCTTCCCACACATACACTTGTTGAAGAATCCCATTAACAATCGCATTTTGAGATCAAAAACATTTTCTTCTAAGCATGTGTATTTGTATATTCAGGGCTAAATAGATGTCTTCATCTTATATTTGTAACTTGCCTTTTCTCTATTTATTTAAATAAATTCAGTATTTTAATCAATTAGAATGGTGATGGCTTGAGGTACTTTGGCAGGGATATTCTGGAAGATGCAAGAGCTGGTTGATATCTTGTTTGAGTGTGGATATGTAACACTACTACTCGTTCTCATTGTTCTCTTTATTTTACCATTTTATAGGACAGAACTAAATAATGAGTATTCTATAATATAAAAGCCCCAAGTTAAAATCCACCTTTAAACATGTCACTAATCATTTTTTGGCAAGGGATAAATGTGACACTTTAACTGTCATGTATATCCTAAGTAAAATAAATACACTGAAACCCTATGCATGTTGAAACTTGTGGGCTTCTTAATGAGTTTCCTAATGCATACTGCATATCAAAAAGAAAATAATTCACCATAATATTCTAAGTCAGGGGTCGGCAACCTTTCAGAAGTGTTGTGCTGAGTCTTCATTTATTCACTCTGATTTAAGGTGTCGCGTGCTGGTAATACATTTTAATGTTTTTTAGAAGGTCTCTTTCTATGTCTATAATATATAGTTAAACTATTGTTGTATGTAAAGTAAATAAGGTTTTTTAAATGTTTAAGAAGCTTCATTTAAAATTAAATTACAATGCAGAGCCTCCTGGACTGGTGGCCAGGACCTGGGCAGTGTGAGTGCCACTGAAAATCAGCTTGTGCGCTGCCTTCGGCATCCGTGCCATAGGTTGCCTACTCCTGTTCTAAGTGTAATGCTCCAACTGGTCTTAAATGCTTATTTAAACCAGACAGATATAGAAAAAACCTTAAACATATATCTTCTAAATTGTATCCCAATAACTATTAAAAAAGAAAATCTTTAAATTCTAATATAAACTTCAGTATGCAACATAAGCAGAGGAATTTTTCTCTAAAATTAATTCATTCTGCTCTACAAAACAGAGAAATGTGAGTTTTACTATAGATACAAGACCTTTATTCTTTGACCTGAAATAGTTAAGTTTACTCAGAATGAAGCTTACATTTTAATTTAGGTGTCAGAAATACATAATTTAGATTGGAACGTTAGCTCTAAGGTGACTCTCTAAGCCTTGCTCTGATCATTTTGTTGTCTTGGTACTTGAAGGGTTAAAGGGAGGCAGTATTTAAGAAAACGGATATTCTGTTTGAAGTATGTTAAATTAGTAGGAAAAAACTGCCTTAGGCATTGCCAGCCACACTAATTGAATATTTTTTGTGCTGTGGGGAAAAAAAGCTAGTATGAATACAGAAAAAACATCAAAGGGATACTTCACCATGGAGTGCAAATAGAAATTCTTCTATATCCCTAAGTTCTTTGGTTCTCATCATCTTCCAGTTTTAACCTTTTTTTCTTGTACTGACACTAATTTTTTCTCAAAACTGTGTCCACAGAGAAATCAATTTCTGTAAAACAAATACTGATACTCTAAAACAAACTCCATAATGCAATACCTTTAATCATAAATGGTGAGATTCTTACTCACACCCAAGTCCCTGTACACTAGGTAAAAGGGCTGCAGCTGAGTAAAGAGGCTCTAGAAGTCCAAGATCTAGCCAGGAAAAGATTCCCGCAGCACAGGAAATGAGGAAGGCAGCAATAGGCTGCCTCCCAAGGTTCTCTTTTCAAGCCCAGATGTAAGGGCATGCAAGAGGTGTTTGGTGAGGCAGAAGGGCCACAGCATGCTGCACTGGTGAAATTCTTGGCAGTCCAGGGAGGCTGTTGTAATTTAGGGCAGGTCTACACTACAAATTTACATTGGTGCAGCTGCACCGATGCACCGCATCTGGTGAAGCCGCTGTAAGCAGATGAGAGAGAGCTCTCTCATTGGCTTACTAACTCTACTTCCACAAGAGGCAGTAGCTATGTCAGCAGGAGAAGCTCTCCCACTGACATAGTGCTGTCTATGTTGTGGGGTGGGAGGTGGGGTGGGAGGGGCAGTATAACTACATCGCTCAGGGATGTGGATTTTTCACTCCCCTGAGTGACATGATTATACCGCAGAAGGTATGTAGTGTAGACCAAGCCTTAGACAGGCTTCCATGGCTCTCCCTAAACTTTGCAGGGGGCTTCCAGGGCTGCCCAGAGGGGGGGCAAGTGCAGCAATTTGCCCCAGGCCCTGGGCCCTGCGGGGGCCCCCACGAGAGTTTTTCAGGGCTCCTGGAGCGGGATCCTTCACTCGCTCCAGGGGCCCAAAACTCTCACAGGGCCCAGGGCCCCCGGAGCTTCTTCCGCTCCGGGTCTTTGGAGGTAATTCGGCGGCAGGGGGTCCTTGTGCCCCAGGACCCGCTGCCGAAGAGCTGGGTCTTCAGCAGTAATTCGGTGGCGGGTCCCGGAGTAGAAGGACCCCCCGCCGCCAAATTACCACCAAAGCAGGGGCCCCCCTCTGCCAAGGACCCCAGGCTCCCTGAATCCTCTGGGCGGCCCTGGGGATTTCTGTGGTCCCTGGAGCAGCTCAGAATTGGGCAGGTGCATAGGTGGCTTATAACCACCTTAGCTGTCTGTAGTATGGTTTCTTTGCTGTGCCTCAGGTCTCAAGAATCTAGATAAGTAAGAGAGTAAGAGGTTTTAGCTGTTTGTTATTGGAAAAGAGGAAACTTCTAATTAACTCAACAGAAGAATTCAAAATTCGGAAAGGAACTAATGAGGAGGAAAGTTTTTGATACTAACAGGTGGAATATTATTATAAGCTAAGCTATGGAATATTATCTAGATATTTGGTCTTGATAAAGACATTATTTTGTGTCAGAGCTGGTCAAAAATGTTCATGGAGCATTCTTATGTTGGAAAATGAGTTTTTGTCAAAAACAAACTTCCTCTGGAAACATTTATTTTGGACTAAATTTCATTTGATTTTTTAAAAAATGGATTTAAATGAGGTTGAAATATTAAATGTTGACATTTTTGGAATGGACCTTGTTGATTTTTTTCATTTAAAAAGATTTTTTGTTTCTTTTTTATTTTATATGACAATATTTAAAAATATGTAACATCAAATCAAAATAAAATATTTTGATTAACTCCAAACAATTCAAAATGGCAAAGTTTCCCATGAAATGAACATTTTCCTTCACAGGTCTTATACTAGGTAAATCAGTTCAAGTATAAGTGAATTTCAGAGGCATCTAGGTTAGTTTCTTGAGAAGACAATGACATCAGAGGTTGAGAAAATGGGATTAAAATAAGCAAACAAACAAAAGCTATAAGTGTAGGTCCATAATGACATTTTGCTGTTTCTAAAATTTCTGATGTTCTTATGATGTATTTAGCTGTGTAAATATAGGGGGTTCACAGACCACATACTAAATTGGAGCAAGGCATTGGGCAGTACTGGGCCAGGGAGACCCCACCCCTCAGCAGTTGCGGGTCTGTTCCAGTGGTGGGGCAGTTTGAAAGGGCACTGGAAGCCCAGGGGCAGGGGGAAAAGCAGTTACAGGCTGTACCAGCAAGTGAGGCTAACACCTGGAGCTATGAGAAGAATGACTACAGACTTGGTAATGCCACTCTGGAAGCTGTGATCCATATTCCCCCTGCCTCCTGGTTTCAGTTGGGAATTCAAGAGCAACCTCAAAGGAGGGGATGTTGTCCCCCCAGGCAGACTATGCTGATACTGCAAAAACTGTGACCACACCCTTAACAGAGCTAGAACCTAGAAGGAAGTGACCCAGGGGCATGTAACTTGGGGTGGACCAACAAGTAGTCCAGATACTGCAACATCTCTTTAGGGTCCTGGGTCAGGACCTAGTGGAATGGGAGGGCCCTGCTCCCCCTCAATGCTGTCATGACAGAACCTCAATGGGAGAAGAAGGAATACATGGAAGGGAGAGGCTCCTCTGTATATGGCTCAGCAGGGCCCACTCTAGAACAAGCTGATGGAAAAGAACGGAGGAGCCACTGTATGATCACTAGACCAGCTGGCTGCTGAATTGGAGGGAGGTACTCCAGGGAGGCACTGAACTTGATTCTTCTCTCAGATTGGTTTGACCCTTGTGCAACTCCATTGAAAATAATGGAGTAATTTCTGATTTATACTCATGTAACTGAGATGAGGTTCAGTCCCATGTGATTTCTACTTTCTTTGTGCTGCACTTTTAAATGTAGGGAGCCTTCTACTCGTCTGTTGGGAGCAATGCGGAATACCAGTTTCAGATGACTACTACAGAAAGTAATACATTGTGTGCTCTCTCTTTGTAACAATCATTTTAAGTTGCCTGTCAATACTGTTTTCCTTCCCCACTTCTGGGCAAGCAAGCAGAAAATTCCCTGCATTTAAAGGTATAGCAGACAGAACCACAGAATCATGACATTTAATAACTGAATACACCATACTTTTATTCCTTCTGAATCTGGTTCCACAGCATAGCTAAATACTGCTGTCATGGTATAATTCCCCACTCTGAACCCTAGTGTCCAAAAGATGGGGTACTAGCATGAATTCCTCTAAGCTTGATTACCAGCTTAGGACCTGTAGCACTGACACCAACCAGGAATTCCAGTGCCTGGTACACTCTGGTCCCACCAGAACCTTGCCCGGGGAACCCCAAGACCAAGACCCTCTGGATCTTATCACAAGGAAAGAAAACCCTTTCCCTCACCGTTGCCTCTCCCAGGCTTCCCCTCCCTGGGTTACCCTGGAAGATCACTGTGATTCAAACTCCTTGAATCTTAAACAGAGAGGAAAATGCACCTTTCCCCCTCCTTCTCTCTCCCCCTCCAGGCTCTCCCTGAGAGAGAAAGTAATCCTAACACAGAGAGAAAATTAACCTTTCTCTCCCCCTTTCCTCCTTTCTCCCCACCAATTCCCTGGTGGATCCAGACCCAGTCCCCTGGGGTCTCACCAGAATAAAAAAACAATCAGGTTCTTAAACAAGAAAAGCTTTTAATTAAAGAAAGAAAAAACAATAAAGATTATCTTTGTAAATTTAAGATGGAATATGTTACAGGGTCTTTCAGCTATAGACACTGGGAATACCCTCCCAGCCTAAGTATACAAGTTAAATCTTTTCAGCAAAATACCAATTTGAACTCCTTCCAACCAAATACATATTTGCAAATAAAGAAAACAACCATAAGCATAACTCACTTTATCTACCTAGCACTCACTATTCTGAACTTATAAGAGCCTGTATCGGAGAGATTGGAGAGAAACCTGGTTGCACATCTAATCCCTCTGAGCCCCCAGAATGAGCAACAACCAAAAAACTAAGAGCACACACAAAACTTTCCTCCCTCAAGATTTGAAAGTATCCTGTCCTCTGATTGGTCCTCT
This sequence comes from Gopherus evgoodei, assembly GCF_007399415.2. Taxonomy (NCBI): domain Eukaryota; kingdom Metazoa; phylum Chordata; order Testudines; family Testudinidae; genus Gopherus; species Gopherus evgoodei. The sequence goes on along the minus strand of NC_044330.1, from coordinate 79,984,819 downwards.
GGTCAGGTGACAGCCAGGCTCACTGTTCTTGTTAACCCTTTCCAGGCAAAAGAGCTATGAAGCACTTTTGTTTTATTAACTCTTACTTATCTGTTTATGATAACTGCCTTGACAGCAGACTGGCCATAGAGCTACATGTTTCAAAACAAAATATACTAAGACAACAGAAACTGTTGAAGGAGAATGAATTTTCTAATTTAATCATCTTGGATAATATTACAATTGTATTTATAAGTTTCCATTCCATGCTTGCTTGCATATAGGTGTTGTCCTATGGAGCTCTTTTAATTTCTCAAACTGTACTTGGATTCCCTCCAGCAAAAAACAGACCCACAAAAGAAAATCTCAGTGAAAAGATGCAAACCAGCTGCATGAATGCAATGGTTTGGTTTAAATGCATGGCTTGGCTTAAAATAAGAGCCTTCTAAACTATTGCTCAGAATTCATAGTGAACTTTTTTTGTAGTTTCAAACTGTGTGCTTGAAGTTAAAAAATAATCACTTTCATCTATGCTCATAGTTCCTGGTTCAGGCTAGAGCCAGGAGCACATTTAGTAAAGTACAGACCATGACAGGTGGCAGGCTGTTCTTGCAGAATTTATGCTCTGACCAAAAATGGGAAGAGGTGGAATTTTAATAATGGTTTTCATATTCTATCTAGTCCAGTATCTTTGGCTTAAGAATCTTGCCTGATCCTCCCACTACTTAAGTCTTCGTGACATGCACAGTCATACAAATTCAGTGATTCTCATCGGGTTTCTTTCATTTGCAGAACGGTAGAGGGAAAAAGCAGTTGAGTTAAGACAATCACACCAAATTTTCAATAAATATAAAAAATGTAGCAGGCCTATTTAAGATATATAAGCAGAGTAAAAATCAAATATTTTATAGAAATCATATTGTAAGGTATAGATTTGGGACTAAGAAGTAGGCCTTTTTTAAAAAAGTGCAATTCATATGAGTCAGAGCAGTTCTCACAGGTGATTGTTAATTACATAAATGCTGTGTGAGCTTCAAAGCAAAATGGTAGATTTCTTTTAAAAATATGTATTCACCATTGCACTTTGAAATGGACAGCATTTTTATTTTCCATAAAATTTTCTGCAGTTGGTGAAGCCCCATAAAGCCATGTTCGAAACATATATTTGATTATCTTCTCTCACACACAAAATTGACAGTATGTGATTATGTCAGGCTGTTGGTTCATTCATAAGAAATGTGCTGACATTTCAACCCGAAGAATATATCATTTAAAGTTTAAAGAAAAGGGAAATGTTATTTAGAAATTTTATGTTTGAGGCAGGTGTCTTGGCAGGTACAATTATTTGGAATAACTCTTCATGTGGGAGTTGAAATAGACTCTTTTGGAATAACTGCATTCACACAAAAGCCTTCATTGTACTGAAAGGATGTCATAGTGTGTTAAGATAGTAAGTTCAAAGATTCAGTGAATACAGCCTTACTTCAGTTTTACTGTGCATAAAAAAACATGCTTGTCTTCTTCTAGCAAGTGCAGGCATCTTCCCCGGGCACATACAATCATGAAAAATATATATGTGGTCTCAGACCTTTAACATAGAATTTACAGGCTGCATGAATAATAATGTAACTTCTCTTGCTATAACCAGCAGCATCACCACTATAATTAAGGTTGTCCCATTTTTCCCTTTAAATTCTTTATTAGAAGGTAGTGGGTGCAAACACATTTCTGTAGTGTTTTGACTGAAACTTAAAGCTTGAAGCTAATGTCTATAATAGGGATAAAATTGGTATTTTGTGGAGAGCGGTCATAAGTTACCTAGCTATTGTATTTTTAAAAGAATCAATTGCATATAGCAATTTTTTAAAACTATGATCTAAAAACTAGACATATGACTATATCTGGTCCTCCTGAAGGATACCGAAGCACTTCATGCCCGATTTTGACTGGCCCTTGTGGAGGTGCAAAAGGGGAGAGTCCCCAGAGCAGAGGCCAGCCACAGTGGTCATCGTTGCATTTGTAACCCACACGCCTTCTGGGTATGGTGCTCTGTCACATCTAGTGGCACTGAGACCAATTTGAGTTAAATGAGTCTGCTCTACAGCCTAATCTGAGAGCCAGTTGGCTTTTAGCTCGTGGTAGAGGCTGATGCACTAAGATCCAGAGGTACCCAGTTCAATCCTACTCACTGATGATGGGGTCTGTTGGCATTACACATTCACTAGCAATACAAGCCAAGCCAGGATGGGCAGGGGCAAAATATCCCTTTTTACCGTACTCACACCCAGGGGAAGGGAGCTCAGGCTCCACCTCCTCCTCCCAACATTAACTTCCCACTTAGGAGTTCCATAAAGAGCTGTGCCCCAAAGCAAAGGGTGTGCTACCACTAAACTGATTATACAAAGATCTACAATTTTTCTGTGGGGATTTGAAACGTGTATTAATACCAACTTGAGAACTGCACAAATTCCTCTGCAGAATAAAGGACACTAATGAATAGTTAGTTGCATAGATCTCCCAAGCAAATAACTTTGATTTAAAATATATATATACACATTCATTGTTCTGAAAGATGAAAAACTGACATTATTTTAGTGTGACAAAAAAGCACAGCTTAAAGTAAACTGTTCAGGTCTACTGGGCGTATGTGTAAAATTCTTTTTAAAACCAGCATTTTTCATGCTGTCCATCTGTTCCAGCAAGTCAGTTCATTAATATACATTCTTTAAACGTTCATCATTACCTCTTTGAGTCAGACATGGTATATTATGATATAAGCATGCATGTGGATATGTAGTCCATCATGCATACTGAATATTTATTAAAGCAAATATAGGTAGTACACACTTGGAAAAAAATGATATAGATTCACCAGTGAGTTCCAGCTGCTTTGCGCTGCTCTAGCAAAGCAAAGCAGCCATAAACTCAGTCTAACGATCTAGGCATATGGCTCCTTTGTGACTCCAGAGCATACTGATTAATCTAATACAACACTGCAAAAATTATCCACTGTAATTCCAAGTATTCACGTCTTCTGCAACATTAGCCCTTGAGCTGCAATTTTTCACCTTTGGGCTTTCACAATTTTTTTTTTTTAAGTTTGAGCAAAACGTCTTGAGTCATTTTTGAGTCATAGTGTAGGAAAAGACTATTATTGTTAAAAAGGAATTCTAAGCATATATTTTGGAAGAGGACTACAGAAAAAATGATTGCATTTTGAAACTTGAAATTTTGCACAATCACACATTGAAGTGTTTGCGTTGCTTACTTTGAATAGGGTTGAGATGGAGATATTAATTATTATAAACAACTGAAAAAAACAATAGTTAATATACTCACTAGGCAACTGCTGAGTATTTGGGGAGTAGAAGAGGTTGTTTGTTTTTAAGTACCCTGTCTTCCCTGTGACAGCACAGTGCACATTCTCCCTAACTTCCCTCATGCATCTTATCGAAAGACACCTAAATCCTGCAACTGTGAAAACTAGCAATGTCACCGGAAGGAGAAAATCATAAGCACTGAAAAAAATTCCCTGGATCTCCTGTTTTAGTTTTTCTTTTCATTCTGCCAGTTGTAAACTTCATTTAGTTTTTAAAAAAATCAAGCCTTTTCCTTTTCCATATCCTAATCTAACCCTGAAAAATAGACCAATGTGTTGCTGTACTGTTTAATCTAACTTTGCAGAAAACTCTATCCAGCCAAATAGCAGTAACAAAAGTGATAGCTCCCTCTGTCTCCACTTCAGTGATGAGTGAATTCTGTTCCTACCCATTCACCCATTTTGAAACCTGTCTGAGACATGAAGTGGAGCATCTCCTACAACTGGGCACTGTAGAACCAGTTCTGGTACATAACAAAGGGAAGGGCTTCAATTCCCATTATTTTTTAACCTGAAAGGAGTTTGGAGGATGGAGACCCATCCTCGATCTCAAGAAGCTAAACAAATTAATCAGATCACAATGATTCATAATGGTTATGTTAGCTACAATCATTTCAGCACTGGAACAAGGGGATTGATTTGCAGCCCTCGACCTGCAAGATACATATTTTCACATGACTATAGGCCCTATGTACAGGAAATTTCTTCAGTTTGTACTGGGGCAGTACCATTTCTAATATACAGTACTACCCTTTGACCTCTCCATGAACCCACCAAGTGTTTTCCAAAGTCCTTACTGTGGTGGCGGCCCACCTTCCAAGCACCGGGTCACGATATACCCCTGCTTACATGACTGTCTAATCAAGGCTCACACTCGGGCAGAAACCATTGCAGTCACGCACCAGATAATATTGCTCTTCACCAGTCTCAGTCTACAAATAAATGCCCAAATGTCCACACTGACTCCAGTCCAGAAACTGGACTTCATCAGCATGCTCTGTTTATGTCATGTTGTGACATGCACCTAAATTATCTAGAAGCAACAGCATCATAACCTCTTAAGAGATTCACCACTCTAAAGAACCTCATCAATACCTCAGTGCACAGCCCAAGGATATCAGCCAGGACCTGTCTTCAGCTACTAGGTCACATGGCGGCAACCACGTATGTGGTGAAACATGAGAGACTGCACATGCGCTGCTTGCTCAAGATGGTGTTCACACCACACAAACACAACTTTATTCTGAGAACATTAAAGACATCCTGCTAAACAGCAGACGGCCCACTACATGGGCTACGTATCTACATACATGGAAGAGATTCCACATGCAGTGACTAAACAAACAAATCAACACCAGCACCTCTACCATACCAGTGGTCCTGGACAACATGCTCTACCTTAAGAAATTTGGCCTTTCAGTTAGTTCTCTGTGGGTGCATCTGGCAGCCATTACAACATTCCATGACAAAGGGGATGGTGTTTCAGTCTTTGCTCACCCAGTTACCAAAGATTCCTCCAGGGAGTTTGCAACCTCTACCCAGAATCCCAACACCCCCTTGGGACCTGACTTGAGTGCTTTAATCTCTCACAATCGCCACCATTCAAACCTCTGGCCACATGTTCTCTTCTACATCTTTCCATGAAGATGGCCATTCTAGTTGCCATCATGTTTGCGAGACGTGTGGGAGAAATTGGTGCTCTTATGGCTGGACCACCTTATATGGTTTTTCTCAAAAACAAGGTCACTCTCAGACCTGACCCCAAATTTTTGCCTGAAGTCCATTCTTCCTTCCACATCAATCAGCCTATCCATCTTCCCACATTCTTCCCTAACCCTCACAAGGACAGGTAAGAAGCTATTTTCCACATCCTGGGCATTAGAAGAGTGTTAGCCTTTTATCTTGAATGGACTAAATCATTCAGGAAAACTCCTAAATTTTTCCTCTCCACCATGGACGGCTCCAAAGGCAAACCCGTTTCTAAGCAGAGACTTTCCAGATGGATTTCAAATTGCATTTAACTCTGTTACTGACAACATGAACTGCAACCCCCCTCATGGGTTAGAATACACTCCACAAGATCTGTAGCTATGTCGGTTCCCTTCCTGCATAATGTGCCTAGTACCGACATATGCAACACAGCTACTTGGACATTTCCTCTCACATTCATTCAACACTACATCATTGATCAGGTCTCAGCCTCTGACACTTGGCTGGGACACACAGTCTTAGTGTCCATTCAGGCCTAATTCTAAAGCCCTTCCTTTCCCCGAGGGGCACTGCTCTACAGTCACTTAAAGTGAAGCACTCACAGGGACTCCACTTGAAGAAGAAGAGAGGGTTACTTACCTTGTGCAATAACGGAGGTTCTTTGAGATGTGAGTCTTTGTGGGTGCTCCAGTACCCACTCTCCTCCCCTCTACTTCGGAGTTCTAATTAATTCCTCTGTGGTAGAGAAGGAACTGGGGGGTGGGAGTGCACAGCACTAGTTAATTGCTGCTGCAGGCGTGAGATGAGGAGAGCGCATGTGTGGCCCAGCCAGGTACTGCTGTCAAAATTACCTGACTTAAAGTGACCAGATGTCCTGATTTTATAGGGACAGTCCTGATTTTTGGGTCTTTTTCTTATATAGGATCCTATTATCCCCCACTCCCATCCCGATTTTTCACACTTGCTCTCTAGTCACCCTAATCCTACTAGAGGCATAGGGTGTACAATCACCTAAAGTAAAGCACCCACAGGGACTCACATCTCAAAGAACCTTATTTCACAAGGTGAATAACGATCTCTTACCTACTGAATCTACAGTCTGCTCACAAATTTATCTCTATCAAACCTACTTCCAACATTCTAAACCAGAAGTTTCAAGCCCCTGCCATTTAAAAAAGAAAATTATTATTTTCCCAAATCATGTTACTGATCTGAAGTACAGAATGAACAATAGTCACATCTTGACCAGTGACAGATTTAAGGGCTCATGTTTAGTGAACCATCAATATTAGTAATAAGGAAGTGGTAATCTCCTCATTCTAATTGGATACACCAGTTTGGGCCTACCACTTGTTTACACTGAAGGTCCTTTACACCACCCTCCTAGTGTAAAGAGACCTTGAAGTGGGTGTCAATGTAAAAGAATAAAGTTTACATTCAAGGAAATATATCTGACTACTTTCAAGAAATTATATGCAGAGCTGATTATGTAACTGTTGGACTGAGTTTTTCTGCTGGAGAATGAAAAATTCAGATGTGTTGCCAGCCATGTTGAGGCATCCCAGGCCCCTTCATGCTTCCCCAGCAGCCCTATTGTACCTCAGCTATGCAGCAGCAAAATTATTTCTTTCTCTTTCTCAGATTTTATTAAACACTTAAGATACTCTAAACGAATCTCATTTAATTTCTGGCTAGGAAATCATAATTAAATGTTATCAATGCCATCTTCATTCCACAATTGCTTCTCTCAATTTTTGGGGAACCTTAATGAAGTGACATTTTCAAAACTGGGCTAATTTCACCAGAGGGGAAAAAACTGGTTTTGAAACTTGTATAGTCTTATCTGACCCCAAATGTTTTGCTTGTTCTATCAGTAGGATATAAAATGGTCTTTTATGGCTTGTGCAGCATGCCTGTGTCCATATACCTTTATGCCACGCTGTTCAACATTACTATCTAAAACCAATGTCTTCAGCTTCACACACTGAGCACGTAACTGCCTGATATTAATATTGTATGCAACTCTGTTGGGCAGAAATCTGGTTGCTTCTGAAGTATATTGTCATGAAAAGAGAGATGAAGACAGGGCTGTTTCATTGTTGTGGTGATGGATAATTTGATCTGACCTGCAAATATTCAATATTTAATTTTTTTATAGTTAGGGTTTATGTTCTCCCTAAACTCTATTCTTGGAAATCAAAGTATGTGCTTGGTCTAGTGAAATACACTTAACAGACCAACCACCTATAATGGAATTCAATCAAAGTGCGAGCTGAGGGAGTAGTAGCCTTTGACCAAGAGTCACAAGTTTCATTAGCCTGCTATGATAAATGAGTTAAGAAGTGTGAATGCATTTCTTATGTATTTAGAAATCTGCTGCCAATACAGATTTTGATCCAGATTGTGTTATTCAGGCCTTTGTTAGAGTAACATGGAGCCACTCTGTCACAGGACGCTTGGGGAGAGATTGCTTTTCAGGAAGCCTGATCCCTGATGCATGGACATGCTGCACTAGCTCCTTAGGATGGAGAAGCCTGCTTCTTTCTGTGGGCCCCAAGTGATGGGACTACAATTGTTTCTGATCCATGCAGAGGACACACCCAGAGAAGAGGCTCCACAAACCCTTCCTGTATAACTGCACAAGAACCAGGAACATTTTGGACCTTTATTTCCTTTTCATATCTAAGATAATCTATTCTCTTCCTGTAAGCAACTTCCATCCATCCAAAAAACAAATAAAATGTACCTATGTCTTTGTGGTCAGTTGCAATTATAACATCTTTGCACTGAATAAAGCCGACAGTCCCCTTCTTTCCTATCCACTTGTCATTTAAGAGGCAATGCCAAGTAGTTTAATTAGGGTCAGCATTTCACTTGCCTTAAAATAAGATGGTGGAGAATTCATGGATTCTATTAGAAAACAAATCTGTCAACAGAAATATGAAAACTAATCCCTGTTGTCGCTATTTTCAGTGGCAACTTCAATTCCAGTGTGAGCAAACCCTGCTGGATTTGTAAACCATAACATCTCTGCTTCAGGGAAATGACAGAGAAATGCAACTCTCTTCTAAATGAAGAGCATCACAAATCCAGGTGCATGTAATTCCATTGTGCTATGTTTATGATTGAGTGCTTTAAGGATTTTCTTTCTGATTTTTTTTTTCAGAATAAAATTGATGTAACCTATCACAAGATAGTATGGTTGTGCTACTTTTTGGCTTGTAAGAGCAACATTTTCTAAGTAGAGTAAGTATGTCATCTAAATGTGTGCCCACAACTTTGCCTTCACAAATGTTTCTTTTGCAAAAGACAGAGTTGTTCACACAAACAGTTTTAGTATGCACAAACCACATAGAAAACTGAGAGCTAGATGTGGAAGGACAAATATGTTTGCACACAAATTTTATCTTTTCCAGGAGCAAATTATTGTGTTTTAAATGCAAAATTAGAGGCCATTAAAGAGTCCCTAAAAGTAATCTATTTTTATGTACTTATTACTGTTATCTCAACAGTATCACGTCTTTACACCATAGTTTGCCTCAGGGCTGGTCTACACTAGGGGAGGGGATCGATCTAAGATACGCAACTTCAGCTACGTGAATAACGTAGCTGAAGTCAAAGTATCTTAGATCGAGTTACCTACTGTCCTCACAGCCTGGGATCGATGTCCGCGGCTCACCTGTCAATTCCTTTACTGCTGTTCGCGTTGGTGGATTTCCGGAGTCGACAGGAGCGCGTTCGGGAATCGATATATCACGTCTAGATGAGACGAGATATATCGATCCCTGAGAAATTGATTACTACCCGCCGATACGGCCGGTAGTGAAGACGTATCCTCACTGTATGCTAAACTCAAGATTAGATACTTACTGTGGTCTGTGAAGAGCTATCTGTGAGACAGTCTCTCTATTAATATGTAGGTCTTGCTAAAAAAAATGGTTGAGAAACTGTTATGTACCCAAAATTAGGAGCAAAAAATTATGGCTTTTTTGAAAAACTGTCCCTAGAAGTAATGTGTTTTTTTGTATTGTTACTATAGTATCAGTGGTATGAGTTTCTTTGACATAATTAGGTTATAAGGTCTTGTGTGTAGGGGTCATCTTTTTGTTCGGTGTTTGAACAGTGCCTAGTAAGATGTGGTCCTAGTCCCTAATGGGGGCTCCTAAGAGCTATGTTAATGTAAATAATGAATAACAATAATAATCTGCTTTTGTTTCACAGAGATCTGTAAATATAACTCAAAATGGGATAGCTGCCTTTTCACATGTAAATGTCCAAAAATATAGCAACTTGCTGTGATATATTGCATCGGTATATGATGCATTTGAGCTCAAAGAAAAAGATCCCTGACTGTCAGATATGGTACCTGTAATCTGGTGAAGGTCAGGCAAGATTAAAAAAAAAAAGATATTAACATTATATCTATTCCGTGAAACACCTTGTCTTCTCATCATTCAGTCATGCCATCCCGGCACATAAGTAATTAAAAAAAGGGAGTACTCATTGGCTCTGGACCTGATGCTATAGTCTTCACTCAAGAAAAAATAATATTAAATTCAACAATTGTTTTTGCCTGACTGAGAATTTTAGGACTAGGCCATGTCTGTCTAGGTCTAAATGGCCATGTATTCCTAACATTTACATGATAGTGCATTTCTACATACATATCTCTGTTTATATTAATGTTCTGTTCTCCCCCTAATACAGGTGCATAGTTCCCATTACAAAGAACAAGAACTATAGTCATATAAATAGAATAGATACCTAAGGTTAATGAGAAGTTACTGTGGTAAAGTTTCCCAGAGAAAACAGAATAATCTTTAGACATTCATGTAAAGCCTGGAGAGATGACTTCGCTATATACATGTGTGTGTGAATGCAAGAGACATATTCTAGCAGTGTAAAGTGTCTTTTTTTTTTTTTTAGTAATAATTTCATTCATGTGTGTAGGGCTAGGATTTTAAATCTCACACATTGTTTCTTTTTTTTCTTTACTATAGGATTGCACAGTATACGAAACAGAAAATAAAATTCTTCATGTGGTAAGTAATCCTATGTTCCTGCTTTTAAACTATGTACAGCCATATTCCTCTTAATCTGCAAGATTTACCATACATTTTTTAATCTAGTGTAGGAAAATAAGGTTCCTTAGAATTTGGCAGTGGCAAATGGCAATGGATGACACTAGTCACTAAGAGCTAAGAGTTTTGTAGATTATAGAATCAAAAGGGATCATTGTAATCATCTAATCTGACTTCCTGTGTAACCCAGGCCATAAGACTTCCCTAAATTTCTATTTGAACTAGAGCATATCTTTTAGAAAAACATGCAATCTTGATTTTAAAATTTCCGTTGGTGAATAATCCACTACAACCCTGGGTAAATTTGTTCCAATAGTTACTTACCTTCACTGTTAAAACATTGTACATTATTTCTAGTCTGCATTTGGCTAGCTTCAGCTTCCCAGAAATTGGATCTTGTTATATTTTTGACTGTTGGACTGAAGAGCCTTCTGTTATCAAATTTATATTCCCCATATAGATTCTTACAGTCTGTGACCATCTCACTCCTTAATTTTCTCTTTGTTAAATTAGACAGATTGAGCTCCTTAAGACTATCACTGAGAGGTATGTTTTCCAGTGCTTTAATCATTCTTGTGGCTCTTCTCTGAACTGTCTTTTTCACCATCATCTTCCTCTGTAGTATGGGCCATGGGGTCACTTGCAGATTTAAACTAGTGTAAGTGGCAGATTCTCTGGAACTTGAAGTCTTTAAATCATGATGTGAGGTCTTCGGTTACTTAGCCAGAAGTTAAGAGTCTATTACAGGAGTGGCTGGGCATAGTTGTGTGGCCTGCAGTGTGCAAGAGCTCAAACTAAGGTCAGAAGGCACCATCATGACTATCTAAAATCTATGTGTGTCCAATTTATCAACATCTTCCTTGAACTGTGAATGCCAAAACTATGGACACAGTATTCCAGTAGCAGTTGCACCAGTGCCATATACAGAGGTAATATAACCTCTCCACTTCTACTTGATATTCCCCTATTTATGCATCTAAGAATCACATTAGTCTTTTTGGCCACAGCTCATGTTCAGCTGATTATCCACCAGGACCCTGAAATCCTTTTCAGAGTCAGTGCTTCCCAGTGTAGTCTCCCCCTTCCCATAAATATGGCTGCCATTCTTTGTTCCTAGATGTGTGATTTTCCATTTGCCTGCATTAAAATGTGTATTGTTTGCTTGTGCCCAGCATCCAGATTGATCTTTAACAGTGATGTCATCTTCAGTCATTACCACTCCCCCAATCTTTGTCATCTCCACACTTTATCAGTAATGATGTAATGTTTTCTTCTAGATAGTTGACTGAAAAAAAAAGTGATAGCATAGGGCCAAGAACTGATCCCTGTGGGACCCACCAGAAACACTCAATGATGATTCGCTATTTACAGTTAGCCACTATTTAATCCATTGAATGTGTCACATGGATTTTTGTATCATTCTATTTTCTTTATCAAAATGTCATGATGCCAAGTCAAATGATTTACAAAACTAAGTGTATTACATCAACAGTATTACCTTTATCAGCAAAATTTGTAACTTTATCAAAAAAAGATCATTTGACAAGGTCTGTTTTCCATAAACCCATGTTGATTGGCATTTATTACATTATCTTCTTTTAATTCTTTATTAACTGAGTCATGTAACAGCCATTCCCATATTCGGCCTGGGACCTATGTCAGGCTAATGGGTCTGTAATTATTCAGCTTTTTCCAGTTATCCTTTTTAAATATTGGCACACATTAGTTTTCTTCCAGTCCTCTGAAACTTTCCCAGTGTTCCAAGACTTATTGAAAAGCAATGCTGATGATCCACAGAATTTTGTGGCCAGTTCTTTTAAAACTCTCAGATTCAAGTTATTCAGACCTGCTGATTTAAAAATGTCTAGCTTCAGTGAGTGTTATATATCACCCTCTGCAGTGACTGTTGAAAAGTAAAGAATTTCATCCACAATATATTATATGAATATATCATCTGACTTTTTCCCAAATACAGAATAGAAATATTTATTGAACAGTTCTGCCTTTTCTACATTGTTATTGACAGTTCCACCATTTCATTTAATAATGGACCAGTAGCATTCCTATGGTTCTTAACTCTGCTCGCCATAGGTTTCTCTTTGGGTCATTTTGCTTCCATTGACAACTTTCCACTATTCCTAGCTTCTGATTTATATTAATCACTATCAACTTCTTCTTTCTTTCTTGTTATATTTAAAAAAAAATTAGCTGCTTTCACTTCTCCTATAAGCCAGATTTGTTCATTTGTTTAACCAGTGTGGCCTTCTTTTGCAGTTATGGGATCATGCATTTGGGCCTCTAGTGAAATGTTCTGAGTCAGTTCCCAATTACCATTCACATTTTTTGGTTTAAATTCCTTCTCTCAACTGATCTGCTTTATACTTGTTTTCAGCTTTATGAATTGACCATTTTAAAGCACCAAGTATATATATTATGGTTAGGACTTTATTCTGTTTGCACATTACAAATGTAATCAAGTCAAAATCACTGCTACATAAACTGCCACTAATTTTTAGTTTTGTGATCAATTCCTCTTTATCTGTCAAGATGAGATCTAATGTAAAAGTCCTCCATGTAAGGTACAACACTTTTTGAGTTAGAAAATTGTCATTGATAAATTTCTGAAATTCATACTGGCAGAATGAGACTTACAGCATAAGTCACTCAGATTGAAGTCTATGGTAGTGCAGCTTTTTTTCCTATCCACATAATAAACATGTGCTTTAGAGATAGGTCATTTTATTCTCTAGTGTGATTTAGTGGTGTGTAGCAGACACCAACTAACACTCCAACTTGTAATGTATCAGTTAAAAGATTGATCCATAAGCATTCAACATCATTTGCTTCCAAGTTGTCAGGAACTTGGAAACAGGTAATGCCATTTTTGACATAGAGTGCTATTCCCCCTCCTCTTTTGCCCACTCTTTTCACCCTCCCCTTTTGTTGTTAGTTTTATGTCTTCATAACTAATCTGGCCAGCCTATCTCCATGAAGACTGGTTTCCCTGCTACTGAAATGTAAGCCATTCAAAATTTTCTCTTCTCACAGAAGGTGGACTAATGTTCCACAAAACTAAAATCTTCCACTTGATACTGGTTACCTCTCCAGTGGTTCACTTCCAGAATCTTCTCTCTTCCTCCACTCCCAGGGCAGGAATTATCTCCAAGAAGATCACTTGGACGTTCTTCAGCACCATTCTGAGTTCCCTTAAAGTCATCTGTAATCTGTGAGATATCTTGTGAAGCAGCATCATTAGTATCCATATTTACCATCATCAGCAGTTTCTTACCTCTCCACACACTTCAGAATGCTGTCCAATCTTAGTCATGTCTCATGTCTTGGCTCCAGGAAGACAGCACATTGTTCTGTTGTCTGCCTGTCTTTTGCAGAATGTTTTCTCTTTCTTCTTGATAAAGAATCTCCAACCAGTATTGTCTGTATTCTTGAATGGTTGGATAGCTTTTTGTGAACATCCTTGATTTTTCCTATAGGTTGGACTTACTAGTCATCCACAGGTGTGTGTTGCACATCTCTCTGTTCCAGTCAAACAGCTGGATCGTCAGAGATATCGTCTGTAGTTTCTACACTGAGGACATAGTAAGGATTGGAAACTTCTGTCTGTTTGGAATTCCTTCTGGTTCTTTTCGCTCTAGTTGTCACAGTCTGCCCATTCTTGTCTGTCTCCAGCCATGTAGAATGGTTTAAATGTTCTATTTTAAAGGGCTGGAAATAATCAACAGTGTTAACTTGATATTTTTAAAACAATCCAGAAAATAACAAAGTAATACCATTTATATAACATTTTTGATACTAGAAGCTCTCAGAACATTTTTATATAACTTAATGACCTCAGCATGCAAATGCATATTTTCTTGTTAATTTTATATATTTTGATACAAAAGCATACATGGAAACAAATTAAAAATAATTAGAGCTGGCTAGATTAGTTAGGAGCAGATACGAATCAGTCTGAACAATTTCCTATTCAAATTTCCAAAGAAGTTTAATGGCTGGAATGGCCTGGGGGAAGAGACATACAACCTGTGTGAAAGTCTGCTGATTAAAGAGAGTACATCATTTTCCCTAAAGATGCATGATGCTCTAGGGGACAAGGGTGCATGCTCTCTCTTTCCTCAAGATATAGGAAGAGAAGTTGTGCTGGCACAGAAAAAAAGTTGCATCCTATGCATTAGGGGACATTTTCAGAGGATTTGCAAGCTTTGGTATGCTTTTGAGAGGCTCTAACCAAAGGCCTGATTTTGTTTTTATCCTCTTTCATGTGCACTGCTTCTAACCAGAACTTAAATATGTAGTAAACCATTGATAGCCAGTTAGATTCAGAAATTCTGCAATGACTTCTTAGAAATGAGCTTACTGTTGCAAACCTGTTTCTGGAGGGGGACTTTTTAAAGCACCTGAAGTCTTCTCGAGTTTGAAATGTGTCTCTCTCTTTGCCTGCAATCTGCAATTCCAGTTTCAGGTGCCTTCCAAATATGCTTATTCAGCAGAAATATTGTATTTGCTGCTTTTGTCACTCTTCAGATGGATGCTTGGGCATGTAGAAAAGAATGTAGAGAATCCCACAGTCTCAGTGTTTACACAGATTATATAATATCTGCTGCATTTCCACTACCTAGGACTAATTTTCCACAGGTTTTATCTTTCTTGGTTAGAGTATTGGTCAATCATGTGTAAATCCAATCTTCTGTCTTCTACCAGTGATCAGTCCCTGATAAATTGGAATAAGACAAAACAAAAAAGCCATGTAATACTTCAAGGCAATTGTGCAGTGCTGTGCAATGGTCAAAGGAATTAGCTTTTGCACTGAAATCTGATTTACCCTTATTTCAGTTTGCATAATTACAGTTATTATATTGGGGTGGCAACACCATTATAGTTAAGGTTAAGATGAACTTGCTGTTTAACAGCTGATTTTTCTGAGTATTCTAAATCCATGTGCTTCCTTCTATTGTCTTGAAAATTGCAGTGCATTAGAGGGTCTGGAGTAAGATTAGTGGTCCAAATGTGGGGTTGTTTGAGCATGGACTTCCTGAGATACAGCCCACCCTCACCCTCCCCAAAAAATCACTAGAGCTAAATGCTAGAATGCAGATCTGTGGGATATAACACAAACAATGGCACAGTCTCTTAGGGTATGTCTACACTGCAATGTAAGCCCAGGGCAAGTCGAATTTGAGTTAGCAGATCCTGCATTTGTTAACCTGTGGCATGAACATCTAAACTCATTTGTAATTCCAGGTTAGGAATTTTTGAGCCCTGGTTCCCAACCTGAGGCTCCAGCATCTACACTGCATTATGAGGGCCTGAGTCCAACTACCCATGTCCCAGACTTCCTAGCACCCTCCTAAAACGTGGTTACTCTAGCCCTTTGTTCATGGTGCAGTGTGAGAAAACTTGACTGTCCACCAAACTTGACTGTTCAGAGGACAAAGGAAGTCAGTCTATGGAATACTTTTGGTGGACTCCCAGAGCATAGGTTCAGTGTATTTGGAGTGAAGACACATTTAGGACTGACAGAAGCCTGCTGTGGATTTTCAGAGACTGCTATGATAACATTTAATAGTGTAAGCATAAGTAGAACTGTGTGCGTGTAAAAATTGCAGAATAATCATGTTTAGTGTTGGACATGTGTAAAAAATTTCACAGTAATCATGTTTGAGAGAACAAGAAAAGATAAAGTAACTAAAAAGCTAGAAAAGACTGGTTTGAACTAATTCTAAACCTGTACTGACAGGGGAGGAGAGTTAACATGTAAATAAGACTAATATATATGTGTAAGAAAAGATAACAAAAAGTTATAAATAAGTTTGCATAACAAATGAAGGTTGAAACTATTTTGTCCAGTGCTACAGGTGATTGTGATGAGATTGTCCTGATAAGTTTCCTACTTGTGAGTAACTGATCACTACTCAATGAGTGTTTTGCTTTAATAAATATTTGTTAGATCCATCTGCTGAGTAAGTGAACCTCAATTCAACATTCTGGCAAGCCAGGAAGTTTGCAGATTGGGCTGACAGCCAATATCTCAGGGACCATTACCTAAGAATATTGAGGGGTTTAAGGCATTTTTAAGAGACAGTGGAGTCACTGGGGAGCTATGTAGATAATTATCTACATAATGTGGGTCCTCTTAAAAGTGTTGCACATCCTCGAAAGCTGGTGGTGGCTAAACTTGACGTGGTGGCTAAACTTCTGGAAAGCAACTTCCTTGGCTAAGAAAAGGGTAAAAGCTGTGGTTGTTCAAGGTTTGATAGTAGCAGCCAGAGCTTTTGTGGAACAAATGAAGCACTGAAACTAGAATGTAAAATATAGAACTGAACTCAAGGATGTGCAGGAGGGTGAGATACAAGAACTGAGAGCAAGGTCACTGAGCTATGAGCACAGCGTGTTAGGTATTCTGAGGCATTGATTGAGAAAGCTCAGGAATGTGAACCTCTCAAGGAGCAGTGTGGTGTTCTGCAAGTACAGCTAGAAGCAATTCAACTGGAGAATACAGATCTGACAAGCACTCTGAATTAGACAGTGAAACTTTAGGAAAGAGAAGCATTAATATAGTCTGGTGAAACTCTACCTCCTTATAATCCATTTTTTCCTTCCTTGAGCAATCTGGATTCTAAAGCTGCCCCCAAGGAGTTTATAATCATGTCCACAGTCCAAAACAATCAGAGTGATACGCATACAGAGGTGAAGGTTAAAAACCTTTCACCAGAAGAGATATCAACCAAAATGAAAGAAATAGGTCCTTGTCCCAGGAGCAGGGACTGAGAGGAAGTGTTAAAGTGGCCTATGAAAACTAGAGAGCAGGTTGTATTTTGTGAACTGACTAGAAGGGATTGGGAGAGAATTTTGCAGAAGAGAATTGGCTCTGGGGTTTAGCTTCATATTCCACAGGACTATATGGGTCAGGGACAGTGGCAGTCCCTGTGTTATAGATTATTCAAGTTTTATTTGGGTCTGATGCAGCAATCACCAGTCAGTGCTGTTAAGAAGAAGCATAAGGAGCTCCCTGCAGAATATGAAGAGTGACTTTTTCTTGCTTATTCTCTGGTCACGCATAATTCAGCCCAGGATTATTGAGGCTCCCCAGAGCTTGTTATAGATGGGCTACTGTCTTGGTATAATTCCCCACTCTGAACCTTAGCGTCCAAAAGATGGGGTACCAGCACGAATTCCTCTAAGCTCAATTACCAGCTTAGTACTTGTAGCGCTGCCACCAACCAGGAATTCCAGTGCCTGGTACACTCTGGTCCCATCAAAACCTTGCCCGGGGACCCCCAAGACCGAGACCCTCTGGATCTTAACACAAGGAAAGTAAACCCTTTCCCTCATTGTTGCCTGTCCCAGGCTTCCTCTCCCTAGGTTACCCTGAAAGATTACTGTGATTCAAACTCCTTGAATCTTAAAACAGAGAGGAAAATTTACCTTCCCCTCTTCCTCTCTCTCCCCCTCCCAGACTCTCCCTGAGAGAGACAGTAATCCTAACACAGAGAGAAATTAACCTTTCTCTCCCCCTTCCCTCCTTTCTCCCCACCAATTCCCTGGTGAATCCAGATCCCATCCCCTGGGATCTCACACCAGAATAAAAAAAAATCAGGTTCTTAAACAAGAAAAGCTTTTAATTAAAGAGAGAAAAACAGTAAAAATTATCTTTGTAAATTTAAGATGGAATATGTTACAGGGTCTTTCAGCTATAGACACTGGGAATACCCTCCCAGCCTAAGTATACAAGTACAAATTTAAATCCTTTCAGCAAGATACAAATTTGAACTTCTTCCAGCCAAATACACATTTGCAAATAAAGAAAACAAACATAAGCCTAATTCGCCTTATCTGCCTAGTACTCACTATTCTGAATTTATAAGAGCCTGTATCAGAGAGATTGGAGAGAAACCTGGTTGTACGTCTGATCCCTCTCAGCCCCCAGAGTGAACAACAACCAAAATCTAACAGCACATACAAAAACTTTCCTCCCTCAAGATTTGAAAGTATCCTGTCCCCTGATTGGTCCTTTGGTCAGGTGACAGCCAGGCTCACTGATCTTGTTAACCCTTTACAGGCAAAAGAGATATGAAATTCTTCTGTTCTATTAACCCTTACTTATCTGTTTATGACAGCTACTTTCAGAGGGGAGAGAGACAGTTAAAATGGTGTTTGATATGGGTCAGCCTAATGATCATACATTGATTGAAAAAGCAGAATGTGATTTTCACCATGCCCTGGAGGATAAGAATACGGACCCAGTGGATGAGACTAAAAATTCAGGATTGAAAGTGGCCAGGAACCCAATTCTGAGGATAGTACAGGAACCCCTGTGTATATCGCAGAGGATGTGGCCGAGGGAAAGGAGGAGGCCATGAGCCCACAATGGATTCTCAGGGGTGTGATGAGTAGGGTGACCAGACATCCCGTTTTTAAAAGGACAGTCCCTTATTTAACCCCTTCTACATGTATCCTGACTTTTTTTAAAAAATGGGCAAATTTTCCCATATTTTTTCTCTCCCCACCACCAATACTGGCGGGTCCTGCTGCTGGCCGGATCTCTGCTCACCAGCCTTCCACCCAAGAGTGATGCGTGCAGGAGTCCAGTGGCTGACGATGCGGTGGGTGTGCAAGGTTGT
The DNA here is from genome assembly GCF_007399415.2 of Gopherus evgoodei. Taxonomy (NCBI): domain Eukaryota; kingdom Metazoa; phylum Chordata; order Testudines; family Testudinidae; genus Gopherus; species Gopherus evgoodei. The sequence continues at coordinate 79,966,031 of NC_044330.1, read as the reverse complement.
TGGTGGGGCAAAGCTGCAGTGCATGGGGCCAGCTGCTCCCTCCTGCTGGTCCGTCAGTGCAGCCGCTGCTGTGTGCCAGACCTACGCCAGCAGGGCTTTGCCTCCTGTCCTGTTTCTGGCTGGCACTGGCTGTGTGCTGCAGGGCTGGTGAGTGCGGGCAGGTTCCAGGCAGTGACCAGTTACATATAGCCTCTGCTGCCCACCTATCAGCCTTTTACATGCTCTCCCTCTCGCTGTACTCTCCCTGCTTTGGCCGTTCACCCCCCAAGCCCTGCTGGTCCTCCATACCCCCTCCCCCGGCAGAAGAACCAGCCACTGGTCGGAGTGCTCAGCTCACCAACAGCATGGCCAGCAGGCTCCTTCCTTCCCCCACTGCCTCTGGCTGAGCTGGCACGCCAGGAAAGCCCAAGAATCTCTGGCCCAGGGCACTGGCCAGGAGAAGCTGAGCCCTGCACGTGCCAAAGCCCTGCACAGGGCTGGCACGGGGAAGCCTCTCTGCCCCTCAGCTAAGCTCTGGAGAGGTGGTGGGGAAGCAATTTCCAACCTATTCGCTCCCCAACCCTGCAGGCTCCACAGCAGGTCCACGGGCAGGGGCTTAGCACCCTCTTCACACACACTCCCCTCCCTCCACCCTGTGTTCTGCTGCCAGGGAGCACAGGGCTGCTCTGTCCCTTAGACACCCTCCCCTGCTGAGCCACCTCTGTGGTGGGGTTCACTGAAGCTCCTGCAGGGACCTGGTGTACAATGTATCCTTAGGGCTTAATCCCTTCTTGCCTGCCCTGTAGTGGGAGGGACAGGGGCTGGGTTATGTCAATGGCCAGCAGCAGCCTGGACATGTTAGCTGGCCTTCGACACTGTGTGGGCAGGAAGGGACAGGCTGCTTCCAACCACAGGGAAGGGGCAGGGAAAAGAGATGAGCTCTGCAAAGACATGGGCCAGGCCATCCCTTCCCCTTTCCCTCCACTCCTGTAGCTCCCATCCCTTCCCTCTCACACAGTGTGGAAAGGCTGCTGCTGGCCACATTCTGGTGTGAACCCTGGCAGAAAACAGAATGACCCCCTGTGCACACACACCCAACATGTTGCAACAAGAAGACACAGTGCCAGGTACCAGGAGTGTGAGAGAGGTGTGCAGTGTGTGTGTCACCTCTCCCCATGTGAACCCTAAAGCCTTAAAGATAAGAAGGTAAATAAAAAGAATCCAACTACACAGTATTTCTTTTTAACAGGGCTCAGTCAAGTTGATGTTAATTTGAATGTTTACACTGCATAGTTCTGACTGATTGCTGTTGAACTCGCTTGAATACAAGTAATTTTACCAAGTATCCCATGTTCAGCATAGGGAAATATGATCATCCTAGTAATGAGGAACTGGAGGAGGAGGTTGCAGAGGCTTCAGGAGCTGACCTCGGGGAGGGGAGTAGTCCAACAACTAGAACCACTTCCTCCATTCCCCAATAGAGATAGTGAGTCTCCTTCCACTCATCCAGGATTACCTTGGATGAGTAGGGACACCCCAATATGTCATCAGTTAGAAATGTTCCTAAGCAAGTTTGCTTGATAGTGGGATGTCCGTCTCTGTAACATCTAGAATTCAGGCAGGGGGTGTCACACACCAGTGTATTACCATGGCTGAAGTGATGGGGCAGTGTCTACACTGCAAAACAATAGGGCTCAACCCATGGGTTCTGGTTTATCTCAGACTCAGACTCTCTACCTCCATGGGGTCCTGGAACCCTGAGTCAGCACAATTTGTTTACAGATGAAATTGGGGCTAGTTTAAGCCTGAGTTCGAACCCTGAACTTATATTTCCAGTGGAAATTGCCAGCTCAAGACAGGAGGGGAAAGACAGTGTGAGGGGATAGAGCAGAACCAGTAGAAGGAAGAGGCATGTGGTGGAAGCCCATTTTAGCAAGTATGACTGGGTTGATATGATAGAGTGGAACTCAGGTGAGAGGGAAGCGGGAGGGACAATGTGTGGGGGCATGTAACACAGCCAAGACAGAATTTCAAAGCTTGTAGATGGAGTATGTAGAAACTGAGCTTATTGTGCAGGAAAGGGGGGAATTTGGAGGACTCAGATCTAAGGGGAGTGGGAGGACCCTGTCCTCTACAAGGAGAATTCAAACACTTCCAGGCAACATGCTACAACTACAGGTATGCAAAGAATGTCACTGGGGAATACAACATTCTCTTGACATGGACATATGAAGCCAAACAAACCACTTAGTGGCAAGTACTCTAAACAGTCAGTAAAAACACCAGTCACACCCACTAAGTCTCTTTCAGCAGTTCCCAAGGACCTAGTGGTTATACCCAACCTTTTACTACCTCACATATGGGTGCCACACAGAACACACTGGACTGAACTATGTCTACAACTCACAGGGTACATCTACATCCAAATGAAGATGTAATTGTAGCATGAATAAGCATACACATGCTAGCTTTAATCTAGCCAGCATGGGTAACAAAAGGAGTGAAGACGTGGCAACATAGGTTTCAGCCTGGGCTGGCCACCCAGGACAAGCCTGCTGGGAACTCTGGTGTACATATTCAGATTATTAGCCTCTGCTGGGGTCCATGCTGCACATCTTCACTGCTATTGTTATCCCTGCTAGTCAGATTAAAGTTAGTGTATACCTGTCCATGCTGCAATTGCACCTTAATTTGAGGGGTAGACGTACCATCACATAAACACTGAATAGAACCAAATGACACCATACAGGGGCAACCCACTCCACCAAAACACATACTCCAATCAGTCCTTCACATTCCCTTTACCGCCAGCACACACATAACATGTTGTGCCTTTGTATACCACTTCAACCCCCACTAAAACATGCCAAAATCATCATTAATGCAAAGTTAAGGTTACCTAGCACTGCCTTATGCCTTCGTTGAGTGACACCCCAACGCACCTACAATACACATACTAGTACGCTACCCTTACTGATGCCGCAAGACACTTCAGGAACAGAATATGTGAAGAATATAGAATAAAGTCTGACATCTTCTCCTTACTATGGCAGAATATAGGTGTAAGAACAGGAACAACCTACACCTGGCCTACACTCAAACACTGAGCCTACTCTGAACAAACCACCCCAGGCTTGTTAAATGTTAACACTCTTTCACTTGTGCCTTGAGGAATGGCTCAAGAAAGCAGTGGGCAACCTTAACGCTGGTAAATCTTTTGGGCAATTAATTATTATTAGGTCTGTCAATGAATCACAGTTAACTCACATGATTAATTCAAAATAATTAATTGCAATTAAAAACATTAATCGCAATTAATCACAGTTTTAATTGCACTGTTAAATAATAGAATACCAATTGAAATGTATTAAATATTTTGGATATTTTTCTATATTTTCATATATATTGTAGTCTGTGTTATAATTGAAATCAAAGTGTATATTATTTTTGCTTAAAATATTTGCACTGTAAAAATGATAAACAAAAGAAATAGTATTTTTCAATTCATCCCATGCAAGTACTGTAGTGCAATCTCTTTATCACAAAAGTGCAACTTACAAATGTAGAATTTTTTTGGTTACATGACTGCACTCAAAAACAAAACAATTTAAAACTTCAGAGCCTACAAGTCCACTCAGTCCTACTTCTTGTTCAGCCAATTGCTAAGACAAACAAGTTTGTTTACATTTATGGGAGCTAATGCTGCCCTCTTCTTATTTACAATGTTCAGAAAGTGAGAACAGGCAGTTGCATGGCACTTTTATCGCCAGCATTGCAAGGTATTTATGTGCCAGATATGCTGAACATTCGTATGCTCCTTCATGCTTTGGCCACCATTCCAGAGGACATGCTTCCATGCTGATGATGCTCGTTAAAAAAATGTGTTAGTTATATTTCTTAGTGAACTTCTTGGGGCAGAATAGTATGTCCCCTGCTCTGTTTTACCCACATTCTGCCATATATTTCATGCAGTCTCGAATGATGACCTGGAACATGTTCATTTTAAGAAAACTTTCACTGCAGATTTGACAAAATTCAAAGAAGGTGCCAATGTGAGATTTCTAAAGATAGCTACAGCACTCAACCCAAGTTTTAAGAGTCTGAAGTGCCTTCCAAAATCTGAGAGGGATGAGGAGTGAGCATGATTTCAGAAGTCTTAAAAGAGCAACACTCCGATGCGGAAACTATAGAACTTGAACCACCAAAAAAGAAAATCAGCCTTCCGCTGGTGGCATCTGACTCAGATAATGAAAACGAACATGCATCAGTCCACACCGCTTTGGATTGTTATCAAGCAGAACCCATCAGAATGGACATATATCTTCTGGAATGGTGGCTGAAGCATGAAGGGACATGTGAATCTTTAGTGCATTGCACATGTAAATATCTTCTGACACCAGCTACAACAATGCCACGAGAATGCCTCTTCTCACTTTCTGGTGACATTGTAAACAAGAAGTGGGCAGTATTATCTCCTGAAAATGTAAACAAACTTGTTTGTCTGAGCAATTGGCTGAACAAAAGGTAGGACTAAGTGGACTTGCAGGCTCTAAAATTTTACATTATTTTATTTTTGAATGCAGGTTTTTTTGTGCATAGTTCTACTTTTATAAGTTCAACTTTCATGATAAAGAGATTGCACTGCAGTACTTGTATTAGGTGAATTGAAAAATACAATTTCTTTGGGGTTTTTTTACATTGTGCAAATACTTTGTAATAAAAAATAAATATGAAATGAGCACTGTACACTTTGTATTCTGTGTTGTAATTGAAATCAATATATTTGAAAATGTAGAAAACATCCAAAAATATTGAAAAAAGTGTGTGATTAATGGCTCAATTAATCACGATTAATTTTTGTAATTGCTTGACAGTCCTAATTATTATAGATTACAGGTTGTAAAATGATGTACGATAGAACCTCAGATTTATGAACATCAGAGTTCAGAACTGACCGGTCAACCACACACCTCATTTGGAACCAACAATATGCAATCAGGCAGCAGCAGAGACCAAAAAAAAAAAAGGCAAATGCAGTACAGTACTATGAAAATAAAAGGAAAGCAGCATTTTTCTTCCTCATAATAAAGTTTCAAAGCTGTATTAAGTCAGTGTCCAGTTGTAAACTTTTGAAAAAGCAACCATAACATTTTGTTAAAAGTTATGAACATTTCATAGTTACGAACAACCTCCATTCCTGAGGTGTTCATCACTCTGAGGTTCTACTGTAAGCCTTTTAAAAAATGCAATCATGTCATCTGACTTAATGACCTTGTGCAGCAATGAATTCCATGGAGCGATGTCCTATCTCACTGTTAATTGTTCGACGATTCCCAACCATTCATTTTCTCAACTGATCTCTTTTTTTGCGTTATAAACAGCATGAAAATGAGGGACTGAAGAGTAGTCACCATAGCTTTAAATATCCAAAGTAAATCCTCTCTAACTCTTCTCCTTTCTAGACTAAATTATCTTAATTTTTGCAATCTTGCGTCATCCATAAGCCCTGCCACATCTTAAACATTTTTGTTGTCCTTCAGCTATAGTTGAAAAAAACAGAGGTCCTTGGTAGGACAATTTAGATGGTGTGGTCGTGTTTTGCAGATGTTGATAGATGGCAAAAAGTAGCATGGTTTAGCTTAGGAAAGTAGACCATTACAGGGTTTTCCTCACCCCTAAAACACTTTAAAAGCCCTCATTTCTTTCTCTGCTTCTAAAATTCCATCTCCCTGTTCCCTAGAAAGCATCACATGTTCTTTTCAGTGTGCGGAGGAGAAAAAATACTCTGGAAATATTGTAAATGGAGAAACAGCTAGGCAAGAAAGAGAGATGTGGCCCTGGAAGCAAGGAATTAAAATAATTCATTGTAGATAATAAAAGTCAAATGCATTACTATCCTATCATTAGGTACATAGCAAAGAAAATGTGAACGTTTTATAAACTACAGTATTAGATTTTTGTTTGTTTCTTGAATTGTAATCTCTTTTGTATTCAGTTATAATAACTTGGCGTTTGAGGAAAAAGATAATATCCTGATTTGATAATGGCAGCCCCCCTTTTTTCCTTTTAGTTCACCAGAATAACTTCCACAAAATGACAATACTTTTCTAATGAAAATGATAATAAATTTGAATATATATTTGCTGTTGTTTAAGCAGCCAATTGAATTCATTTTCTGTAAACATTGGCTTTTGCCCATGCATTGTAGGGGTATAGTAATATTGGATTTTTCATCCAGGAACACAATGTCAGTAAATTATTAGCCTGCAGATGTCCATCCCTTGCTGTATGTAGCTCTTTGCAAAAATATGTAGTATATAGATAGCCAGATACGCAGTATGGAAAAGTCCTATAAGATTTAATAGCATGTGATAATTTCCATAATTTAAAAAAAAACTTGTAGAATTCTCTATAGCAGAGAGATAACTATCATTTACATTCTATAGAATGGTTTAAAATCTTCTATAGAAAAATATATTCTCTTGTTAGATTCAGTAGGTTTTTAAAAGTAATTCCATATTAAATTTCTGTGGACCCTATTGTTCTGATCTCAGTGAAATTCTATAGGACTCTTCCATAAGGTGTGCTAAGGTATTTTTAATTAAATATGATTTTTTTCTTTAAACTGACTTTCACAGAAAAAAAACAAAGGCATATGTAGATAGAATAAGTCAAGCAGTATAGCAAGAATGAGCCATGAAATGAAATCCGATTACAATCTTCATGCTTATTACTTTGTCGAGGAATAGGACAGAAACATGAAATGATACATAATTTTGATCTTCCATTCCAGGTGAATGGTTATACATAAAGGTGGAGCTGAAGTGTAAATATTAATTTCAGTGTGCACTGTCCTTCTGTTTGATTTGTTTGATTCTGGGGAGTCAGCAAATTGTTAAATGCCCCGCAAAAACCAGTACCTACATTTTTCTATGCTTTTAAAATGATAATGTTCAAATTTGCCCTGTTCTTAGTGAAAGTTATGTTAAATCATTCTCTCTCTATTCCTGCCTTAGTAAAGTGTTTTGGTACTCTGCACATGCCCCACCTAAATCTTAGTATGAATGATATTGTAACAGAGGAAAGACACTAGTCTCACATGAGTTAAATTTGAAGCTAGCTTTTCTTTATAAGCCACATAATAACTCCATATTAACATGACCAGAACTAAACCACTTCACCTGGAAATTGAGATGGAATGTGATAATTCAAAAGCAGAGGTGTGATTGATTTTTTCTAAACTGGAGATTGTACTGGGTAGTGCACTGGGATGGGAAGGAATCTCTCACAGGGAACTCAACCTTCCATCCCCAAGAAAGGGTGCACTGACCCTCATGATAGTTGGATGAGGACTATGCTGTAGACAGTGCAGGGCAATATGGAGGAGTATCATGGAATTATGGGTTGTGTGGGGTTGGTGGACAATTGTTAGGTATGTGTTACATTACAGGGCACAAAAGAGAAGTGCATCATGTACCAAAATAGGGCAGGCAGCCATGGGGGTGCATCATAAGGACTGTGTGGGTATACCGGAGGGCACTGAGGGCATATAATGGGGATGGTGGTGCATCATAGTGTAAAGGGGGCTAATGGCATGGGGGCACATCAAGCCATGGGACAAAGGGAGTAGAGGGGGTTCAGGGAGTGCATCACTGAAGAAGGCATTATGCATCTGAATTGTGTCATAACTGCGTGATAAAATGTGCCTGCGTAGTTTTGGTGAAGAGTGTATGGAAGAGCATCATGGTGTTGAGGAGAGGTGACATGGTATATGCGTCTCTTGATACAGTCAAGGGTCAGCAAATCAGGAATGTGGGGTGCATGTGGATTACATAGTGGAATTAGTGTGAAGTGTCATGACCAGAGGGCATTGCAGGATGCAGAGGTTCACATGAGTCTCATGCAGTTTGGTGAATGAATCATGGAGGTACAGGCGAGTGCCAGGGCTATGGCACATGGTTCACTACTGTGCGTGAAGCTGTATCTGTTGAAAATAGAGCAATGTGGAGGATGGTGAATCATAATCAGTGAAACTTGGGTCATGTTCCCTGGATGGGCTATTACTGAGGGGACACTAGGGGAACAGGGAATGGGTGAAGTTAATCTGGAAGCAATTCAACCGTATTGAGCAGTGCACAGAGTTTAAATAAACGACAGTACCAACTGAAATTTGTGGTTGTGGATGGTAAGCATTACAGAGCTCTCTTGGGGGATATGGCCATACCAGCCAGGGATCTGATCAGGGTGCAGCATCAGAATTTTATAGTTGCAGTGTAAGAAGCAAAATAGAGAGTTATCATAGGCAATGGAGATAATTTTAAAAGCACATGGGGATGTTTTCAAAGGTGGCCAGTGCCTCGAAGGAAAACTGCAACAGGAAGTAGACTTCACAGTGCAATATGTGTCCTTGCTGTAAAGGAAAATTCCAGCGGCAATATGCAATCCGGAGCAGAGCAGAGGTGGTATAGCACTTGTAGAGATCAGTATAGCCTGGGAAAGCAGCATTATAGTGATAAAGAAGCCATCAGGCAAATTACACATCCGCATAGCCCAAAGCCACTGAACCAGGTATTGAAAAATGCCATTGTTCACTGCACACCATAGAAGACATCTTGAAAGAACTTTCCAAAGCAAGAATCTTTGAAGTTTGTGGTATGAGAAATGGGTTTTGGCGCATAACCCCGGATAAAGAGTCCAGCACTCTGACAACCTTTTCAACACCATTTGGGTTCATCATTGAACATCTACTCACAGCAGCTGAACTGCAAGGAGATCCTCAAAAAGACAAAGGCAGTCAGAGGCATGCCAACTCCAGTGGATGTGAAAGCAGTACAGCCCTTCATAAGAGTGATAAATTTTCTGTCCAAGTTCTGTTACACCAGACTGCAGAAGGAGATGCCATTTGTCCACTCACAAGGCAGGATGTTGAGTGGGATGGGTCAGGTCCCCAGCTGCAAACATTTGACGTGCTGAAACAGATGCTAATGAATGCCCCTGTTCTGAAGTATTACCAGCCAGAAGAGCCACTGACACTCCAATGTGATAACACTGGTCTACAATTTTTGAGAAGTCATCGCTTCAGAGATACAATGTGATATTTATTATGTATTTTGATGTGCTGAATTCAAATATGACAATTAAAACAACTGATTGGCTACTGTTTCTAAGATATTTAAGTTTTTACATTTTATGTCTATGTATATTGTGTAGATAGTAGAGTTTTAATCATAAATTGTAAACCTAGGTTTTTTCATGTGTTTATGATTGCTTTACATGATAATATTTCACCTGTCCTGTTTATGCAACACTTTAAAAATCAGCAAAATGGTTATATAAATAAAATTTATTATGAAACAAAAGGCAAAAAACTATTATGTACATAGTTTAGTCCTATTCAGTGTCTACTCGGCGCTTCTTGGCTTGTCTCTTGTATTCATTAAATGGAGCATCTCTTGGCACTGTCCAGCAATAGTCTGCAAGCATTCATGGGCTCCATTTGCCCTGATAGCCTGCCAGGAGATTCCACTGCTGTAGTCTGGAGCCCAACAGCTCTGCCTTACTCTTGGGTAGTTCCAAATCCCTGACAAGGTCATTCAGTTCACCTTGGGTTATGAGGTATGGTTCAGAGGAGGAGGATGGAGAAAATGTGGGTCCTGTGACATTGATGGTTCAGGACCAGAAGTTTCATCCTCTTCCTCTTCCTTGTCTGACTCAAGTGAGAATGATTCTGGTCCATCAGGAACCGGCAGTCCTTCTCCGTGGGGTACTGGGCGTATAGCTGATGGAATGTTTGAATAATGCACAGCCCACTTTTTCTTCTTTGACACACCTTTCCCAACTGGAGGCACCATGCAGAAGTAATAATTGCTGGTATGATCTGTTGGCTCTCTCCAAATCATTGGCACTGCAAAAGGCATAGATTTCCTTTTCCTGTTCAACCACTGGTGAAGATTTGTTGCACAAGTGTTGCAACATATGTGTGGGGCCCACCTCTTGTCCTGATCTCCAATTTTGCAGCCAAAAGAAAGGTGATAGGCTTTCTTAACCATAGTGGTTAGACTGCGCTTTTGTGATGCAAAAGTCACTTCACCACAAACATAGCAGAAGTTATCTGCACTGTTCACACAAGTACTAGGCATCTCTGCTCACTTTGGCTAAACAGAAATGTGTCCCTTTGCAAAATCAAACACTGACAAATAAGAGAGCACGACACTGTATGATTTCTAGAGCTGATATAGGGCAATTTGTTCAGCAGAGTGATGTAAGCTTCGTTATGATTGCATCATCCATGACTTCTAGGAATAACATGACGCAATTCATATCATGTATGACGCAATACCAGCTTCAGATTGCATCATTCATTGTTTTGCCTAAAAAGCAAGTACTGTCCAAACCCAGTCATAGATTTATTCATAGATCCAGTCAAAGATGTATTTTAGTCATTTCTGCTTTAAATTGAGATCCCTTCCCTTTATAACTCACTTATCCTCCACCATTCCCAAGTCAAGGGTCGTATATACAGACCCAATAGCATATCTTGAAAACTAGAGCCAATCAACAATTTTAAGCATCATTTTCATTCTCAGTGACCCAGAATTAGTAAAGTTTGACTATATTTATTTTAGAAGCATTTTGGCTGTAGAGCAGTGTAATCAGAGAAAGCAGGAGCAGTGGGTAGCTTATGCCAGCAGTCAGAGCCCTGTCAGAGACTGAACAGAGGTTTGCCCAAACAGAAAAAGCTGCCGGCTGTGGTATTTATGGAGTGGAATTATTCCATCAGTTCACCTATGATCAGCTAGTAATAGTGACACCAGACCACAAACCTCTAGAGACAATCCAGGCAAAGCCCCTTCTTAGTGCTCCAAAGAGATTGCAGCATATGTTGATGCACCTGAAGCGCTATCAGGTAGAGATAAGATATTGTCCAGGATGATCATTGGTGTTAGCTGACAGTCTGAGCAGGGCATATATACCCGGCATCAGTGAGTTGGGAGAAGGGGATCAGGACGTAGTGCAGCGTGTTAATGGATTTAATCCCCTAGTTTCAACAGCGAAGCTGCTGGAAATCAAAGAGGCTATGGAAAAGAACATCAAAGGACAGGCAGTCAAGAGAGGGATATTAGGAGGATGGCTAAAAGACAAAAGCCAAGTACCAGTAGGAGCAGAACCATGTATTCAAATTAAAGATGAGTTGAGTGTGAAGGATGGAATCATATTTTAAGGACAGAGAAGTGATGTAGTAACCATTACAAAATATTCCAACAGGAGGAGGTATGTTTATATGCATATGAGAACTGGTTTTTTATTTAACTGATATTTGATTCTCTCTCTCTCCCCTTTCCCCACACACACCTTTATTATGCCACTTTCCCTCTTTGGCCCTGATTCCATGAACTGCACTTGCAGGAATCAGGGCTTTACACTGAAGCTTTTTGTGGCAGGAACTGTTTCATCCTGTTCTGTACAGGGCCTAGCATAAGAGGGAGCTACTGCAATAGAAATAGAATCATTAAAGACTATTAATGCAAAACATTACATTTTAAATTCCCACTACTGGTCTCTTTAAAAAGTCGCCCTTAAAGGACCATAATCTAAAATAATGGTCTTGGATGTGTGCTGAACCAATACCATGCACAGGCAGCTTTGATCTAAAATATGAAAATGTACAAGATTCTATTCTGTCCTGTGGCCTAGTGTCTTTTGAGCTCAGAGTATTAGAAAAAAGCAAGCCTGCTGAGAAATTCAAGTTTAAAAATAGCTATTGTAAATGCCCATTAAGTACCTTGTTCATATTATTACTTACTAGGTATAAATATTTTCCTTTGCGTTGTAATTAAGCAGATTATAAAACATTTTTAAAGTATACTGTATGAACTGTTATTGTCACAATTTACGTTAGAGGCTATTTAACTTTGTAACATATCAACAATCCACAGGTTAAAACTCCCAAAGTATAGACTGTATCTCCAGAGAAGTTGTTGGGGATTTTATATCAATCTATGGATTAGGAGTTTCCAAAAACACATCACTTCGATGCTTTTCAGATTGAAAATTCCCTTAGGGATCATTATGTTCTCCTGTATCAAACATTCATGGTAGATTTATAATTTCTAATAAATTGTACTAACAATAGTCTTTAGCAGTCTGTCATGTCAGTGATATGGAAGGACTGTAATAGTTTAAATGGCAGTTTCTCATACATAGTTGCAATAATGTTTTTCTTCAGTTGAGAACCAAAGCAAAAGAAATTAAATGCTACAAACTGTGAATGGAATGTGAAGTTATGTATTTTTAAGAAGGCCAGACAGCATTCTCCCTCCCTCCCCACTCCACTCCCAAATTTAATTTGTAGACTGAATTATCTAATTCTTCATTTAATGAAGAAGTGCTGCTGCTAGCGATTGTAGCCATGGATTGTTCTCACTTTGTGGGATAGGTTCATAAATTCAGTAGTGATGGATTCTTCAGTCTCCATCTTATAGCAAGCAAAGTCAGATGTTTTGATTCACAGGGCTGAATCTCTAGTAACTCCTCCCTCTTTCCACAAGTTCCATATGGACACTGCTCATGCTCACCATGGAAGCTATCACCCAGGGGATTTCCTCATCTCTGTGGACCTGAAGGAGGCATATTTCCACATTTTCATCCTCTGGCCACAGACTGTACCTGAGGTTTGCTTACAGCAGTCTGTACATGCAGTATGAAGTCCTTCATTTTGGCATGGCCACTGACCCCAGGTGGTTACACATCTTGGGTGTAATAGCCTGTGTCTGAAAGGGGTACATCTGTACCATTTTTCTCAATGACATACTGATAGCCCCCTTCCTACAGAAGTCAGTTGAGAATACCCAAGTGATAGTACACATCCTTCAACAACCTGGTCTTATAATCAATCTGGAGAAAAGCCAGCTCGTCCCTGCACAGACAATAGAACACCTGGGAGTTTGACCGGACACTATGCTCTGCAGGGCTTTCCTCTCCAGAAACAGGCAAACATACAAGATCCTTCACAGTCCACACTCCTGCATGAAGGTTTTACTGTGACTTGTAGGCATGTTCATTTCATGCATATACCTATTCTTGTGTGCAAAATTTCATCTCAGTTGCTTGCAGTATTACCTACTGACCTTCCCTCTTGACATTTGCAATTCCAAATGTCTTCCCTCCACATTAAAAGGTTGGTCAGGTGATGGTTACATCCAGGATGATTCATGGATGGTACCTACCTGGTAGAACTGTCGAGAGACACCAGTTAAAGGCTGGAGAGATGACATATCTTGACACATGGTAAAAGGTCAATGGCTACAAACAGAATCTCACTGCACCATAAACTTTTTGGAACTGTGGACAATTTGGCTAGCCCGTTAGCCACTTATCTCCACCTTAAACTCCAGACACATACTTTATTCAGAGTCGGCATGGCTGCCATGGCATATGTAAATGAATGGGGGGACACACAGTTGAACTTGTTACAAGTGGAAGCTATACCCCTCTTCAGGTGGGCAAAGAGAAACATTTTGTCAATTAAAACCATGTGTATCAAATGGAAACTGAATGCCACAATGGGTTAGCTCAGCTAATCCAAAAACACAGATGAGGGGGTATGGTGCCTCCACTAGAGGTATTCGACTGCATATCCCAGCCCTCTGGGAAATCAACATGGGATCTCCGTGCATCCAGCTCCAAAGCCAAGACAAGCAGCTCCTATGCGAGGAGGAGAGATTGTCCAGCCAAAGGAATTGACGCCTTTTCCCAGGTGTGGCCAAGAGCACCATCTAATAGATATGAAGGCAACAGACTAAAGAGGTTCTGATTGCTCTGCACTGATGCAGACATCCCTGGTTTTCAGACCTCAAGGATCTCTATGTCCCCTCCACTAACAGTACAATCCACTCTGGATCTACTATTACAGGGCCATCTGTTCCATTGCAACCTACCATCTCTCAACCTGGCTCCCTGGTTATTGAGAGGTCACTTAAAAACAATACTCAAACCTCCTGCCTTAATCAGACCTCCTTCCATTCACAACATAGCTCCATGGGATCTTTTCTAACATTATGTACATATTCAGGTCCTCTTTTCTAACCTCTTTCCAAAATGTCACTATATTTTCTAATAATTAAGGTTTATAGTGGTCATAATTCCTGTGTGAGGGGTATCATTGTTGGGAGCCCCCTCTCTGTCTTCCTTCAGAATTGTGTGTGTAGGGGGGGTGGTATTTCCCCATAATGAAAGAGTGGTACTACAGACAGACTCTTCATCCATCCTTGCAATAATTACCTTCCAGTACTAATCCCAGAAGATTTTGCTCCCTGCTTTTTGCCCAAATCCAGCCCATCCTAAAGAAAGGGTTTGTCACACCTTAGACTTGTGGAGGGCAATTAAGATCTGCATTAGAGAAAAAAGTCCTTCCATAAAACTTCTGCTTTGTTTGTTCTAATCCACAACAGGGTTAGGGGGCAGAGAACTTCCAGGTGCTCTACATAAAATTATATTGTGGCGTTTGGGGGAGGTTGGCAGTGCAGGAGGGAATTTCCAAGGGGTGCAAAGCTAAGGAATAATCTCCCCCCATTCAAGATTACAGACCATTCCACTAAGGCAACAGCAGTCTCATGGGCCATTGGGTCCAGTGCACTATATTGACGATTTTGCTGGCTGCATGTGTTCATGTAGTTCTACAAGACTGGTAGTCTTCAGTTGAATGAAGCAGACTTTGGCAGGCGAGTTCTGCAAGCTGTTGCTCACCCTAAGCCTACCCAACAATTGATATTTGATGACAGGCGTACTGCTACAGAAATCCCATCACTACTAAATGTATGGACCCATCCTCTGAAGTGAGAATGAGAAAATTTGTATCATTTACCAGCAGATTTTTTTTATGGGTAGAAGAATGGGTCCATAAATTCATGCCACCCCATACTTTCTTTATTCCTTCTGCGGGGTGATTGCTTATTGATATTGTGTTGTTTTTATGGAAGAAGTGATGGATAACCACATTCTTACAGTTTATCAATGATCTTCAAGGTTATCCCAGTTTCTGTGTTTTAGTCAGGTTGGGCAATTCTGCTTCTTAGTTGTTGGGCAGATTTTCTGCTATTGTTAATACATGAAAGAGCATTTCATTCAGATATAACAGCAGCTTTGGAAGCGACTCTCTAGAGGGGCTCTTCAGTGAGAGGAGCTATCTGGACAGTTAGCCAAGCCAATCAAAATCTCTGATTCTGCATCTTGTGGCATTCTGTATGGAAACTGGAGAACCTATCACTACTGAATTTATGGACCAATCCACCTACCCAGAATGAAAATTTCCAGGTAAATGAGACAGATTTTCTCCTTCCTTTGTTGTGGTTTAGGGAGAGGTATGTAGAAAGGAAGGTCCTTTTGTTTGTTCATTTTTAATAAATATAAGAACGTCTAAATGTAGAGGGAGGAGGTACATCGGTCATATTGTAGTTTAACCAAAATGTCCCTGCCAGAGCTACCAGTTTAATTAACATACCATTGTTCTATGTCTGGTCTGCAAATATAACAAGTTTGCTAATTATCTATAAATATAAGTGTATTTTAAAAAAGTGAAGGCCTTTAGGGTTTTAAATTAGTTCTAATTGTTTTTGTATTTCAACAAATTAAATAAAATTTGTTATTTAATAGAGTATATTTATCTAGCTATATTTTTCCTTTTTAAAATGGTTTGATAAAAATTGACCTATAACCACAGAGAGAAATCTTACAGTGAAATAAAAGTAGATGAAATTATATTTAATGTATATTTATATATTTGTTTTGTCAATGAAAAACATTCAGTAAAAATCTTATATCTTATCAGTACATTTTAATTTTGAGTTGGCAACAGTATAAAACCCTACTCAAAACATACAAGGTCCTTGTTTTTGATTCTCTTTGCTGTTATGGATCCTGTGCATGGTCAGTTGCTAATGTATTCACACTGGCTCATCTCAGCCTGTTGAAGACTGACTTCATGAGTATGCCAAGCTCCTTTCCATTGTAGTTTATGTACATTTGAGATCCACAGTGGATTTGTTCCCACTCCTGTTGAAGTCAAAGTAAAAATTACAATAAACTGTGAGTATGAGGTTACTGCAGTGTATGAGCAACTGAAAAATTATTCTGATAAACTAAGGCTTTGTCTATGTCAGCGCTTTTGTTGGCAAAACTTTTGTTGGTCAGGATGTGAAAAAAAATATACTCCCCTGACCAACACAAGCTTCACCAACAAAAGTGCTGGTGTGGACAGCGCAATGTTGGTGGGAGAGCATCTCCAGCTGACATAGCTACCGCCGCTCGTTGGGGGTGTTTAATTATGCTGGTGGGGGAGCTCTCTGCCACAGGCATAGAGCGGCTACTCAAGAGACCTTACAGCGGCAAGGCCGGCAGTGTAGACGTAGCCTAAAGGTTTTACAGAATTTTTTCTTAGTTTCAAGGTAAAATGCCAAATTTTACATGGTCATAGCTGGAACAGTGAGAATTTGGAAACATCCACCTGAAGAACAAATTCATTAAAAAGGATAAGGTTTGCAGACTAGGTACAGCTTAATTAAAAATTTAAGCAAATTCACCAAGAAACATAAAAAACATCTAAAATTTCTAAATGCATAGAGTAACTTCAGTCTAGACTCAAAAAGGCTTTATCTAAACAGTCTTACTCTCAGTTAATATAGAAATGGGCATAGTGTGTGAATATTAGCAACTTTTAGGTTTGTTTTTCATTGCTAGCCTGATGTGATGCTATCAGTCTTTGATGTTTCCTTTATATCAGCTTGAATATTCATTGTGTTTGTCATAAATTACAAGAGAGTTCATTTAAAGGAATATTAACATATTAATTTCTGAAGAACTGAATACATTTTCAATAGCAATTATAACTCTTGACCCAGATGATATCTATAGTACGTAACAATTACAAGTCCAAAGGTGATGAATGTTTGCATGGAGAAGATGAAGGGAAAACATACTGGCATGCACTGCATCTTGCTGAAATGCAAACTAAACCTAAAAGTCTTTTTTTCAAAGAACCATAATGAAATAAAACACCAGTCAGGGCATTAGTGACTTATACATTGACTTTTTTTAACCCACTTTTGCATGAGATCTGAGTGAAAACATAACTAATCATTGATCTTTTGAACTGCTTTTTGGTAAGCACTATTTTTAAATCCTAGAACACTTGGGTTTGCATTGAAAGTGCAGAATGAAGTGTGTAAATGATTGTATATACAGAAAGAGGTCGGGCTGAGGCTACTTTGACTACTTATAACATACTTCATTTTTATATTTTCTGTATAAAATAATTTGAGGGACAGTAAAATCATAGCTGAATATAAAGGGAGACTACGTTTTGAGATACACTTGTAAGAAAATGCATCCTCTGATCAGTATGCTGTTACCTGTCTGTACTTGCTTCCTGGCTCCAATGAGGTAAATGAGAGTGTTTCCCTTGACTTCAGTGGGGCCAGGATTTCAATCTGAGTCTCTATGCTGAAATCTCTCTCTTAGAGTTATCTCATAGTAACATGTCAGTGCCATATTAGTGCCAGTGAGGAACTTAGTGGAAGAGAGCTCATAACACCTTTGCATAGTGTAACAGGTCTGGTAACTAGCAAAATGCCCACTTCTGTCAATGTAACACCATTGGAAACCATTGGCTCCAGAGAATGTGCAAAGTACATTCTTCCTCAGGTAACTGTCCACACATTTTCTGCTTTTGGTACCCATGTGCCCCATGTGTATGAGACTGATTTATTTGGCTAGCTGTGTCTGCTGCGGTCATGACCGTTCAATAGGTGCCTTTGTACCCTCTACTCAAGGGTATAAAGGGTAGAGTAGGCCCAGCCTTCCCTCAGTTCCTTCTCACCATCCCTGGTTCCAAGACAGAACCCTTGGCAGTGTCCAGTTCTCTTAAATCATTTTTGTCTATGTAATTAGCATAGTGCTGACTGTAATTTTTCATATTTTTTCATGTCCATTGGCTCTAAAAAAATAATTTTTAGTGTTATGGAATTCCCTGGTACTTGAAGCTAGCTGTGATGGCTGAACCTAAGTCTCCAGGGTTTAAAATGTGCTCCTCTTGGGATGCAGCTATTCCTCTAGACAACAGGCATGCAGAAGTGCCTTGTTTGCCTTAGAGAGGGCCACATACTCAATATTTGGCTCCATCTGCCATACCTTTTCTAAGAGGATGCAGAAAGTGAAAAAGCCTCACCTTACGCTATTTCTCCTGGAGTGCGTAATGAGAGCTTCCTCAAAGCGGGAGAGGAAAAGGGTCCTATCAGCTTCTTCCCTGCATGCTCCCATGAACAGTGGCTCAACTCTGAGCTCCATCTTCAAAGAATACATCACTTCCTGAGACCAGCAGAGAGTGGCTAAGTCTGCCTCTACTCAGTAATCTGGAAGGGATAGAGCACAGGTGTAGCTCATGCTCTCTGTGATCTAGTAAAAAGAGGGATAGATTTCCTCAAGCTACTCAACCAAAGAGTTGTTCACAGATCAAATCAGGTCCCTCTGACATCCTCAGAGATCCTGGTCACTGAGCAAAAGCACTGTCCCACATGGAGCTCCATACTTCACATGGTACTTTGATATCAACAGTAGGGTGATGTCCTCTATAGAACTTCAGTGCTGAATGGCAGATACTCTTGACATACTTGTGGAGGTAGCACAGGAAAAATCACACAAGCTGATTGACGTCTTACACACTTCAATGCCTCAAAAATTGTCCATGCCAATTAATGAGGGGTTTTAGAGCCAGCAAGACCTCTTTGCCAGACCCCATCATCTGTGGCTCCTACTTCAAAGAACACAGGCAGGAGCTATCAAGTACCTTCAACGGGTTTCAAACATTTCTACATACACCCAGTCAAAGTATCTTGTTAGTAGCTGCTGTACCTGAATGATCCAGAGAGCAAGGGCCACTGAAAATGACTCCAAAGGACAAAGATATAACAAAATTAGATTTATTTTCAGAAAGAGCTATTCTTCATCAAGTTTACAAATCAATATTGCTAGTTACCATGCACCCCTAACACAATATCTTCACTGGAACATGGTGTTGCAATTGGTCAAAAAACTCTGGGTCTTCCACAGAGCCAGATTAACCTTTTGTGGGCCCTGGCACCTGAACTGTAGCCATGCTCCGCCCTGAGGCCCTGCCCCTTCTTGGCCTCTTCCCACAAGGTCCCAGTCACTGCTCGTATTGGGGGATCAGTGGAGAAGCCGAGTGGGGGTGGGGGCTCAGGGAGGAGTGACAGTCCAGGCACCAGGGCCACTTCTGAGTATGGCTATGGCATTCCTTGGGCATGATCCATTTCTGGTATTTCTTAACTTTTGAGTGCTTGACTTTACATACAAAAAGCTATATTAAGAATGTTAAGGTTGCAATTATTATTTATATTGTCATCATATCAATAAGAGGGGGTGAGGGGAATGATATAACCTGCAGGCAAATGGTCTGGGTGATAATGGCCATATATGTTATTAGTTTTTTATTTGTTAGTATTGTGTGCATTTTTATTTGCCCAAGCAGTAAACATAAAGGGAATCCTGTTTGCTTATCATAGATAAATCAGATAATTCACTAATTGCAGTATCCAAAATTAGTTATTTGAATAAGTCACAGCTGAGTCACCCAAAAGGTTACAGGCTTTTCCAGAATCAGAGATCTGTTTCAGTTACTTCTTAAGAAAATTATTCTAAAGATGTAAATAACTCAAGCTTCTCAGTGAGTCTAGTCCTTACCAAATTCCCTGTGAAGTAGAAAAATGTAGAAGTATTGCTAATTCTAATCCCTAGTGATCACAAACATTCACCTTTGTTAGCCTACTTTCCGTTTCAATAACACCATGCATAACCGGCTCGAGCCCCCATCCAGTGACCTGGGACACTTACATACCACACCCCCCTGGGCACCTCTTTTTAATAAAGGAAGGAAACAATGCAGCATCCCAGTGGAGAAACACCACAAACAGGATTATAACACAAACCATAAACAAACAAAAAAAACCCCACCCCCAGGTACGTTTGGCAATGTCCTTTTCCCCTTAGGGTCTTAAGTCCAATCACCCCAAAGTCCAACAACCCAAAAGTCTCTGGTCAGTGCCACCTCAGAATTCAAGAGTTTATCTGCAGAGTTTTACCACCACCCTAGCCTGAGTGGAAAGGGTGGGGAAGTCCACACAGGATGTTAAGGGGCACCTTACGTGGGCCAGGGCCAACTGCTCCGCCTCTCCGTGGAGTTCTGCTGCAGCCTTCACCATGACCAGCTCCACCACACCAGCTGTGCCACTCCTCCAGCTGTCCCTCCAAACCACTTCACTCCGCTCACTGTTCCATGGGCTGCTCCAACACGCTGCAAACTGCTCTTCTCTGCCAGCCGCTTAACAATAGGTCTTCAGGCTCCCCCACTAGTTAGCACAGCACTCCGTGATCTCAATTCAGCTCTTTCAGTGATTTCAGCTCGTAGTAGGGGAGCCCTGGTGCTGGTGCACCATTGGCCCAACATGAATTCAGCTCAGCAGTCTCTAGATAGACTCCTAATAGAATTAAAAATTAGCACTACTCTTTAACATTGGAGAGACGAGGATGTGCAATTGGTGTTCCAGGCCCTCAAAAGGGGCCCATACCATCAGGTACACACACCAGTCCAACTTCTCTCCATTCATGGGGTTTTGGAACCCATGTCCCATGTTTAGCAAGTACCACCCAACTGAGGTTGAGTCATTTCTGTCACAAAGCAGTCCCATCTCAAGCTGCTGTGGGGTTATGCTAAGGGGGTGGGGGTGCATGCCAATGCAAATTCTTAAAATTCTTTCCACACTCTCTACAATTCACCACCAGATGTCAGGGTAGCACTCATCCTGACTCTGCTTACAAGTAGAAGAAATTAATTACAGAGTCTATTCTTTGTCTCAAAGTACCAAAGTAAAGATAAGGGGCCAGATCTTTAGCTTGTGTAAGGAAGCACAGCTCTTTTTGAAGTCATTCAAGGATTCCTTGTTTTCTAAATTAAAGCAATTCTGGATTCACAAAAGGAATTGTTACTTAAAATTCTATCAAATCAATATATAAAGCACTTTGAACAGCACTTAACATAGATGGTTCAGAATTCCTTTGGAATTTTTCACAACCACAACTTAATTAGGATATCATATGTCTGTTTGATATAATTAGATTTATATATTTTTATAATTTCTGTGAATAATAATAGAATCATAGGAATGGAAGGGACTTCGAGAAATCATCTAGTCCAATCCCCTGCACTCATAGTAGGACTAAGTATTATCTAGAACAGAGGTCGGCAACCTCTGACACACGGCTTGCCAGGGTAAGCACCCTGGCAGGTCAGGCCAGTTTGTTTACCGGCTGCGTCCACAGGTTCAGCCAATCGCAGCTCCCACTGGTCACGGTTCACTGCTCCAAGCCAATGGGGGTGGCCGGAAGTGGCACAGACCTAGTAATGTGCTGGACACGGCTTCCCGCCGCCCCCATTGGCTAGGAGCGGTGAACCACGGCCAGTGGGAGCCACAATCGGCTGAACCTGCGGATGCGGCAGGTAAACAAACTGGCCTGGCCAGCCAGCGTGTATAACCTGGCGAGCTGCATGCCAGAGGTTGCCAATCCTGATCTGGAACATTACTGACAAGTGTTTGTCTAACCTGCTCTTAAAAACCTCCAGTGATAGAGATTTCACACTCTTCCTAGGCAATGTATTCCAGTGCTCAACCACCCTGACAGTTAGGAAATTTTTCCTAACGTCCAACCTAAACCTCCCTTGCTGCAATTTAATCCCATTGCTTCTTGTCCGTATCATAACCTTAGTCCCAGATTTGGACCTTAGCGTCCAAAATATGGGGGTTAGCATGAAAACCTCCAAGCTTAGTCACCAGCTTGGACCTGGTACCTGCTGCCACCACCCAAAAAATTAGAGTGTTTTGGGGCACTCTGGTCCCACTGAAAAACCTTCCCTGGGGACCCCAAGACCCAAATCCCTTGAGTCTCACAACAGAGGGAAATAATCCTTTTTCCCTCCCCCCCCCCCAGGTGCTCCTGGAGAGATACACAGACACAAGCTCTGTGAATCCAAACAGAGTGACTCCCCCTCTCCGTTCCCGGTCCTGGAACAAAAAGGACTTTCCTATTCCCCCAGAGGGAATGCAAAATCAGGCTAACCAATTCAACACACACCGATCTCCCCTGATTTCTTCCTCCCACCAATTCCCTGGTGAGTACAGACTCAATTTCCCTGAAGTAAAGAAAAACTCCAACAGGTCTTAAAAGAAAGCTTTATATAAAAAAGAAAGAAAAAATACAAATGGTCTCTCTGTATTAAGATGATACAATACAGGGTCAATTGCTTAAAAGAATATTGAATAAACAGCCTTATTCAAAAAGAATACAAATCAAAGCACTCCAGCACTTATATTCATGCAAATACCAAAGAAAAGAAACCATATAACTTACTATCTGATCTCTTGGTCCTTACACTTAGAAACAGAAGATTAGAAAACAGAACTACTTCTCCAAAGCTCAGAGAAAGCAGGCAGCCAGAAAACAAAGACCCCAGACACACAATTCCCTCCACCCAAAGTTGAAAAAATCCGGTTTCCTGATTGGTCCTCTGGTCAGGTGCTCCAGGTGAAAGAGACATTAACCCTTAGCTATCTGTTTATGACACGCCCCCCAAATTGCAGACAGTGGGGAAGCTCACTGGCGGCGATTTCCTTCTAGAACTTGAAAATAAACAGATTAATACAACACATGCACCTTTACATATACCCCTAAGTATATAACTAACAGACTTTTACATTTTAAGAACACTTTTTAACTACTGAATTCTGGGAAACTCTGACGGGAGAGTGCATCAGCTACTTTGTTAGAAGCTCCTGTGATGTGTTGAATTTCAAAATCAAAATCTTGGAGAGCTAAACTCCAACGAAGAAGTTTTTTGTTGTTCCCCTTGGCAGTATGAAGCCACTTTAGTGCAGCATGGTCAGTTTGTAGTTTGAACCGCCGTCCCCAAACATATGGGCGTAGCTTTTCCAGGGCGTACACAATGGCATAGCATTCCTTTTCACTGACTGACCAGTGACTTTCCCTCTCAGACAGTTTCTTGCTGAGAAACACGACAGGATGGAAGTTGTGATCTGTTGCTTCCTGCATGAGCACTGCTCCTATACCACGCTCAGATGCATCTGTGGTTACTAGGAATGGCTTGTCAAAGTCCGGGGCCCTGAGCACAGGGTCAGACATGAGCATCTCCTTAAGCTGGGTAAAGACCTTTTGACACTCATCAGTCCACTTAACTGCATTTGGCTGGGTCTTTTTGGTCAGGTCCGTCAATGGGGCAGCGATTTGGCTGTAGTGTGGTACAAATCGCCTGTAGTATCCGGCCAAGCCTAAGAAGAATTGGACCTGTTTCTTTGACCTTGGGACAGGCCACTTTTGGATAGCATCCACTTTGGCCTGTAGGGGGTTTATGGTTCCTCAACCCACCTGGTGCCCCAGGTAAGTCTCTCTGTTTTGGCCTATTTGACACTTTTTGGCCTTAACAGTTAGTCCTGCCTGCCTGATGCGCTCAAAGACCTTTTCCAGGTGTAGTAGGTGTTCGGGCCAGGAGTCTGAAAAAATGGCCACATCATCGAGGTAGGCAACTGCAAATTCCAGTCCAGCTAGTAGACCATCTACCAGCCTCTGGAAGGTGGCGGGTGCATTTCGAAGGCCGAAAGGAAGGACATTGAATTCATACACCCCCGCATGGGTGATGAATGCTGACCTCTCCTTGGCAGATTCATCTAGCGGTACTTGCCAGTACCCCTTGGTTAAGTCTATTGTAGAGATGAACTGGGCACGTCCCAACTTCTCCAATAGCTCATCAGTGCGTGGCATTGGATAGTTGTCCGGACGAGTTACCGCATTTAGCTTACGGTAGTCCACGCAAAAGCGTATTTCCCCATCTGGTTTGGGTACCAGAACCACTGGAGATGCCCATGCACTGGTAGATGGGCGGATTATACCCATCTGTAGCATGTTCTGGATCTCCCATTCTATAGCAGCTTGGGCATGAGGAGACACCCGGTAGGGTAGGGTTCTGATTGGGTGAGCATTACTTGTATCAATGGAGTGGTATGCCCGTTCAGTCCGTCCTGGGGTGGCTGAGAACAATGGGGCGAAGCTAGTGCACAGCTCCTTGATTTGTTGCCACTGCAGACGTTCCAGGGTGGTTGAGAGGTTCACCTCTTCCACGCCACCGTCTTTTTTTCCGTCGTAGTAGACACCGTCAGGCCACTCAGCATCATCTCCCTGGACTGTAAACTGACAAACCTGTAAATCTCTGGAATAGAAAGGCTTGAGAGAATTAACATGGTACACTTTAGGCTTTAGTGAGGAATTGGGAAATGCTATGAGGTAGTTTACAGTTCCCAGGCGCTCTTGGACCGTGAATGGCCCTTCCCATGATGCTTCCATCTTATGGGCTTGTTGCGCCTTCAAGACCATAACCTGGTCTCCTACCCTGAAAGAACGTTCTCTGGCATGTCTGTCATACCAGGCCTTTTGCTCTTCCTGAGCATCCTTTAGGTTCTCTCTAGCAAGGGCTAAAGAGTGTCGCAGGGTGCTTTGTAGGTTGCTTACAAAGTCCAGAATGTTAGTTCCTGGAGAAGGCGTAAACCCCTCCCATTGCTGCTTCACCAACTGTAATGGCGCCTTAACCTCGTGACCATACACAAGTTCAAATGGTAAAAACCCTAAACTGGGATGTGGTACAGCCCTGTAGGCAAACAGCAAC
Organism: Gopherus evgoodei; assembly: GCF_007399415.2. Classification (NCBI taxonomy): domain Eukaryota; kingdom Metazoa; phylum Chordata; order Testudines; family Testudinidae; genus Gopherus; species Gopherus evgoodei. Next base: position 79,941,256 of record NC_044330.1, on the reverse strand, counting down.
TGCTGCAACACTAGGTCCCAATTGTTGGAGAATTCGTTGATGAATTTTCGTATCATGGCCCCCAAAGTTCCATTGAACCTTTCCACCAGGCCATTGGTTTGATGGTGGTACGGGGTGGCAACCAAGTGATTCACCCCATGAGTTTCCCACAGTTTTTCCATGGTCCCTGCCAGGAAATTAGACCCTGAATCTGTAAGGATGTCAGAGGGCCAACCTACCCTGGCAAAGATGTCTGTTAGGGCCAGGCACTCAGTGTTAGCCCTGGTGTTGCCTAGAGCTACTGCTTCTGGCCATCAGGTAGCAAAGTCCACTAAAGTCAGTACGTACTGCTTTCCTCTGGGCGTCTTTTTTGGAAAAGGGCCCAGAATATCCACAGCTACTCGCTGAAATGGGACCTCAATTATGGGGAGTGGCTGGAGAGGGCCCTTGACCTGGTCTTGAGGCTTACCCACTCTTTGGCATACCTCACAAGACCGGACATACTTGGCAACATCCTTGCCCATCCCCTCCCAGTGGAAGGACTTCCCCAACCGGTCCTTGGTTCTGTTCACCCCAGCATGGCCACTGGGATGATCATGGGCTAAGCTTAAGAGCTTCCCCCGGTACTTAGTTGGAACCACCAACTGTTTTTGCGGCTGCCATTCTTCCCGGTGTCCACCAGAAAGAATTTCCTTGTATAAAAGTCCTTGGTCTATAACAAACCGGGATCGATTAGAAGAGCTGAGAGGCGGTGGGGTGCTCCGTGCTGCCACCCACGCTTTCTGAAGGCTGTCATCTGCTTCCTGCTCAGCCTGGAACTGTTCCCTTGAGGCTGGGGTCACCAGTTCTTCCTCAGACTGTGGACTTGGGCTTGGTCCCTCTGGAAGCGATGTAGGTGATGGGGTTGTTTCCGTTGCTGGTGAACCGCTCTCCGCTGGTGCACCTGAGGGTATTTCAGGCTCTGGCTGAGCCTTTTGGGTATGGCTGTCTGTTGCTTCTGCCAGTTTGGGCTCGCTGGCGCCCTCTGGCGTTGAGTTTGAAGATGTGGTTGCACTTGCTGGTGCTGGTTGCTGTTCCAGTTCCGGGCCTGGGACTGGAGATGCTGTGGCTGTTTCAGTGGTAGGCATGGAATCCGGGTCCACTACCTCTGTCTGGGTCTCTGGTAACACAGACGGGGCCTCTGTGGACGGCTCAGGACCAGGAATGGGTCTGGAAGCTTGCCTGGTTTGGCTACGTGTAACCATTCCCACTCTCTTGGCCCGCCTCACCTGGTTGGCCAAGTCTTCCCCCAGTAGCACGGGGATAGGATAATTGTCATAGACTGCAAAAGTCCACATTCCTGACCAGCCTTTGTACTGGACAGGCAGTTGAGCTGTAGGCAAGTCTACAGCTTGTGACATGAAGGGGTAAATTGTAACTTTGGCCTTTGGGTTGATGAATTTGGGGTCAACGAAGGATTGGTGGATAGCTGACACTTGTGCCCCCATGTCTCTCCACGCAGTAACCTTCTTTCCGCCCACTCTCAAATTTTCCCTTCGCTCCAAGGGTATTTGAGAGGCATCCGGGCCTGGGGATCTTTGGTGTGATGGTGGTGTAATGAATTGCACACGCATGGTGTTCTTTGGACAGTTGGCCTTGATATGTCCCAGTTCATTACACTTAAAGCATCTTCCATCTGATGGGTCACTGGGCCGAGGTGAGTTACTGGAGACTGGTGAGGTGGAAGGGTAGGGTATCTGTGGCTTTACTTGGGTGGTATGTGGGGTCTTTGGCTGTCCTCGGTTGTAGGGTTTATGGTCTGTGTGCCCCCTGGGGTAATCGTTCCCCTTGACAGTAGCTTTCTTGCTTTCTGCCAGTTCCATCCATTTGGCTCCAATCTCCCCCGCCTCAGCGATATCTTTGGGTTTTCCATCTTGTATGTACCGTGTGATGTCTTCAGGAACACCATCCAAGAACTGCTCCATTTGTATGAGGAGGTTCAGTTCTTCCAAGGTTTGAATGTTGTTTCCTGTTATCCAGGCCTCATAGTTTTTTGCAATGTAGTAGGCGTGTTTGGGAAATGACACCTCTGGTTTCCACTTTTGGGTTCTGAAGCGCCGTCGGGCATGATCTGGGGTTATCCCCATCCTGTATCTGGCCTTGGTTTGAAAAAGTTTATAGTCATTCATTTGCTGCTTAGGCATTTCAGCTGCCACCTCTGCTAAAGGTCCACTGAGTTGTGGCCTTAATTCTACCATGTACTGGTCTTCGGGGATGCTGTACCCAAGACAGGCTCTTTCAAAATTTTCCAAGAAGGCCTCGGTGTCATCACCTGCCTTATAGGTGGGAAATTTCCTGTGCTGTGGAGCAATAATGGGCGATGGGTTGTTAGGATTGGCTGGAGTCTGTTGCTTAACCTTTTCTAATTCCATGGCCTGTTGGTGGGCTTCCCTCTGGAGTTCTATCTGTCTTCTGTGGGCTGCCTCTTCTTCTTCTAGTTTTCTTTTGTGTGCTGCCTCTTTGATTTGTTCTTCTCTTTCTTTCATCTCCATTTGTCGCCTGTGTTCAGCTTCTTTGAATTGCTCTTTGGCCTTAATTTTTGCCTTAGAAGTCATGATTCCTGTTTTCTTGTGTTGGGGTGCCGTCCGGTGTTTATCCTCTGAACTGCAGGTTCTCTGTTGCCTCCTGAAGTCTGCCTAGCAACAGTGCCTTTAGCTAATCTTCAATGTCAAGTAAACCTGAAAAACCACTTTATTTGCATTTATATAGTGCTGGTATGACTCTCAATGGGAGTGCTATTGTGTGACAAAAGACCCTTAACAGTCTGGTAAATGGCTTCTTGCTTAACATGCAAGCCACAAACTGCCAGAGAGAGCAGAAAAAAAAAATTCTCTCTGGTTCCCTTTTAAAACCAACTGTTCCTCTCTGCTAAAAAGCCCTTAGCAGAGAAAAGAAAAATATAATATTCCTACTGGCTTCTGGATTCTGTCTATATCCCACCCGCTGCTACACCATATCATAACCTTAGTCCCAGATTTGGACCTTAGCGTCCAAAATATGGGGGTTAGCATGAAAACCTCCAAGCTTAGTCACCAGCTTGGACCTGGTACCTGCTGCCACCACCCAAAAAATTAGAGTGTTTTGGGGCACTCTGGTCCCACTGAAAAACCTTCCCTGGGGACCCCAAGACCCAAATCCCTTGAGTCTCACAACAGAGGGAAATAATCCTTTTTCCCTCCCCCCACCTCCAGGTGCTCCTGGAGAGATACACAGACACAAGCTCTGTGAATCCAAACAGAGTGACTCCCCCTCTCCGTTCCCGGTCCTGGAACAAAAAGGACTTTCCTATTCCCCCAGAGGGAATGCAAAATCAGGCTAACCAATTCAACACACACCGATCTCCCCTGATTTCTTCCTCCCACCAATTCCCTGGTGAGTACAGACTCAATTTCCCTGAAGTAAAGAAAAACTCCAACAGGTCTTAAAAGAAAGCTTTATATAAAAAAGAAAGAAAAAATACAAATGGTCTCTCTGTATTAAGATGATACAATACAGGGTCACTTGCTTAAAAGAATATTGAATAAACAGCCTTATTCAAAAAGAATACAAATCAAAGCACTCCAGCACTTATATTCATGCAAATACCAAAGAAAAGAAACCATATAACTTACTATCTGATCTCTTGGTCCTTACACTTAGAAACAGAAGATTAGAAAACAGAACTACTTCTCCAAAGCTCAGAGAAAGCAGGCAGCCAGAAAACAAAGACCCCAGACACACAATTCCCTCCACCCAAAGTTGAAAAAATCCGGTTTCCTGATTGGTCCTCTGGTCAGGTGCTCCAGGTGAAAGAGACATTAACCCTTAGCTATCTGTTTATGACAGTCCGATACTCAGAGGTTAAGAAAAACAATTCTTCTCCCTCCTCCTTGTAACAACCTTTTACATACTTGAAAACTGTTATCATGTCCCCCCCTCAGTCTTTTCCCTTCCAGACTAAACAAACCCAATTTTTTCAATCTTCCCTCATAGGTCATGTTTTCTAGACCTTTTATCATTTTTGTTGCTCTTCTCATAGACTCATAGACTTTAAGGTCAGAAGGGACCCTTATGATCATCTAGTCTGAGCTCCTGCACAATGCAGGCCACAGAATCTCACCCATCCACTTCAATAACAACCCCCTAACCAATGTCTGAATTACTGAAGTCCTCAAATTGCAGAGAATCCTCCAGCAAGTGACCCATGCCCCATGCTGCAGAGGAAGGCAAAAAACCTCCAGGGCCTCTGCCAATCTGCTCTGGAGGAAAATTCCTTCCCGACCCCAAATATGGCGATCAGTTAAACCCTGAGTATGTGGGCAAGACTCACCAGCCAGCACCCAAGAAAGAATTCTCTGTAGTAACTCAGATCCCATCCCATCAAACATCCCATCACAGACCACTGGGCATACTTACCTGCTGATAATCAAAGATCAATTGCCAAATTGCCAAAAATTAGGCTATCCCATCATACCATCCCCTCCATAAACTTATCAAGCTTAGTCTTAAAGCCAGATATGTCTTTTGCCCCCACTACTTCCCTTGGAAGACTGTTCCAGAACTTCACTCCTCTAATGGTTAGAAACCTTCGTCTAATTTCAAGTCTAAACTTCCTAGTCCCCAGTTTATATCCATTTGTTCTTGTGTCCACATTGGTACTAAGTTTAAATAATTCCTCTCCCTCCCTAATATTAATCCCTCTGATATATTTATAAAGAGCAGTCATATCCCCCCTCAACCTTCTTTTGGTTAGGCTAAACAAGCCAAGCTCTTTAAATCTCCTTTCATAAGAGAGGTTTTCCATTCCTCGGATCATCCCAGTAGCCTGTCTCTGAACCTGTTCCAGTTTTAATTCATCCTTCTTAAACATGGGAGACCAGAACTGCACACAGTATTCCAGATGAGGTCTCACCAGTGTCTTATATAACAGTACTAACACCTCCTTATCTTTGCTGGAAATACCTTGCCTGATGCATCCTTAAACTGCATTAGCTTTTTTGACGGCCATATCACATTGGCAGCTCATAGTCATCCTGTGATCAACCAATACCCAAGGTCCTTCTCCTCCTCTGTTCCTTCCAATTGATGTGTCCCCAATTTATAACTAAAATTCTTGTTATTAATCCCTAAATGCATGACCTTGCACTTTTCACTATTAAATTTCATCCTATTACTATTACTCCAGTTTACACGGTCATCCAGCTCTTCCCGTAGGATATCCTGGTCCTTCCCTGTGTTAGCAATACCTCCCAGCTTTGTGTCATCCGCAAACTTTATTAGCACATTCCCGCTTTTTGTGCCAAGGTCAGTAATAAAAAGGTTAAATAAGATTGGTCCCAAAACTGATCCCTGAGGAATTCCACTAGTAACCTCCTTCCAGCCTGACAGTTCACCTTTCAGTACGACCCGTTGTAGTCTTCCCTTTAACCAGTTCCTTATCCACCTTTCAATTTTCATATTGATCCCCATCTTTTCCAATTTAACTAATAATTCCCCATGTGGAACTGTGTCAAATGCCTTACTGAAATCGAGGTAAATTAGATCCACTGCGTTTCCTTTGTCTAAAAAATCTGTTATCTTCTCAAAGAAGGAGATCAGGTTGGTTTGACATGATCTACTTTTTGTAAAACCATGTTGTATTTTGTCCCAATTACCATTGATCTCAATGTCCTTAACTACTTTCTCCTTCAAAAATTTTTCCAAGACCTTACATACTACAGATGTCAAACTAACAGGCCTGACATCTGGACTTTCTTCTCTGGACTTTCTCCATTTTGTCCACATCCTTCTTGAAATGTGGCACCCAGAACTCCAAACAATACTCCAGGTAAGGCCTAATCAGTGCAGAGTAGAGCAGAAGAATGACTTCTCGTGTCTTGCTTACAGCACTCCTGCTAATACATCCCAGAATGATGTTCGCTTTTTCCTGCAACATATTTAGCTTATATAGTGGACCACAAGCTAAATGACCCCCAGATCCCTTTCCGCAATACTCCTTCCAAGGCAGTCATTTCCCATTTTAGTATGTGTGCAATTGATTGTTCCTTCCTAAATGGGCTACTTTGCATTTGTCCTTCTATAATTTTATCCTGTTTGCTTCGGACCATTTCTCCAGTTTGTCCAAGTCATTTTGAATTTTAATTTTATCCTCCAAAGAACTTGCAACCCCTCCCAGCTTGGTATCGTATAAGTGTACTCTCTTGGTATCTAAATAGTGATGAAGATAGTGAACGTAACCAGAACCAGAACTGATCACTGCAGTGCCCCAATCATTATGGGAAATTATGGGGGCAAGTAGGCAATAATTATTTAATAATAGTAGACATTGAGATCCAAAAAGTTAAAGTTTTATAATCATTAAAATACAAACTATCAACATCACATTGAAATATACAAAGCAAATATCCTTCAATCAGACATTCATAAGTTCTCAAGCAGCATTTGTCTTACTTTGCCTATCTGTAAATTTCAATTATCACTGGAGATATTTTTGTTGATTTGTGCATGATGAAATTGGCATTTGCTGATAAAAAATCCTTCGAAGTGTAGTCATACGGTATTATGTCTCTAAATGTGAATTTCTAAGTAACAGATTTATTTGAATTAATTTTTTGGTCTGTAATTTTGATATCTGAACCTTATAAAATGTTATTTTTGTCAAATATGCATATTATCATTTAAAGGGAGACTTTGATTTTGAAGTTTGTTAAAAATAGTTTGAGACATGCTTTCTGTGGTCTGTCTCTGCTCTGAACTGTGATAATTGCTCTAATATCACAATTTAAATTTTGAGTTTAAAATAATGTTTACCAGTTCTTTATCATAAAATAGTAATTCATCATATATAAGAGGTACATCAGATCGTTTGTATGTTTAATTTTGATAGGACAAAAAGGAGATGACAATATATAACTCAGTGTCATTTGCTACTACTGAAGTACATTTCAAACAATCTTTTAAAGCAGTAGTGAATTGTATTAAGTCATATCTGCAGTCTCCGGTTTTAATCTTATGGATATGATTTAAATTAGTCTGCACTGAAGTATTTTTCTTTTATATACATTAGTTGGTATAACTGACACACATATTACTAAAATTTATAAGGTACATTCCTTCTGTAGATTTAGCTACAAATTCTGTGATAAGCTGTGTAGTTGTACACTGCCCTCTACTGGATGTGTCATAGCAACTATACTGCTAACACTTTGGGGAGATTCTCCCCTAATTCTAATAAGGAACTGGCCTTCATCTAGATAGATCCAAGTTGTATTCTTGCTGTCTGAGAGAAGTTCTGAATGGCCATGATGTGCAACACAGTTATAACTTTGCAGATCTTCAGTGTCCACAAATTTGTTACTTTATAAACTGTTTTTTCCCATTAATCAGTCTGATTGGCTGCAGAAATTACCAACTTTTTAGCTCTTTATTCTAGTCACAATGTAGGAAGGAAAACTGGGAAATCATTCATAGTATTTACCTTTTGTTCAACAGAAACACAATGTAAAACCCTTTCATGAGAAATAAACTCAGGATATAGAAATCAGACTGTTTCAGCTCAGTTATATGTTAATTCTAGACATGTGCTTTTCATTACAAACTTTATTAAATATATCTACATCAAATAAAGAGAGATTTGTTTAGATATTTTAACTAAGCAACTGCTAGTGGTATTTAGGTTAATAGGTGGTAACTAGTTTTAAGGTGACTGAGAACCCTTTTTTATTCCCATTAATTTAATATAAAAAACAAATGACAGCATGGGTGAAATCATGGCTAGGTTGAAGTCAGTGACAGAAAAAAATGTCATTTACTTCAGTGGGACAGGATTTTACCATGTGCACAGACAAAACTTTGAATGAAAATTTTCTATTTGTTACTGTAGTATGTGGCTTAAATTTTAAAGTCTGTGGTGCAAAGTAGAATTTACTTGTGCAAAATAACCTTGCCCACTTGTTAATTTTTTCTCACTCTCTACTCTTGCATTTCAAAATGTTTTTAAATTAGTTTATTTTTAGTTGTATATAACTTGTTGTCTTGTGTCCTGCTTGCTACTCTGTTTGCACTGGATATTTTGGGACTGTGAAGACTGCTTTGTGTTCATTTCACTTCACAAAAAGACTTGCTGGGTGCTTGCAGTGATATATACAAAAAATATGTTCTCTCATGTATGTAGGTTATACTGCCACTTTTATCTTAATGATTGTGGATATGGTGTCTGCTTTTAATTTATATATTGCTTAAGTGATTTGTGCACTTACATTGCTTCTTAAGGAAAAAGTCAAAGGCAAGCACTATACAGTATGCTTTCTCCAACAAAATTTAATCAAAACCAAAAATCTTCACTGAAGACTGTAGTGGAGTGTATGTATCCCATTGGCAATCAAAGCTCAAAGGGGTTCCTCAGGGGAGGAAAAATACCTTCCCTACCACAGCTGCCGAGGGGGTGGGGGATAAGGGGGACAATTTGTCCCAGGCCCCGCAGGGGCCTCACGAGCTGCTCCGGGTTTTCGGCGGCACTTCGGCCGTGGGCCCTTCACTCACTCCGGGTCTTTGGCGGCGGGTCCTTCAGTGCAGCGGAAGACTCAGAGCGAGTGAAGGACCCACCGCTGAAGTGCTGCCGAAGCCTCAGAATACTGCCCGGTGAGTACAAGCACCACAAGCAGTGGAGGAAAAAAAAAAACCGCTATCGGCGGCACTTAGGCTGCTCTACCGCCACCGCTTCATTCTTCGGCAGCAATTCGGCGGCGAGTCTTTCCCTCTGAGAGGGACCTGCTGCTGAATTGCTGCCGAAGACGCGGCCCTGCCCCAGGCCCCCTGAATCCTCTGGGTGGTCCTGTTCCCTACCATGAAAAGAGTGTACAATCTTTCAGTCTTGATTTTGGAATGTTAAAATGCATTCATTGAGCAACTAATTATCTTGGAATTTCTGTTTTGTATTTTGTTGTTGTTAATGCGCTCAGTACAAGAACTAGTATAAAAGCAACCAAATGAGGCAGAAGAATATAATAATGTTAGATGCAAAGATCTGGGAATCATGGTGAACTATTAGAGAATTCTTAAATGTAGAGATTCTGGCTTTACTAGAAAGCTAGCTATTAGAAAATTATGGATTTAGAAACAAAGTTTTGAAAGGGAAATTAAAAGTGACTAAAATAGGGTTTTTTAAAAAAGTTCTTGTCTAAAAAGTTGGATTATCCACACAGCTCTACTCTGAGTGAAAAGTATGCTAGAGGACTGAAACTGGTGAGAAGATTGAGAACAGATATTTGTAGGAATGAGTGATAGATAAGGTTGATTTAATCATCTTTACAAACAGCTCTTGTAAAGTATCAGAGGGTAGCCGTGTTAGTCTGGATCTGTAAAAGCAGCAAAGAATCCTGTGGCACCTTATAGACTAACAGACGTTTTGGAGCATGAGCTTTCGTGGGTGAATACCCACTTCCTCAGATGCATGTAATGGAAATATCCAGGGGCAGGTATATATATGTGTGCTAGCAAGCAAGCTAGAGATAACGAGGTCAGTTCAATCAGGGAGGATGAGGCCCTGTTCTAGCAGTTGAGGTGTGAAAACCAAGAGAGGAGAAACTGGTTCTGTAATTGGCAAGCCATTCACAGTCTTTGTTCAATCCTGAGCTGATGGTGTCAAATTTGCAGATGAACTGAAGCTCAGCAGTTTCTCTTTGAAGTCTGGTCCTGAAGTTTTTTTGCTGCAGGATGGCCACCTTAAGGTCTGCTATAGTGTGGCCAGGGAGGTTGAAGTGCTCTCCTACAGGTTTTTGTATATTGCCATTCCTAATGTCTGATTTGTGTCCATTTATCCTTTTCCGTAGAGACTGTCCAGTTTGGCCGATGTACATAGCAGAGGGGCATTGCTGGCATATGATGGCGTATATTACATTGGTGGATGTGCAGGTGAATGAACCAGTGATGGTGTGGCTGATCTGGTTAGGTCCTGTGATGGTGTCGCTGGTGTAGATATGTGGGCAGAGTTGGCATCGAGGTTTGTTGCATGGATTGGTTCCTGAGCTAGAGTTATTATGGTGTGGTGTGCAGTTACTGGTGAGAATATGTTTCAGGTTGGCAGGTTGTCTGTGGGCAAGGATTGGCCTGCCACCCAAGGCCTGTGAAAGTGTGGGATCATTGTCCAGGATGGGTTGTAGATCCTTGATGATGCGTTGGAGGGGTTTTAGCTGGGGGCTGTATGTGATGGCCAGTGGAGTCCTGTTGGTTTCTCTCTTGGGTTTGTCTCGCAGTAGGAGGCTTCTGGGTACACGTCTGGCTCTGTTGATCTGTTTCCTTATTTCCTCATGCGGGTATTGTAGTTGCTCTAACCCCTCAGACAGAGACCAACACCTACAAAATCTCCACCAAGCATTCTCAAAACTACAATACCCGCATGAGGAAATAAGGAAACAGATCAACAGAGCCAGACGTGTACCCAGAAGCCTCCTACTGCGAGACAAACCCAAGAGAGAAACCAACAGGACTCCACTGGCCATCACATACAGCCCCCAGCTAAAACCCCTCCAACGCATCATCAAGGATCTACAACCCATCCTGGACAATGATCCCACACTTTCACAGGCCTTGGGTGGCAGGCCAATCCTTGCCCACAGACAACCTGCCAACCTGAAACATATTCTCACCAGTAACTGCACACCACACCATAATAACTCTAGCTCAGGAACCAATCCATGCAACAAACCTCGATGCCAACTCTGCCCACATATCTACACCAGCGACACCATCACAGGACCTAACCAGATCAGCCACACCATCACTGGTTCATTCACCTGCACATCCACCAATGTAATATACGCCATCATATGCCAGCAATGCCCCTCTGCTATGTACATCGGCCAAACTGGACAGTCTCTACGGAAAAGGATAAATGGACACAAATCAGACATTAGGAATGGCAATATACAAAAACCTGTAGGAGAGCACTTCAACCTCCCTGGCCACACTATAGCAGACCTTAAGGTGGCCATCCTGCAGCAAAAAAACTTCAGGACCAGACTTCAAAGAGAAACTGCTGAGCTTCAGTTCATCTGCAAATTTGACACCATCAGCTCAGGATTGAACAAAGACTGTGAATGGCTTGCCAATTACAGAACCAGTTTCTCCTCTCTTGGTTTTCACACCTCAACTGCTAGAACAGGGCCTCATCCTCCCTGATTGAACTGACCTCGTTATCTCTAGCTTGCTTGCTAGCACACATATATATACCTGCCCCTGGATATTTCCATTACATGCATCTGAGGAAGTGGGTATTCACCCACGAAAGCTCATGCTCCAAAACGTCTGTTAGTCTATAAGGTGCCACAGGATTCTTTGCAACTCTTGTAAAAACAAACAAAAACCTTCCCCCTTAAGAGAGGTCTTATCTCACTAAATTGTAAAGAATGTTATGACTTCTCATTGTAAACTGAGTTACAGTAAATGTTAATGGAAGGATAATACAAATTGAGAACCTTAAGCATGTGTGATATACACACATATGTACATAAACATACATGAAACAAATTCAACAGGTAGAAAATAAAAGAAAAAATATTTGCATCTCTTTATAGAGACTTTGACAAATGTTCTTGCAGATCTGTTAACCTTTTCCCCTGGCTAGCTGATGCTGCTGTTAAGAAAATTCAAAACATTGCCACAACTGTCAAACTGCTTGAAGCCAGGTCAACTGAAATAGTTTTCTATCTCCATTCTGTAATTCTGTAATACACAAACACTATATGCACTGTTACACACTACTGAGATTACCAGTATGCAGTCAGATGTGGAAGCTTGCTAACAAGATTTTGAAATTTTTCCTGATTTCTCAGAGTTTCATTGTCAGAGAGTCACAAATCCATAAGAACTCCTTAAGATACTACATCTGTTCTCTTAATACAGTGCTGACAATATGACCCTTACTGCTGTGCTTGCTTATACTATGTGTTTAAAATGAGGAAAGTGCAGTGACATCAAGGTACTTGTCTGTAGGAGACTGATCTATATTAATAGCTTAAAGAGTGACTCTGTTTTGATAAATGACTCTGTACAAATGGCATTATCAGGTCCCATTTTTAAATATCTCAATGATTGCCATATTCACTCAATTTACAAATAAAATATTTTCCCCTGAGTACCGGGAACCATGCCTGCAAACTCAATTTGAGGCATGGTAGTCAATCTGGGTCTTCCCTTTTAGCATATCACTAATAATGAAGGTTCTGCAAGCCAAATTATGTCTTTGGTAACTCATGTTCTTCTCTGACCATCAGTCGGTTTGCACAGGCATGACTGTCTGGAACTTAGTAAACAATTCTGTTGATATCACATGAAAAGGAATAGAAAATACTCTGTACTGGTTGTATTGGCTCTATAGGGTTACAGGACTAAAAAAACAGTAAAAAGTAAAATCTGTATATTGTATATGAGTCCAACTAATATATCCAGGGTGAAATCCTGGCCCTATGAAATCAATGGTCAAGATTTCACCCACAAGGAGTATGTCCATTGTGTAAGAGAATAACATTGTTACATCTACAGCCCCCAACTAAAACCTCTCCAACACATCATCAAGGATGTACAACCTATCCTGAAGGATGATCCCTCACTCTTACAGACCTTGGGAGACAGGCTAGTCCTCGCTTACAGACAGCCCTGCAACCTGAAGCAAATACTCACCAGCAACTACACACCACACAACAAAAACAATAATCCAGGAACTAGTCCCTGCAACAAACCCCGTTGCCAACTCTATCCACATATCTATTCCAGGGACACTATCATAGGACCTAACCACATCAGCCACATCATCGGGGGCTCATTCACCTGCACATCTACCAGTGTGATATATGCCATCATGTGCCAGCAACGCCCCTCTGCCACGTACATTGGCCAAACTGGATAGTTTCTACACAAAAGAATAAATGGACACAAATCAGACATCAAGTATTATAACATTCAAAAACCAGTAGGAGAGCACTTCAGTCTTCCTGGACACTCAATAAAAGACTTAACAGTGTCAATTCTTCAACAAAAAAACCCTTCAAAAACAGACTCCAACAAGAAACTGCAGAACTGGAATTAATCTGCAAACTGGAAACCATCAAATTAGGCCTGAATAAAGACTGGGAGTGGATGGGTAACCACAAAAACTAATTTCCCGCAGCTAATACTCACACCTTGTCAACTGTTTGAAATGGGCCATCTTGATTACCTGGCCTCATTAGCACTACAAAAGTGATTTTTCCTCCCTTGGTATTCACTCCTTCTTGTCAACTGTTGAGAATAGCGCACTTCCACCTTAATTGAATTGGCTCATTAGCACTGACCCTCCACTTGGTAAGGCATCCTTTCATGTGCTGTGTATTTATACCTGCCAACTGTATTTTCTACTCCATGCATCTGATGAAGTGGACTTTAGCCCAGAAAGCTTATGCCCAGATAAATTTGTTAGTCTCTAAGATGCCACAGGGACACCTCGTTGTTATTGTTACATAGTTACTCTTTAGAGTAAAATCATATGATAATACATGTACAGAAATAATGTATAATAGCAGAGTATTAATGTTTCTGTATAGAGAATTTCTTTAATTTGACTAATGAGATAGAGGGGGTGATTGAGTCTGAAGTTGATACGAAATTTTGAGAAGTCGGGACAGGGATGAAATGGGAGCTCTCTGGTATTTGTATAAGGCATAGATCTAGATCTCAGAACTATTATACATATTTTATAAAATAAACAATAGTCAAATTTTGAGTTGATTCTGTTTTCTGATGACTGCAGACCACTTCATCTCTGTACTTCACTAGACTCCTTGCATTGAATTATAACCCCACAAATACCCTGTTTTAAAGAGATGCCTCCAGCAGACTGACAATCAATCTGTTCTGACCTGCCAGATCTCATTTGTAATAACCCCCTCAGGAGTTATGGATTTGAACCGAAAGTACTGTAAGCAAAATGCAGTCATTACCAATGATGTTGACCAGAAGCCTGGTAAAACTCAGAGGTTTCAACTGAATTTCTTTGAGTTTTCTGTTTCATTTGAAACTGAAACACAAAGCAAAGCTTGGGATGGAAACCCCCACTAACCAAAAAAAACAACAACAACAACAACTAAATCAATCCCCTGTGAACTGAAAGTGCATTATCTTGCATAACTCTAGTCATAAAACCATACATGGGACCTCTGAATTAGGGAAGAGGACTGAATCAACCATATTCAGATTGTGTTTTGTTAAACATAACTTGTTTACTTACTTACAGAATTTTAACCTGCGCACATGGCTATTTTTGCATGCGTTGCATTCCTTGCATGGCTCAATTTAACAAGATATACCACATGGTAGAGAGTGTGGGAATGAGGGTCGTGGCTCTGTTTTATCTTCCTTAAACACTTCTGTCTTGTTCATACAAAGAAATAGAAAACTGAGAGGAGACAAGGGAGAAGGGAACTTGGAGTCCAAAAGCTCACTTATAAGTTCTTTAAAAATAAAAATGTACATGTGAAAAGGGAGGAGAGGGGATAGCCCCAAAACAGCACTTCAAAGTTGTGTAAGTGCTTTTATTTGTATTTTGGGAAAGCAGCCAAGAGAGTAAGAGAAGTATATTTACATAATGTTACTACAAACAGGAGAGAGAGAGAGAGAGAAACTTTTAAAATGCTGAGGCTTGATCAATTCTCAGTGGCTGGTTGAAAGTGCAACTCATGCACAATGGAAAGGAAAAATTACAAAAGAGAAACCTTGGAACAGCATCTTGGAGACATGCATCCGCAAAGCAATCCCGAGAGCCAAGTTTTCCCACATTTAGGTAACTACTCACTGAAATGCTATTACCTGGACAGCAGCCATGGTATCAATTCTTAATACCAGATCAAGACACCTCCTGATACCATACTCAACAACACCAAGCCACCACTTTCTCTGTGCACAATAACTGCAGATGCCTATGGTACCAACCTGGAAGTGGCTATTAGTTAAACATAAAAACACCCTATATGTCACATGCTGAATTGTATGTCCAGGGCTTAAAGTGGTTTTGAGGAAGTGCTGTTCTTGTCAAGATCCAGTGATAGAATTTCAATAAATTGTTTATATGAAAACTAAGTCTTGGACAGCTTAAGTGCATGTAGTTTTTCTCTGCAGCAATTACTGAAGTATCAATTTTTTTTGGCCAATTTTGGGATGTTGTTCAATCCAGCTTTCTATGGTGCCATTAGCCCATCCAGAGAACGAGTCTGTTATTTTAATATAGTATTGTGACTAAAGCACAGGGATCTTAGATCCTATTGCTGGTGGTGCCTGACATGGATTTGATGGATGACCATGTTCAAGTCACTTTAAATTCTGTTTCTCAGTCTACAGTGTCATTTCTAAAATTGGGTTAATATTTCCCACTCTCACAATGACTTATTTGTAGAATACTTTGAGATTTTTAGCTAGAATGTGATACAAGAACAAAGTATTATTAATTATAATTTCTTGATGGTAGTTTGGAAAGGTGACCCTTTAGAAATGATAAAATTTGGAGCAAACTTAAGAAACCTTCCCCCCACTCTATTTGCCTTTAATCTCTCCTTGTTTTTATCCAAAGATGCCGCAACAGATGTGGGTACAGTTTGTATTATTGATAGTGCCAGACACAGCATTATTTGCTCTCTCGTTGTCTCCTGGGTGTTCTCATTTGACAAGTCCCATCCTTTGCAGTCTTTGAATCATTTATAATGGGAATCTGGTCTCTCAGTTGTCTATTGAGCTACTTTAGAGTGGTTAGGTATTTAGTATTATTATTATTATTTGCTCTTTAATATTTTTTCCTATAGTTAAAATTCTCCATTGATTGTAATTAGGTTTCTGAACCTTGGTGGGGACTTGGTGAGCTACCATCATAATCTTGCTCATTGAGAACTTTTTCCTAACATGTATTCAGTTCTAACATTTACTTACTAGATTCTTCCCCATTAAACAGTGGTCAAGAAGAAATCTTACATGTGTCTCAAACAATGCAAAGGATTCAATGTGAATTGCTTCTGCTAAGTCTGTATGGGTGGCATAAAAGTAATTTTATGGGGTAGGGGTAGGCTCAATTCTAAATCATAATTGTATAGGGGTACTGAAGCATCAAAAAGTCAGGTTGGAACATAGCCACATGGCTAATGCATCCCATACTACAGATCCCAAGAAAGGGATATGCTTTGATTAAATATTTATTCTACATGCCAGCCACATATTCATATGTAAAGTATCTGAACACATTTAATGTGTAAGGTATAGGTGGAATGAACAAAGCATATATTCCTCTTTGAGGCCCTGATCCAAAGCCAACCAGAATCAATGGAAAATTGTGTTTTCTTCAGTGACCATTTGATAGAGGCTCAAATGCATAGTCAATAAGGAGCTGCATGCATACATGTGATTTTGCATATGTTTCAGCTGATACAGAGGTCCAAATGCAACATCCAGGACTCCAGAGCTTTACCCTGGTTTCTAAATGACTAAAGATGGACTGATTCTAAACACTGTTATGTATTTAGACAAAGGAGTTATTCATTGCTCCGTCTGCTTATATATGTAGTGTCAAATGGGATATTAGAATTCATCATGCATTTGAAAATATATGAAGTATAACTTCCCTTAAGGAATTTCACCACCATTTAATGTAATTAAAGTAAATAACAGTGTAGTCCCTGAAGAAAAATGAGAGCATACAACAGAATTCCCACCAGAAGAGCATTCTGAAAGGCATCTAAATTGATGGTTGGAAATTAAGTACAAATATTTTTAGGCATACTATGTCTGGAAGAAAAATTTAGAGAACATGAAAAAAATATGGGGACAAATCCCTTATTTGGGAAAACTGCCCTTGTTTCACGTGGTCTGGGTTCTGTTTCCTTCTGTTGTTTTGTTTGACTCGGGACAATTAACTTTCATCCCTTTATCTCACCTCCTCATTCTGTGAAATGACCTCACTATGTTTTTGTATTGGGGAATTGACACCTTAAATAAACACTTGACTTCATAAGTTCCCCTTCCCATTTGTTGGCCAAAAAAGTAATTAAATTAATGTGTAATTACTATTTACATATTTTCCTTTAATTCAATCTGTGTTTAATAATGCCATTTACAGCAACAGGTAAAATCAAGTTTATTGGGCATGTTTGTTAGGGGTGGCCACTTGAAAGAATAAGGTAATTCAGGTGCACACACTTCGGTTATTACTTCACAAGAAGATTCCTTTGGGCTTCTGTGCTGTAGATTCATTACCACTAGTTATGGCATTGATAGGAATTTTATTTTCCCTGCCCCTCTTGTAGTTGGCCTTGTGATAAATGTAGAACTTCAGCTCTGTGTTCTTATAACAGTAAGAACTAAAAGCTACTGCTGCTCATATATATATATATATATATATACAGTGTAAAATAAACATAATGTAAACAATATTGCCCTTGAATTGTGCTTTAATACCAACAGTTTATCACTTTAACATAAGTGCTTATGATTATCGTTGTTTGCTTTTTCTAGTGTAAAACTTTGTCTGGAATCTGTGACCACATCATCTCTCTCTCATCTGACTCTCTGGTGTCTCAGTCAGCCCATCTTGAAGTAGTTCACCTTACTAGCATTATGCCCAGTGAGGGCTTGGTAAGTAAGAATATAGCTAATTCCATTTGAATATTAAACTCAAGCATCTATCCTTTAGAGTGTTTTCTTTTTTTTAACTTGCCAAGAAACCAAAGTGCATTTGTTTTATGCAGTTTCCAGCTCTTTGTACTAGTGCAAGCTTTAGCTGATTTCTAGAAGTCTTTAACTACAGTCTTTAGCTGTATTAAAATCAAATAAAAAATATACAGTACTTAAAGTACCAGAGCTAGCCAGAAAACATATTAGCAGCAAAAGTAGAGCATTGTAATCTGTAGTGAGCTGCAATATAGCTGTTGGACAACAGCAAGATTATTGATTTTGTTTTTATGTAAAAAATGTTGGACTCCAATATAGAAGTTAATCAGCTGCATAAAATAAACAATGTAAGAGATGGTACTATAAGTTTAAAGGAAAGTGATCATATTGTTTTTCTTAATATTTAATTAAAAGGCTTTTATGGATTTTACTTCAAATTTCAGCAAGATTACTTATTAAGGAAGACCAAAACCAACCAACCAACCAATCAAAAAAACCCAAAGATTTGTAGATGATATTTACAGAACAGACATTGGGACAGATTCATCCATTTGTGCAGCTGCATTGCACCATTCCACAGTTACAAATCAGCTGTAAATCCAGTTTATCTGGTGAGTTAAGCCAAGTCTATAGCTATCTTGCATACACAGAGAAGCACAAAGGCAATCAGAATATACTAGTGAATCTGGGCCCATGTCTCTTTTTACAGATTGTATTATATTTCTCAGTTATAATCCAGAATTCCACATTTCTTCCATTTCCACTAATAATAAAATCTTAGTCTCTCTACATCTTTGCATTTTGAAGCCTGATGCTTTGTAGTAAAGATAACCTGCAGATTATATAATGTGATCACAGTAGGAACAGAAATCATAAGAGCAAAAGGATTTGCAAACAATTAAATGGTCTATATGAATGTATATCTTCCCAAGGCTTATCATCCCCCAGGAAGTTTAAGCATGTCCATCTCCAAATCCCCTCCCCTCACAGAGGACCAGTGTCTGAATCAGCCTGTTTCTCATGATAACAGCCCCTGACAACTGCCTCCGGGCTCTCGACAGAGTTTTTAACTGTTTAACATCCTTTTGAACTGTGTGTTCTCAGCCTCGGCAAAACAGCTGTGCAACTTTGGCTGCAGCCTGGAAGTAGCATCTTCACAGCTAATAGCTCAGGTATTGTTTTTAACCTCCTAATCTGTTAACCAGGAGGTGTTTTATCTGGATTCATTGTTTTACCTTCCTGCTTGATTCCCAAGATCCCTTTTCTTTCAGAAAGCTGCCTGGTCACTGTATTAACTAGAGGTCAGTTTCCTAAGGGAAGATTTTAAGGTGCCAAGCCCACTCAGTCCTGCTGAGTAGACACTGAGGCATAGTCCGAGACCTTAGTCTAAGAATGGGAAAATCACAGGATTCCCCCCAAACACACAGGACAGGTAAAGGCTAGAGGTCTAACACTTGAGGGGCATGCACTCAGAGAGACCAGAGAGAGGTCAAAAGTGCAGCTAGTCCAGTGACCATGACAATTATAATGCCAACAAATTTTAATTGAAAAACTATATATAGAAGATACGTTATATTGCAATAATGAATGATTGGGAAGGAGATCATACTGGATATAGAAACATTGACAGCAAGATGAGACCACTTAGCAGACCTCATACTGGCTGATTTAAGGATCAGACAGGCTTATCTGACTGCATCTCTTGTGCAAGAAGGCTGCTTATATACCACATGGGCCCAGTTCATGTCCTGGCTATAAGAGTGAGCAGGAGAGACCCATATGGTCTCTAGGTAAGTAATTCTTCTAGTTGGTTGAGTCCACTCCAGTATCTGGCTACTAGCTTGCAGGCTCAGCTGCCATTACTTTTTTTGTTAAATGCTTATTTCATGTAGATCTCTTAATGCTACAAAACAGCCATTCAGTTACTCTCTGGCTCCACTGTGAATAACTAGCTTTCTGCTGGGCCCAGATCTACTCTGTGCATTTCACGCCACCCCTTTCCTTAGGGGGAATTCTTTAACAGCCAAGTTTTTCAAATAAGAGTTCTTTAAAATAATAATTTTAACTGGAAGTGGTTTTTGGATACACGGATGATCAGCTTGACAGATAGGTGCATGTTTAATATTTCTCATTCCAAATAAAAATAAAGAACTACACCATTTGGAAGAACTCAATGTTTTAAATTTAAAAATAAAAAGCATCTCCCCTCATATGGTAATAGTACACATTAGGGAATTTCGGCTGGGTAGTTATCAGAGTTTTAAAGTATCACAAAAATACATTTTGGTTCATTTTCATTGCAGAAATGTATTTTATAAGAAATTTAGTTCAGTGAATTGCTGCTGGCGTCATAAGTTGGTTATTTTCCAGCTGAAGTTAGATAAAAAGCTATTTTAAATAAGTATGATTCTTCTTTTTCTAGAGATCAGCATGGAGTAACAAATTGGCTTTTTGACTTCTTGAAACCTAAATTCAAATCCTGATTTGGCAGTTTCATTATTATCCCTGTCATTTACCTAAATTACACAGCCACCTCATGATATTGTAGGATGGTAGTTTCTAGTGAGGAACAGTGCAAGTCTGAATTAACAAATATCATATTTAAACCAAAACAATCCCAAAGATTTTTTTTTACAATTGTTATAAACAAAAAACACTTCACCCAGCACTGAAATGCAGCCTTCTGTATGGTGAAATCATTATTAGGCACACCAAGACAATACATACTTTAGGTGAGAAGGTGAAGATGCTGTAATTAAAAGAGCTAGTGAGAATATAGATACGTAAATTGTAATTACCATGGATGGTTGAGCTTATTTTGCCTAATTCTGAAGGTGCTGGAATATTATAGGTTTGGAGGCTTCTTGCAGACGTCAGCATTCCTAGGTCCTTATTCTTCTTAGAAAAGATTGGAAAAAAGGAACAATGAAAGGGCAGAAAGGAAAAATCCTTTAGGATAATATAGGATGAAAAATAGAGTAGAGAATGGATTACAAATTGTTATTAGAATCTTTAATTATATGGTCACATTGTATTTTCCACAGGACCCCTGCCTCAGTCCATGCATATATGCATGTAGGTTCTCAGACACTATTTACTACATGTTAACCAAGTTCTGTACTGCAGTGGATTATTAATTTCTTGATGGGCATTTTCATGTCCCTCTTCACTGTAGTATCTGTATGCTTCACAGACAGTAATAAGTTTAGCTTCACAACACCCTTGTGTGGTAAGGTGGTATTATTATCCCAGTTTTATAGGAAGTGACCTCAGGCACAGAGAGATTAAGGTTAAAATTGTCAAATGTGTCCATTAATTTTGGATGCCCAGCTTGAGATGCCTAGGACTTGATTTTGCAGAGTATATACATTGTTATAGACCTATTTAAAGCACAGCTTCTATTGACTTCAGTTGCAGCTGTGAGTGCTCAGCACTTCTGCAAATCTGACTCCAGACATCTGAGCACCCAGAAAATTAGTGGTCATCTATGAAAAATATGGTTTATGACTTGCTCTGCCTCTCTTAGGACCTCTGTGACTGAGGCAGAGATGGAATTCTTTTCTTGAAGGTGACTCTGGCTTTTTGGGGATTCACCCAGACTACGAAGAGATTGTGTCATCACCTGCCCTGTAACCCTGAAAGTTTCTGTGCTATGCATCTTTGGCTCAGATCCCTGACACCAGTAGCCTGCTTACAGGACAATAACCTCACCCTGGCTTCCACCAGCCTGGTTATTCCTTGCAGGGTGACACCAACAGTTCTTCCAGCCTTGAGTCGCCCCAAAATCATCTCCCCTGCAGTGCTCAGTTCCTCTCACTATAGCTCCTTATCAATTTCACTACTCCTTTAAAGAGACAGTACGCAACACCAATCCAGCCCGTTAATTTGGCTGAGGATTTTATCCTTCACTTTGAAACACTGCACTTCTTCTTCATCTGGCTGATGTGGATGTAGAGCAACAACTGTAATTTTATATTTAGATGGTTAAGCCAGACAAATGCATCAGGAATAGCGGAGCATAATGCTGTGATGCCTCTTTCGTATTTGTGGATCAGCCATTGAGTCATTATATGATCCATGGTCTGTTCTGGGTGACCACAGTTATGCACTGGAGAGTTTTTAATTTTCCATTTGTGCATTAAGTACCCACATCAAGTAACACTTCACTGAGATGGCTATATGATAAAACAAGGTAAAATTGATTAATAAAGAACAGACATTTAAGTGATACCAAGTAGATATCAGTGTCCAAGCTTTGTGTGGTGGATCCAACCCTAGTGATGACTCATGTGGGTGTCAATATGCTACATGATATTTTTTCCAGTTTTGTTATTTAAAAAAAAGGGGGAAATGATATATACAAAAGCTACGTTAAAACAACATTTTTAAGGTTGCAAAGTCAAGCACCCAAAAGTTAGGAAATAACAGAATTAAGGTTACTTATGCAACCTTAATTTGTCACCCTAGTGTATATACATTGTGATTTTCAGAGCAGTGTAAGAAGTCCTTAGTGTGATAAGGGTATCATAACAATTTATATTTTGTTTGTTTATGTTTATATCTATCTATCTCAAGCCCCAAATGAATAGTTGGGAGAAAATCAGAATTTCTGAAAGATTCATCAAGCCTGCTTCTTCATTTTTATTGGCTCTGAAATCTCTCAATCCACACCAGAGGCCTCCAACAATCCATCCAGCAAAGCTACGAAACACCAGATTTAACTGTCCTTATAGATCTATGAAAAAAACCCAAGTCTAACAGAAACATGTTCTATGGGATTTTAGGCTCTACTGGAGGGGATGACTTACAGATCTAAATGCTAGTTTTGGAACATTTTGTTTTCCTGGAGCACAGGTTCAAAGCTATGGAGGATTTGCTCATTTCTGCATTTCTCAAAGGTTAATAAACTGAGCTCCAAGTTGTTTACAGTAGATTTTTCAGACAAAATCTCAACTACAAAGTACTGTCTGCTCTCTGTGGACATTAATGAGTCCAGGATGCATTTTGAAATAACTGGGATTTGCACCAGTGTCATATGAATATTCCCTTCCTGTTATTGCTGTGAAGAGTCCTGCATTATGTAAGGATGTGATGCTGCTTCCATTAAAAAGCATAACAAAACTTCTGTTAACTATAGTAATGCAGGACTAGGTGCCTTCTGTATGAAATTTATAAAGTGTTTTAAGATTAATGTTTTTCTGTATAAATGTAAAGTATTATTCCAGTTCACTCAATTTTGGGTTATTGAGTCAATATGGCTGCTTTAAACCTTGCTTACAGCAGAAACATTTTACAAAGAATTTCCACCATTGTTCACACTTCTTCAACTCCAGCAGTATTAGCTAGTGTTACAGGGGGAGGGATAGCTCAGTGGTTTGAGCATTGGCCTGCTAAACCCAGGGTTGTGAGTTCAGTCCTTCAGGGGGGCTAC
Source organism: Gopherus evgoodei (assembly GCF_007399415.2). Lineage (NCBI taxonomy): Eukaryota > Metazoa > Chordata > Testudines > Testudinidae > Gopherus > Gopherus evgoodei. Next base: position 79,918,149 of record NC_044330.1, on the reverse strand, counting down.
TTAATAAGGAACTGGGGCAAAATCAGTATTTGGTTCTGCTAGTGAAGACAGGGGAATAGACTCAATGACTCTTCAGGGTCCCTTCCAGTTCTAGGAGATAGGTATATCTCCATAAATTGAAAACAAGCAAAGTCTGGGGGGAAAAAGGACAACTGATGGTTCAATTTCTCAACTATCATATTTCATTAACACTATATTTTGGCATAGGCTATATAGGTATGAATTGTAAGAATTTTTAAAAGATATATTTCTATTTTAACTAGGCTTCTTCATTATGGAATGTGCTTTATGTGGGAACATCTCAGTGGTAAAGCAGTGATAAACTCAATGAAGACAGATTGCCTGTTACATCTAGAGCAAGGTCCAGCTGTTCTGCCTAATTCTACCTATGAATGTCAGTTTAACTAGGTGCTTTCTATTGGGTTTACAACATGTTAACAGAAGGTTTATCAGCAGTTCTAGAGTCTGTAAGAAAAGAAGTGCCTGAACACAGGGCAGTCAGAAGCCTTGGGGGGCGGCTCCTGTGGGAGGCCCATGGGAGCAAGGAGTGGGAGAGTGAACAAGGAGTGCAGAGACCACTTCTTCCTTGCCTTCTCCCTAAATGTGTCCTGCTCCTGCTTCCTGCACAGGATGGAAAGGAGCCACCCGACCCAGGACCAGCAGAAGTACTGGAACATCGTGAGGGCTGTGGTAGGGGAAAACCTGGGCTGATTGGGAAGTAGCCACAGCTGAGCCACTAGGTGCAGAGAGAAGGGCCTGGCTGCCTGGGACTTGAGTAACGTACTGGAGTAGAGCAGTGCTGAGGAATAGGACAAGGGAGCCAGGGAGCTCCCTCCTGGAAACCCCCCCCCCCGGCTACAGGCCTAGCCAAAGGCCTGAAAAGGTCCTGGGGTTGCAGAGGTGCAGCCCAGGGGTAGGTGGCGGCAGCAGGTTCAAACCCCACTTGCTGATGATGAGTGATATGGACTGCAGTCTGCCCCAGAGTGTGGGGGCTAGATGAGGACTGGTAGTGAACACTGAGGCAAGGTGGGGATAAAAGGTGGGAATTCCCCTGAGAGGGGAGCCCAGAGAGTGGGGGTACTGCCAGGGGGCAGCACCCAAGGGAGAGGGACACAGGGGTCTGGGAGGGACATGGGGCCAGCAACAGTGGAACATTGACCTGCAGAGGGTGCTCCAATGGCTGGAATGCTAATTCCCCAGGAGACCAGCAGGGGGTGCCACAGGGGTGAGTCCCGCATCACTACAAAGCATCAGCATGGAATTTCAGTGTTATTCAAGTACTGTGTCTAAAAGAGACCAAAAATTTTGCAGTCATATACAAACTTTCAAATATAGCTACACTCAGAGCCAAAGGTAGATTATTCTGCCTTTAGCAGATAGTGGAAAGAAAATTCTCTCTGAAAACCTTGTGTTTATCTCTGGCACACCTTAGGATCCTTGTTACAAACAGGAAATTTGGAAGCTTGGGATAAACTAATTTCAATATTGTTTAATATTAAATTTAGAAGATCAATTCTTCCTCTTTACAAAACTTGATTTAAAGTAATGCAGAGCAACCCCTAAAGTTGTATCGCCTTAAATTATCCTTTACAAACAATATATTTCTAAGTCTCTGTGTCATCTTACACAGAAGTGTAAATAGTCCTTTGAGGATCTTCCTATCAGAGAGAGCAGCCAAGAGCTGAACTGAACTATGTGTTGACTGCATAACAGGATAGGCAAACACTGACAGTCTGCATATCAAGGTCAGAGTATTTCATGAAAAATGTTTATAGTACTGCAAAGAGTGATTTGAAGTGCCATCTTGAAGTGGAACACATTTGACTTCTACAATACATGCCCTAGACAAAAGGAAGAAAATTACTACAAAAGAGGCTGGGCTCCCCAATGGAAAAATACAGTTGCACCAATCATATTCTACATACCAAAGTATGTAAAAAAAGAAAACCTGAATAAAAAGATGTCTTTTATGGCTTTACTAAGTGAAAGCCCATGTTGTCATATGAGTGTAATTTGTAAAGTGTATAAGCTGAAAATGGCTGTGAACTTAAACACTGGTAACAGACCATGAATCTCAGAAATTATTGAACCGGGTGATGTTCTAAACAAAAAGAGCTCTCAACCATACTTGTAGCTGTTTCTATCATGGACTCAACAGACATTCTAGGCTTCAGAGTGACACACACAGTGACAAGTATTGGGGGTAGCTGTGTTAGTTGGTATCCACAAAAACAACAAGGAGTCCGGTGGCACCTTAAAGACTAACAGATTTATTTGGGCATAAGCTTTCATGGGTAAAAAAACTCACTTCTTCAGATAAACACACAGTGACAATCCTAGAATCTTATTATGTAGATAAATAGGTGCCAGGTATTACTATACACAAGCTTATAAAATAGGTTGTCATGATAAAAATGCTGTCCTTTGTAATTTAATTTTATTCACATTTGTCTTATTTCTGAAGTACAATTTTAAAAATTTTCTTTGTCTTCATGTATTGTGAGAATAGTTTGCAAAAACAGATGCAAGCTCATTTTTCTTTTGTGGAGATAAGGGATCAAAACTTTTTATAATACAGCCTCATTTCAATGTTTGGGGATTCATGCATGTAACTCCTCAAACACAGAGAAGAGCATGTATTCATTTCTTTTATTCCCAGACTCACCAAGTTAAAGAGAATTGTATAAATCAAAAGATACATTCTTGTTCTACCTAGCCAAACAATTAGTCCAAATTTGTGCAGATTTTATAGCAAAAACAGTATATGCAAGATATAAAAAAACCCAGTCAAACAAATTAGCTCTCACTCGCATGGAACTGATTAAATCTAGGTCATAGGTATGGAAATGTAGAGGTGCAGCAGGCATGTGCATAATGTCTGATGTTTGTATTTGGGAGTTTGACATGCAAATTAAAATTCTGGAAGAGCAATTTTTTTTAAAGACAGATCCATGAAAATAAAGAGAGGAGAATAACAAGGTTTTGTGATGCTTTACTTAATGTCAAGCAAACATTGGAATAATAAAAGCAGTATCTACTAATTTTTAAATCTGCAAGACTGAATAACTTGTACCTAAGAGTTTCAAAAGAATTGGCTGAGGATCTCTTTGAACTATTGATGGTGATTTTTAATAAATATTGGCTTGCTGGAGAAGTTTCAGAGGACTGGATATAAGCTAACATTGTGACAATATTTTTTAAGAAAAAGCATAAATAGGATGATCAGGGTAATTATAAGCTGATTAGTCTGCTGGGAAATATTGTGGAATGACTGATACAGGATTCTACCATAAAGAATTAAAGAATGGTAACATAATTAATGTGAATCAACAGTAAACAAATTCAGGCTGGAAATAAGGTACACATTTTTAATAGTCAAAGTAACTTTACTTTTGGAAAAGTGTACTTAGGGATGTGATGGATTTCCATCACTGGAAGTCTTTTAAATCAAGACTGGATGTCTGTCTGTAAGAGGTACTTTAGCTCAACAAGAAGTTGTGGGTTTGATGCAGAAAATACTGAGTGATATGTATGGTTATGTGTTGCAGGAAGTTAGCCTAGATGATCAGAATGGTATGTTCTGGCCTTTAAGTATGAGAGTCTGTGGACATAGTTCTATGGGAAGTAGGTCTTGTCAAACAGCCTTTACAGTATATCATTTTTTGATGAGATTACAATTTTGGTTGATAATGCTGTGTTTGTCTATTATGTGTTGACATAATATACTGAGACTTCGGTAAGGCATGTGACTTTAAGCTGCCTGATGTTCTGATTTAAAAAATTAGCAGTGTGCAAAATCAATGTAGCACTTAACTAAATAGATTAAAAACTGTCTAACTGATATAAAAATAAAGTTGTTAATGGAGAATCATCCTAGTGTTTCTAGTTGGGTCTCACTGGAATCTGTTCTTGGCCCAATTATATTAATGATCTTTATCAATGATCAGAGAGGAAATTATAAAATCTTTGCTGGTAAGGTTTGCAGATAAGACAAATATTAGGAAGGTGGTAAATAATAAATGACAGGTCAGTTATACAGAATGTTATGGATTGATGATAAACTGGGTTCATTCAACCAACATGCATTTAATATAGCCAAATTTACAGTCCAACATCTAGGAACAAAGAATGTGGGTCACACATACAGGATGGGGGACTGTATCAATAGGCTTGCTTATTGAGCAGGGCATCTCACAGGAAGCACATGACACCAGTGCTCTGGGATCTGCACTGGCAGCCCATTGGTCTCCAGCAGAGGTGATCCATGGGGGGCATGCTGGGTCACGTGCACTCCAGATTCATTTCTTGGTTTGTCCTAAAGCCAGCTGCCCTCACTCTGTCCCTCCACTATCAGCAGGCACGGGTCATTTCTGGTCTCTGGATGGAGTTTAGGATGTTGGTTTGTGACCTATAAATTGCTAAATGACACGTAACTGGCTTTGCTGATAGACTGCCTCTCTCCTCAGGCCATACTACTCAGCCACATTCAGGAGGGGCACTTGAGCCGGATCTTCCTAGTTATCAAAGGGAGGGGCTGATGGTAGGGAGCTTTCTGTGAGAGCCCTGAGACTCCGAAACTTGCTCACCCATTGTTAGGAAATGGCCGAGGGTATGTTTTTTAGATGATGAAATGGCTGGCTGTATTCCTGGGAACTGATTTCATTTAATTGAATTTACTGTATAATTAATTATGTTAAGGCACCTAGACTCTTGGATAGGCATCTTATCTAAATCTAAATAAACAAAAAAAAATCCTAGAAAGTAGTGACTCTTAAGAGGACTTAGGGGTCAGAGTGAATAAGCAACGGATATGAGCTCCCCATGTGATGATGTGACTAAAAGAGCTAATGTGAACTTTGTAAGTAGAAACAGGAGAATATTGTGTAGAAGAATGGTGAAGTTATTACCTTTTTATATGGCATTGGTCTTTAAATCCGTATTTCATGTCTTTCTTTAAAACATGTTTTAGTTGAACCTGATCAACTTTATAGGCTTGATGTAGAAATTAATAGGTAAAATTCTGTGTGTTTTGCAAACGGTCAGCTTAGAATAGATGATCGTAATGGTACCTTCTGGTCTTAACATCTATAAATCTTTGTAGAAATTGTCAGTTTCCATTAATTATATCAAGACTAAGCTTGGCTTTTAAGCTTCAAATGAGTGATGTCCAGTAAAAATACATGATGCTGTTCATAAAGAAAAAAAGAGGAAATAAAATTGACCTTATTGCCTAAGAAATACAAGAGTATTAGAAGTAGATAAGTTGACTTGTCTGCTCCTGCTCCTAATAGCTATCTATCTAGCTGCCATTTGTGAGGTGATGTACTACCCTTCCAGGTTTCAGGCACAGAAATCATATGAATTTGAAGTATTCCATCCCAAACTGTTCTCAAGGAAAAAAAATGCAAAACATTACAATTATACCTACAACAGGTATATAGTCAGATTCAACAGAGATGAATAAACAGGGTGACATGAAAGATTGTCTTCATGACAATGCCTTAAGCTCAACAGCCTGCTGATCTTCTCTTGGAAGAGCAATGGGAGGTCAGAGGCACAAACTTCAGAGCCTAGAGGAAGGTGTCTTGTCCAAATAGGTGGAGGGAGTAGTATATCTTTATCTTCTTTAACACTTTCTTTCTTATTTTTCTTTCTACTCTTACTGACAGAAGGAAGCACTAAGCATTGGATCTAATATGTTTTAGTTGCATTTTGTTCTTTAAAAGATCTTTTAAATATAGGGAGACTTGGCTGTAAACCAGAACCCAGAGTTCTTGGTGTCTGTGGGTACATCTCCATGGGGATAAAAGCCACACAGCATGGCCACAGCTGGCCTGGATCAGCTGAATTGGTCTTGTGGGGCTTGGGCTGTGGGGCTAAAAATTGTTCTGTGGATGTTTGGGCTCAGGCTCACACGATTCCAGAGTTCGGGCTGCAGCCCAAGCGTGAACGTCCACATAGCACCTTTTCAGCCCTATAGCCAAAGCCCAGTGAGCCCAAGTCACCTGACTCAGGCCAGTTGTGGGTTTTTTATCCCCGTGTAGACACACCCTGTTTATACAGCTAACCTAGGGAGTACTGAACCATCCACCATGGAACTTGCAGTATCGTAGCAGTTTTTCTTGGGTACCTCAGTGGTCTGCAATGTCTGCTAATAAGGATAGCAGTCTCAGAATCACTTTTTGGAGCCCACCAATTGTCATCATGTTCTAGGGGTATGTCTACACTACCTACCGGATCGGCGGGTAGCAATCGGTTTATTGGGGATCGATATATCGCGTCTCATCTAGACGCAATATATCAATCCCAGAACGTGCTGCTGTCGACTCTGGAACTCCACCAGTGCGAGCGGTGGTAGCGGAGTCGACAGGGGGAGCCGTGGCCATCAATTCCGCACCGGGAGGATGGGAGATAAGTCGAAATAAGATACTTCGACTTCAGATATGCTATTCACTTAGCTGAAGTTGCATATCTTACATTGCCCCCGCCCCCTAGTGTAGACCAGGCCTAACAGTATGTTGCAACATGTTGACATTTATGCTGTGATGTTCCAAGAGAAGAATTGGTCTCAGTGAGAGTTGATCCTGAAGCAGAATTCCAAACATCAGAGCATTCTTTCTACTTTTTCTGTTTGTCAGTAGCCAAGCAGAGGAGTTGACAGTCTATCACAAATGTGAAACGGAAATAGTATTTCTGTGAATCACAGTATTCTGCAGTACCAAGTCCATATATATTTAACCCAGTTAAATTAACATATTTCTTTCATTTTTAAAGAAAGTTTAATATAACAGAATATCATCCTTTTTGTGGTACTCATTTTTAGTTTGAGAGTTGTCATAACATATTCCCAGATTTGGACCTTAGCGTCCAAAATATGGGTGTTAGCATGAAAACCTCCAAGCTTAGTTACCAACTTGGACCTGGTAAAGCTGCCACCACCCAAAAAATTTGAATGTTTGTTTTGGGGCACTCTGGTCCCCTCAACAACCTTCCCTGGGGACCCCAAGACCCAAATTCCTTGAGTCTTATAACAAAGGGGAATAAACCATTTCCCCCCCCCTTCTCCCTTCCAGGTGTTCCCTCCCTGGGTTCCTGGAGAGATACACAGAAGCAAGCTCCGTGAATCTAAACAGAGGGACTCCACCCTCCCCGTTTCCAGTCCTGGAAAACAGAAGTACCGAGAGCTAATCTCTCTTCCCCCTCACCCAGAGGGAATGCAAAGTCAGGCTAGTAAATCTAACACACACAGATTTCCCCCTGACTTCTTCCTCCCACCAATTCCCTGGTGAGCACAGACTCAATTCCCTGGAGTTCCCCACTAAAGAAAAACTCCAACAGGTCTTAAAAAGAAAGCTTTATGTAAAAAGAAAGAAAAATACATAAAAATGGTCTCTCTGTATTAAGGTGACAAATACAGGGTCAATTGCTTAAAAGAAATATGAATAAACATCCTTATTCAAAAGAACACAATTCAAAACACTCCAGCAACTACACACATGTAAATACAAAATAAAAAAACCATATAAATCACTATCTTATCTTTTGTACTTACAACTGGGAAACAGAAGATTAGAAAAGCAGGAGGCAGAAAAATCCTCTCATAGCCGAGAGAGTACAGGCAGAAGACAAAGAACAAAGGACTCACACACAAACTTCCCTCCACCCAGATTTGAAAAAGTCTTGTTTCCTGATTGGTCCTCTGGTCAGGTGTTTCAGGTTACTCCTTTCCAGGTGAAAGAGACATTAACCCTTAGCTATCTGTTTATGACAAGAGTGAATCCCTAATTCCTGATCTGACAATCTTTACTATATGGAGTAGTCCTTACTAATGAGATTAGTTCTGTTGGAGTCAATAGGACTAAAGAAAAGAGTAAGAATAAGGGTTGCCATAGTGGATCTTAGATAGCAAAGTAACTATAATTCCTAGTCTTCCTAAGCAGGACTTCAATGGAACAATTGCTGTGTCAGGACCCTAGCACTGAACACAGGTCTCTCAGATGGTATCTTTAGCCATTGTACCATGGCAATACATCAAACTGCTGCCCCAACCAACAGCCTTAGTGCTAAAGGCCTACAGGCCCACAGCAGCCAGGCACCTGATTGGATGGACAGGCAGTACTATCATTGGGTGCCTGGGCTATATAAAGCCCCCAAGAGGAAGCTGTCTGAGCGACAGACCATTGCCTGCTGATTAGACCACCTTGCCATGCTTCTCTGCCTGAGCCAACCTTGCTGCCTTGCTGTTTTAAAGAAAAATGCTGCCATGTTGCCTGACCTCGACTCCCCAACTCACTGACCCAGCCCCTTGGATTGAATCTTCTGGCTGCTGATCCCTGTGAGAATGACAACAATTGCCCCAGACTGCCTCCAATACAGATTGACCTGTTGGCTACACGAACCCTTGACTACGGCTCTGGACTGCCCCCTAGCCCACCTTGGCCACTGGGCATTACAAGAAATTTGCAAACCACATCAGTTGGCAACAGCTCAGCTGCTGTCAATATCTTTTCCTTCCCTAAAAGTATAAGATAAGATAATAATTGGAGATATATCAATCTCCTAGAACTGGAAGGGACCTTGAAAGGTCATTGAGTCCAGTCCCCTGCCTTCAGTAGCAGGACCAATTTTTTGCCCTGATTCCTAAGTGGCCCCCTCAAGGATATAACTTGTGATTAATAAATATTTTATGCAAGCAAAACTTCTTTGACAAAAGTATCAAATTCATGATCAACATCTTAGTAAACTATGAACTGTTTTTGTTTTGTTTTTAAAGCAAGTAAAATATCCTAGGTACTTTGGAATTATTTTGCAACATTTATGGAGAAAATTGATTTCCCCCCCCCTCCTCTTATGTCACAATGTTGGCATTGTATAGAGTGGAATAGAATGGTTTTCTAGGTTGATTTTCATACTCTGAAAGAACTTTATGAAGCAGTAATTTTGTTAATGGCAATGCAATTGTAATGTAATACACCCAATATGGCAGCTATATATTATGCATTCAGCAATAACTTAAAAACATCATTGAAAACTGTAACCTATTTATTGGTACTGGAGAGAGGGAATGTTGGCTAGAAGGACATACAGGATATCCCTTTTCAAAAAATGTGAATACAGCTAGTTGAAAATTATCCATCTAAGCTGTTTATCGATAGAAATTTGAGGTTTGACTAAATTAAATATTTTGCAAAAAAAAAAACCCAAAATATTTTGATTTGGGTGGGCTGCTGCAGTGCCTCATGGGACTTGTCCTCAGTTGCCTCATATTCTCTATGGCCAGGTTTCCCAGACAGAGACAATCTCCTATGATGCACATTGGCCATGTGACTCTCATGATGCACTGCTTCCTCTCACTAAGAGAGAGGACCATTGTTCATCCTGAGAGATGTAGTCCTAACAGGGAACCCAGCATATAGGGAAGATCAGGGGTGAGGGGAAGGCATGACGCACCCAGACTTACAACTCTTATGAGGCAGCGCAGCAACATATTGGAATAAAATTTCTTGCTAAAGTATTCAGATTTTTTTTTGTTTGTTTATTTAAACCAGCAAGTCTAAATTTTCCATGGGGGTAGGAGGGACATTTTTGACCTCTTCTGGTTGTGAGGCTTTTAACTCTACTTGGACAGCAGAAGGGACTTCAGAATCCTTCAAAAGAGGATGGTTTAACAGCACATTTCTACCTTGTCAGCATTAAGATGAAAGCTCAAGTCTTGGGGTGTACGTGACACTTTTATTAAGAGGCAAGAGTGCTAGCTGCTGAACCTTACTGACACATCAGGCTTTTTCTAGTTTTATTTTTTACTAAATCAATAGACCTCTGGAGTATGAGCTGTTTAAGTTTAAAGCCTCTATTTCTGCACTTTATCTGGGTTCTGACAACTTTAGTTCTTTTTTTGAGATTAGTAAGGTAACAAACTACTGTGTGTTTCAGATGCTAAAATGAGTCCAGATTCTCCTATCATGTTACTTGTTAAATCCTGTCCAAAAAATTTCATATCTGCTGATGCTGGAATTAATGGAGGTGCATTTGAAGGAAACATGTATTTTTATATTGACTCTTAATATGTTTTTGTTTTAATTTTGTTTTGCAAATTGTATTCAACCACAGTTTGCTCTAGTGCCATGGACTTTAATCCAGAACAAGCATTCTTCCAACATCATTTAACAGTATTAAAGAGCTAGTGTTTTTGGTAGCAGTAACTACTCACAGATACTAATTATTCCTTCTCTTGCCATTTCTTTAGGGGATGTATATCAAGTCAACATATGATGGGCTGCATGTAATCACTGGGACTACTGAAAATGTAAGATGCTTTATTCCAATGAGACCTGTTTATTACACCTACAGTTAGTAAGAGACATGTATCCACGGTAGAGTTCATATTATGAAGATTTGTTTTAAATCAAGCCACTGTTTGTTAATGCTTTAATTTGTTTGAGTATCTTCATTATTATGAAATATATATATATATATATACACACACACAGAGCAGATGCCGCTCAATAGCAATCCTGATATTCATAACTTCTAGTTAATAGCAATGTTTTGCTGAGTGCCAGTCCTTTCCCATTGACTTTAATGTTAGTAGGATTTGGATATTGGCAACAGGCATGCCACTTATTGACAGTTTTTTTACATGTCTTCCCTGGCTGCAGCCCCACACACCTGTCTGCAGCCGGGAGGGGAGTCCCACCCGTTGGTCCCACCACACTTACCTAATGAGCTTGTGTGCACAATTTCCCACTAGCAAATGTTTGCTTTTACAGTAGATACATTTTTCTCACATGATGTTCATTGTTGTCATTAATCTTGTATAATTTCTGTCATGTCAAAATGTCAGTCTTCTAAATCATGACTAAAGAGATTTTCTGCCTGTTCTGGATCAATTTCTATGCATAATCAAGGGCAATTGCTATCCATTTTCAAAGACTTTGTTAACCCATGTGTTGACAGAAAATCATGTAGTAAATATAAGTCAGACTCGGTAATTTCTGATTCTATATTTTATACATTTTATCAAGCTTGGCTAGAAATGCCTCTGAGGTAAATTTCTTAATATGTCCAAATACTAACCTGAACCGTTTCTTCAAAGAATATATAGTTTTAATATAACTGTCCAAACACTGATCATCACACACCTAGATTACTGTAATCACCTCCTCTGCCCTTAATCCCTGCATTCTTTCCCCCTTTAAGTCCATTCAACAGGCTGTTAAAATCATTTTCCTAATCCATCATTCTGACTGTCACCCCGTCTCTGTCTTTCACTACATCAGAACATGCTTCTCCTTACAAATGAGAGAAACTCCCAGTCAAAATCGATAAAGCCAGCACCTAAACCTCCTTCAAGTCCCTCCTCTAAACCTGCTTCTTCCCTAGTGCATCAGAAACGGCTTGGCAGGTGGAGAGTTGTGATTGTTGCTGCCGATTGTCTGAGAATCATTGCACACATTCTGCTTTTTTAACCCTTTCTCTCCTGCTCCACAACTTGACCCACTGTTTGTCATCTCTTCCTATTATATGTTGTCCTTTGAATTGTAAACTTTCACTTTCTATATGTTTGTACAGCCCATAGCACAATAAGGCCCTAACCAAAAACCTAGACGATATGGCATTAGAAAGGTTAAATATTAATGATATATGAAAAATATTCTACTTAGTAAACCTTCATTATATTCAGAGCGTTAGCTAAAACAGAATGGAGTGGATGACAAACTTTTCATATTAATGTTTAGTACATTTCTTACATTGTCCATTAGTTAATTTTCCCAGTGAATCTCTTCTGTGAGTGTTGTGTAAGTTGGCTATTTTATATAGAGACTTCATGCTAAGAATTTGGCATGTACCTTACTCTATATTTAGTAGTGATGTACTGTGAGCTAGTATTAATGTATATATTTTATTATATCATAATTATTTCTACACTTAGTAATGATATACTGTAGACTAGGGTTGCCAGCTCTGACTGAAGCTGTTCCGGGAGATTTTTCCCCCAACATGACGTAATGTAATTTATTAAAATATCCTATTAAAATCTCCCAGATTGCTTTCAATAGTTACCAGGAGATTGATGCCAATCCCGGGAAATTCCAAGCCAATCCTGGAGGGTTGGCAACCCTATTGTAGACTGGTACTTTCCAAACTACTGAGAAAAGATAAATGAGTGTCTCTTTCTTTCACAACTAACATGAGGCACAAATATGTTTTTCTGATCTTTAAGAAGGCCAACTGTAATATGGAGCAGTCACAGGGTGACACTGGCCCTATAAGAGAGAGCAGCACCAGAGTACTTGTGCCTAGTCAGCTGACCCCAATTAGGTTTAAAAGCAGGCATCAGGTCAATTGTGTACCCAGGTAATGTTGTGAAAGTATTGAGGCATATTTACAGATAGAGGAGAAGGGTTCAAGGTAAAGTAGAATACTAAACTGATTGATGTTTAGATTAGGGTTGGTAAAGCATAAAAAGGGCGAGACTTTGTGTATGTGTCTGTGTGGGAGAGAGAGAGAGAGTAGATGGAATTTGTTTTGCTCCTTTTTCCTGAGAGAAGTATTTCTGTTTTTGAGACGAAGCCTTAGTTTCTTTGCCACAGGCAAGCAGAAAAGGTGTATAAGTATGAATTATTTAAGGCATTTAAAGATAGGTAAGTTGAAAGCTATCCATGTACTCAAGGCAGTTAAAGTTTGAAGATCATGATAAGATGACTTAGTGAGAAGGTAGACTAAGAAGCACAGTCATATGAAAACTGAAATTTATGGGACTCCAAAAATCTTTATACAGTTTATGGAGTCACTGCTGAAAACTGATAAAGAATGCATGATAGGAATAGAACTATTCAAGGAGGGGTGCAGATGTTATAACAAAGTAGGATGATTCTGAATTGAATGATGGAAATGAATTCGTCACATTTGTCATGGGAAAGGCTGTGATAACATGGCAAATTGTATTGGTGGAGAAAATTGTTGTTTAATTGCTTACAGAAAGTTGCAAATAAAATTTTATCTGCAGTAAGCTGTGTGTAATTCCTTTTTGAAGTGAACCATTCCTGATAAAATTGGATTAACTGAGGTGAAGATAAGCTTGCCCTCAGATAGGCACCATTGTATCCTCACTTTGTCCATCAACTGCCATAAAGATATGGGAGAAGTGAGAGGGAATGTTGTAATGAATTAATTAAATTTCATCTTGCAGTATTCTCAGCAATATTAGTGACATCAGATAAAGGGACACAGAGATGTAGTTGAATGCTTTTGAAAAACACATCTGTGTAAGTCAATGGAACTAATCATGGAATGAGGCACTATTGAACATGACTAAGGATGACAGTCTGGCCTGCAATAATTAAGACTAAATCAGAAAAATTTGTAGCTTCCAAATTCCTACTTGTTGCTTATCTCATAATTTATAATTAAAGGTTTCAGAAAGGAGCATGGTTTCAGCCATGAAATCCTAATGAATGTGATAGACCTTTTGAATTATGACTGATGAGGAACCATCTCTCTCACTGTTCAGTTAGTTAATACTTTAGAATAGCATCAGTCATAAAACTTTCTGCCGACATACAGCTGTGTAAAGCCCTGAACAACAGTATTCAAACTCTATAAAGCAAATATTGAAGTTATGCCTTACTAGTGCTCAGACTGGAAAAATAAAAATGCTGCTAATAATTAGCTGAAGACAGTAGGGCAAAGGCCAGTGTGGCATGTTGTCCCATACCAGTGTAATTCTACCCAGGATTGGTTAATTTTTAATGTGACATTAAGTAATGAATTGTCAGAGAAATCCAAAAGAGCAAAGAAGATTGTAGTTTAAAGATTAAATTTTCACTGTTTACCCATAACAGCACTTTGTGTACTGCGCACCTGTACCAGCCTCCCCCCTATTACCACAGCATAGAGGGTGTGTCAGCAGGATAGTTCTTAGTTGATGCATGGTCCCTTAGGAAGCAGAGCCAGCTGTTGTCTTAAAGCTGCATGAGAGCTGAGGTCAGGGCAGCTTGAGAATCAGGCAGCTATAACCAGCTTCTTCCCCATCCAGGCGCCCTTGTTAAAGGGAAGAAACTGGCTCCTAAAATAGGGAGGAATTATTTAGGGTGGATGAAAGGAATAGAACAAGTAATTAATACAACGAAAAAGAGCAAAAGAAACCTTTGACAGTGTATCAGGAAAATTTTCCTAATGGCGTGAGATTTAGTCTAACATCGGATAATCTCCCAAGGGAAGTAGTGAAAGCCTCATTGCTGGAGTTATTTAAAACTGGACTGAACAAAACTGTCGTAAAGTACTGTTCTGTGTGCTAGTAGGGAGATAGACCATATGAACTAATTGGACTTCTGCATCTCTATTTTCTATTACTCTGTATTTTATGGATTAATTGTATATTGTTTTTTAATTGCTTGGACCTAAAAATGCATAATTAAGCTAAATCCAAAGACTGAGTTTTATGACAACTAACATTAGAATAGATTTTAGAGCTAAAATATAGGGTGTAGGGGAATCATGCTAAGCTTAAATGATCTCTGTCATTTTGGAATTTTTTGAAGAAAAGCCTTTTATATTTAAAATACATTTGTTAATGTAAAATTAGCAGCTTTCTAACAAACAAAAGGCTAAAGAGAAAATTCCTCTGTAAGCAACTTGTTTGTGATATAATCAGTGGGGGAAAGTGGTGGGGGAAGAGATACTAATGAAGTTTTCAAATCCTGCTACTTGTTTCAGCTCTTCCCTCATGATAGTAAAGTAACCTACTACAGACCCTAACACTTCACTAGTTAATGATTTTTCATTAAAATAAGCTTTATATTCACAAACACAAAATATTAGTGCACCTTGGCTGAAAAAAAAGGCAAATTTCTGAGGCCTATCAGCAGCTCAGTTTCCATTGTTGGAAAGATATTGATATCACAGAGTCTGTATGGTGTACTTTATTTATACAGTGTTCTAATCTACACTGGATGTATGAGTCCTATATGCAGTGTTGTTATAACCATATTGGACCCAGAATATTAAAGAGACAAGGTGGGTGAGGTAATAATTTTTTATTAGACCAATTTCTGCTGGTGAGAGAGACAAGTCTGAGTTTCCATAGAGCAACCTAAAGAAGAGCTCTGTATAATCTCAAAAGCTTGTCTCTATCAAAAACAGAAATTGGTCTAATAAAAGATATTACCTCACCCACCTTTTCTCTCCATATGAATCCTGTAATTCTTAAACTAAGAAAGACCAAACAGCACTCTGGCAACTCTGAATCTAACTCAGGCTAATGGGAGTACTGCCAGTAGTATACTTCATTATTATTACGAATAACTTTCAATTTATTTATTACTTGTCAAGTTCCAAAAATTGTACTTGAGACCTCACAAAACAAAGATTTGGACCCTGTCTTGAAGAGCATACAGTCTAAATTTGACATGATACAAGAAGTGGGGGTCATCTAAGACAAGGAAGAAGGGCATGAGAGAGGGCTAATGTCACAGAAATATCACATGGTGACTCGGGAGGTGATCTGTTATGATGTTTTAATTATATTTTCTCCCCCACACATAATCTTCATAGAGGTGAGATAGCAGAGTTAGTCCTTAGGAGTGATCTAAATAAGGCTTGTCAAGCAGAACATAAGAATGGCAGTACTGGGTCAGACCAAAGGTCCATCCAGCCCAGTATCCTGTCTACCGACAGTGGCCAATGCCAGGTGCCCCAGGGGGAGTGAACCTAACAGGTAATGATCAATTGATCTCTCTCCTGCAGTCCATCACCATCCTCTGACAAACAGTGGCTAGGGACACCATTCCTTACCCATCCTGGCTAATAGTCATTAATGGACTTAACCTCCATGAATTTATTCAGTTCTCTTTTAAACCCTGTTATACTCCTAGCCTTCACAACTGCCTCAGGCAAGGAGTTCCACAAGCTGACTGTGCACTGTGTGAAGAAGAACTTCCTTTTATTTGTTTTAAACCTGCTGCCCATTAATTTCATTTGGTGGCACCTACTTCTTATATTATGGGAACAAGTAAATAACTTTTCATTATTCACTTTCTCCACATCACTCATATTTTATATACCACTATCATATCCTCTTTTAGTCTCCTCTTTTCCAAGCTGAAAAGTCCTAGCCTCTTTAATCATTCCTCGTATGAGACCCATTCCAAATCCCTAATCATTTTAGTTGCCCTTTTCTGAACCTTTTCTAATATCAGTATATCTTTTTTGAGATGAGGAGACCACATCTGTATGCAGTATTCAAGATGTGGGCAGACCATGGATTTGTATAAGGGCAGTAAGATATTCTCCATCTTATTCTCTATCCCCTTTTTAATGATTCCTAACATCCGGTTTGCTTTTTTGACTGCCGCTGCACACTATGTAGATGTCTTCAGAGAACTATGACTCCAAGATCATTTTCCTGATTAGTTGTAGCTAAATTAGCCCCCATCATATTGTATGTATAGTTGGGGTTATTTTTCCCAAGGGGCATGTAGATGTGCGGACTCACCCCTGCAGCGCCTCCTGCTGGTGACTCCTGGGAATTAGCTCACTTCCAGCCAGGAGTACCATCTTCAAGCCTGTGATCCACCTGTCCTCTTGGCCCTCCATGTCCCTCCGTGGACTCCAGTGCCCTTTTAACTAGGGTGCTGCCCCTTAGCAGTACCCCACCAATCTGGGTCTCCCCACCCTGGGGAACCCCCAATCAGCTATGCCTCAGTTTTGGCTACTGCCCAATCTCCATCTAGTCCCCGTGCACTGGGGCAGACTGCAGTATCAGCCACTCATCATAGGTAAAGGGGTTTGGACCCGCTGCCTTTGCCAACCTCTGGGCTGCCCCCTCCAACCCTCAGTACCTCTTGGCCTTATGCTAGGCCGCAGCCTGGGGCTTTCCAGGCAGGAGCTCCCCAGCTCCTCTGCCTTTCCGCAGCCCTGCTTCACCCAGGTACCCTGTGTCTAGCTCTCTACAGCCAGGCATGTCTCCCTCTACAGCCAGAGGGAGACTGAGGGGGCTTCTGGCTCACTGCCTCTTATAAGAGCCAGCTGGGCCTGATTGGGGCATGGCCACAGCTGAGCCTGCTTTCTCCCAATCAGCCCAGGCTTCTTTCCCTAGCCACAGCCCTCTCCTGGGCTGTTTTAAGCATTACAGTGCATTACTTTACTTTTATCCACATTAAGTGTCATTTGTCATTTTGTTGCTCAATCACTTAGTTTTGTGAGATCTTTTGAAGTTCTTCACACTCTACTTTGGTCTTAACTATCTTGAGCAGTTTAGTATCATCTGTAAACTTTGCCACCTCACTTTTTACACCTTTCTCCAGATCATTTATGAATAAGTTGAATAGGATTGGTCCTAGGACTGACCTTTGGGGAACACCACTAGTTACCCCTTTCCATTCTGAAAATTTACCATTTATTCCTATCCTTTGTTCCCTGTCTTTTAACTAGTTCTCAATCCATGAAAGGATCTTTCCTCTTATCCACTGACAGATTAATTTACGTAAGAGCCTTTGGTGAGGGAACTTGTCAAAGGCTTTCTGGAAATCTAAGTACACTATGTCCACTGGATCCCCCTTGTCCACATGTTTGTTGACCCCTTCAAAGAACTCTAATAGATTAGTAAGACATGATTCATAGCGGCGCAGGCCGAGGGAAGTGCTGGCCACGGCTTCCCACAGCCCCTATTGGCCTGGAGGAGCAAACTGCATCCAGTGGGAACCACGATCGGCTGAACCTATTTCCAAGCAGTCCCATTATAGTTACCTCTTGGACCAGATCCTGTGCTCCACTTAGGACTAAATCAAGAATTGCCTCTCCCCTTGTGGGTTCCTGTACCAGCTGTTCCAAGAAGCAGTCATTTAAAGTATCAAGAAATTTTGTCTCTGCATTTCATCCTGAGGTGACATGTTCCCAGTCAATATGGGGATAACTGAAATCCCACACTACTGAGTTCCTTATTTTGATAGCCTCTCTAATCTCCCTTAGCATTTCGTCATCACTATCACTGTCCTGGTCAGGTGGTAGATAATAGATCCCTAACGTTATATTCTTATTAGAGCATGAAATTACTATCCATAGAGATTCTATGGAACATGTGGATTCACTTAAGATTTTTACTTCATTTGATTCTACATTTTCTTTCACATATAGTGCCACTCCCCTGCCCCCACATGACCTTTTCTGTCCTTCCGATATATTTTGTACCCTGGATTGTTTGTGTCCCATTAATTGTCCTCACTCCACCAGGTTTCTGTGATGCCTATTATATCAATATCCTCCTTTATCACAAGGCACTCTAGTTCACCATCTTATTATTTAGACTTCTAGCTTTTGTGTACAAGCACTTTAAAAACTTGTCACTGTTTATTTGTCTGCTCTTTTCTGATGTGTCGGATTCTTTTTTATGTGAATGTTTCTTGTCTGATCTGGCCCCTGCTTTATCCTCTTCCATCCTCACCTCCTGACTAAAACCTAGAGAATCTCTGTCAACAGACTCTCCTCTAAGAGAAGTCTCTATCCGATCCATGTGCTCTTCTGCTGCAGTCGGCTTTGAGCAGAGAGTCTAAATCAAAGGGACAATATGAAAGAGGGGTTTGTGTGTAAGTGTAATATATATTATGGAAGCACCAGTTATGGCTCCATAGTTAAAATGGAGGTGAATTTTATACTTTGACACCTTTAGAAAAAAAATCTAATATATTTCTAAAAATCAGTTTAAACTAATCTGGGTCTACAAACACCAAATATTGCCTCAATCATAATTGCATGGTTATTGCATGGCACCAATACAGGGCACAGTTAATGTTGCTTGGGTGCCCTAACTGTGCATTTCTATACTTAATATATCTATAATTCATTTAAGAGTAGCCTTAACTCTGAATTGACTAGGTCTGCAATGTTTGGGGATAATTATAACATCTCTTTTAATGTATTTTACTCTAAATTACTGATAAAGTCTCTCAAGCTTTACTTCATCTTAACATAGTATTTGTATCTGAGAATATGTGTAAATACACACAAACGTTGTTAAACACACACACAATATGCTTGACGCTGAACTAAAAAACAAGGAAATGAAAAGTTAAGCAAATAAATACCCTCTACTGGCAGTACATAGCCTCCACTCACATGCATACATCCTACCATTACCACTTGTTCAACACCCACAACAACCTTAACTCTGCCCCCTGAGGGGTCTCCTTTACCAAACTACCTTCCCATCACACCAGACTACTCCTCAACTTTCTCTTCCTCAGTACTCCCTTCACTATATCCCCATCCCACTAATTGTGGATGTTTGATATATCTAATCAGATATACTGTAAGTCCTGAAGCAGTGAGAAATAAAGGAAAGTAGAGGAGACTCTTATCTAAGGAGACTTTGTAGACTAAAGACTACTTACATGTTAAAGAATAGCAGAACATTATGAAGAAGGTTCCCTATCCAAATCCACTCCTAAGAATCAGAGACAGATCCTGGCTCATTTGTTCAGTGACTGCTATTTGGGGTTGACTTTATGTAGCCAATATGATGTAATAAGAAAGGAACGGACAATCTCTGAACATAAAAAGAGATACGTTCCCATTGTGACAATGCCAAACCTTTAATTTAGTCTAGTTTAGATGGTTTGCCATGTCATGTTCCTGGATCTAATAAGAGCAGATATTTACTGAAGTAAACAGGAGACTGGACAACCTATACA
This sequence comes from Gopherus evgoodei, assembly GCF_007399415.2. NCBI lineage: Eukaryota > Metazoa > Chordata > Testudines > Testudinidae > Gopherus > Gopherus evgoodei. Next base: position 79,898,461 of record NC_044330.1, on the reverse strand, counting down.
ACAGTGGCAATGGTGCTCTAAGCTAAGTCAATGAAATATACTTTTGTAAAATAGTAGAATTATTTGATGGTGAGTGGTAATCTGTAGGGCTAATATAGGGGTATTATGCAAGAGGTCTCTGAGCTGGTGAAGTGCTGGTTCAACAACAAATTGTTGTCAGTCCACAAATATTCTCCTCAAAGTTTATTTTTGAGCGGTTTTTTAGAGTGCATTGATTATAATAATAGCATTATATTAGAGTGCATTGGTGGCTGCCAGTAGGCAAATTTTGATCTATAGGCAATCACAGACCTTGTTGAAGCTGAGGGTGGGGGAGGGGTACTAGCCATCCTTTATTCAGGAAAAATGTAAGAAGCCTGTAAGCTCCTTTCTGGAGTAAGATAGTCTGAAACAATAGAAAACAATGCCCAAGAGACTAAGCCACATGCAGGGTTGATCAGAACCTGAATTATCTGGGTGGAGAGGTTTTCCCTGGTGGCTGATTAAGAATGTAGGGTCTGTGTGTGTCAGAAACATCCAGAATAGAAGCATAAATTATCAGAAAGCCAAGAGAGAGTTGCCAGAAAATCCAGGAGACATCTAGAAAAGTACTGGTAACATAGCTCTAGGAGGAAGCCAAGAGAGAGAGCTACTTTGGGGCAGCTGAAAAGAGCCTAGGAATTTTGAGCATGGAAACTGCCTCCTGTTGTTCATTTCGACTGTGTTCAGGGAAACAGGACTTTGTGTACCTTCTTTGTAGAAAATAGGTTTGCATCAAAGAAATACTTGACTCTCTCATCAATTTCTCCTCATAACAGCAAAAAGACCTGAATATTGGCTAGCTGCTCAGGCCAAAAGGGGTGAAAATAGAAATAAAAAAATAAATTAATGTACATAACCAAAATCCTCATCTCCCAGCATCTCTTAAAACCCATTCCTGTATTAACTAGGTGTGGTGAGTTTTACCTTCTCAATAGTTTTCCACTTTCAAAATATCAGGTAGCTGTTCTAATGGACTATTTTGTTAGTCTCGAGCTATGCCTTATTGCATGCCCTCATCACTTATGGGAGGTCTCAGCAGGAGCGGCGCCAGGATTTCTGACTCCCTAGGCGGATGGCCATTTCACCTCCCCCTGCGGCCCCGGTGAACTTACTGCAGTGATGCCGGCGGGGGTCCACTGGTCTAAAGGCTCCAGTGCGGCAGGTCCACCGGAGCCTTTAGACCAGCGCACTATCTGCCGAAATGACTGTGGCAGCTCCACCGGAGCCTTTCCAGCAGCGGACCGTCCACCGGCATCACTGTGGTAAGTCCACCGGACCCGCGTGCCGTCCCCCCCCCCCCGGCAAAATAGCGCCTCCCCAAAATTCTGGCGCCCAAGGCCATTGCCTAGGTTGCCTAAATGGTAGCACCGGCCCTGGGTCTCAGATACTGGATACTCGGATATTATGGTGATAGGCATGGTGTAAAAACTTGAATAGAAAGTCTGCGTTAACAAGCAGTCAACTTTCTGTTTGCTGAAAAGCATGTATGGCTTCCATATGCTAGCCAACTCCTACAGTGATCGCCCGTTATAAAATTTCCATTTTCACCTTAAATGCATAAAGCTACTCATTATTTTGCAGTTTTACCTTAAATTCTGAGCATATACTATAGAGAATACTACAGATACTGAGGTAATGCTATTTGTTATCTAAGGCAGTTGGCAAGGTTATAAGTGATGACTAGTATCTGGAGTAGATCCTGTATCTCTTACAATGAAGTCAGCCTAAATGACACACAGTTTTTTGTCATGAAAACTCATACTGAATGAAAACCATATGCACATACAAACTCTGGCAGCTGAATTACAACACTAGGATAATGGAGTTGAATATAATGAATTCTCTCATTTTTCTTAAGACTTAATGTTGCAAAGAGTCCCTGTCTTCTTGCCATCCCCACCAGTTTTCCTCAAGGGAAAAATTGAGAATGAATGGATACCACGTAGGACTTAATTAGAAAGGGAAGAAAACCCTGTTTCAGAGAACAAGATGAGTATACAAAAGCACCCTGGATTATGTGGGGATGGGAATCACCTGAGTGCCCATGAGCCATTTACTAATGAGTAGATAGATCATCCAGAGCTGTATGGAAGGATGCCAGTTACTCTAATTGGCAGCACATTGCTAATGGGCTAGGGAGGATATAAAACAGCCAAAAGGAGCTGAGAGGGAGAGAATGAGATGGATTAATTAGTTCTGAGGACAGACAGGTGTTTCCCCATACCTGGCTAAGTCTGTCTTCTTCCCATCTCAATTCTAATTAGTCTGAAGCATAGGTGAGAAAATTACTCATTTTTTACTTCTTCATTGGGACTTTAGATCCTGCTTCAAGACAGCTTTGATTCCTCATTTAGAACTTATTGCATCGTCTAATGCTTGTACTCCTTTTTTCAGGGAGTTGTATCTGAGTTGGCCCCAAGAAATTGAAGACACAAAACTTCTTTTTTCAGTTGCCTGTGTTCTGACCAGACTATCACAGTTTGGTTTTTATAGGTATTATATTTTGTGAGTAGTTTCTTTGAGTCTTCAGGTGTGGGCAGGTGTGGTTTAAGACCTTAATGCTGCAAAGAGCTCTCCCCAGACAGATCAATTTACCTATGCAAAGCTCTCTGCAAGCTCAGGGCCTAAATTTGCATATATTCCAAGTGGAGCTGCTTAGATATTACAGTGATGTTCCATCTAGATTACTGATGGATACATAATGAAGAGGATTTGGTTAGGTTTGCATCATTCTTGTCTTCAAATAATACAGAAGGCATCAGTCTTCAAATAACAGAGCAAGCATATCAATAAACCCATCCAGCTGGGTTAGTTTATGTACTTTCTCTCCCTTTTTTTAATGCTTCTGCTTAATTTTTGGTGGCAGGTTTCTCTCACTTTGCTTGATCTGCCCCTTTAATTGAAGTTGAAACTTGTTTATAGAGAGGAAACACTTAGTAAACCATGGCAGTGTGTCTTTTCCTGAGGGACAGGATATGTTACATACCCCCTTCCCATGTGTAAAAACTCTATAGTTTTTTAAATAAGTTTAGCCATTAAACTATGTTCATTTCAAACTTTTATTCTGTGCTCTAAAACATTTTGTTTGGAGCTTTTCATAAGATTTGCCCTTGATGAAACTTGATATATTCAAATCTGTCACTATGTCAGCATGAGAAATCACATATCATCTGTATTCACCAAGGTAGAAAAATGAGTCCAAATTGTAGTTAACTAATGCCATAGAAGAAAGCAGTACATACAGCAACCTGAGCTGGAAGATGTGAAATATCTTGGTAAATTATCTAATGCTTAACCATGCAAATCCAAAATGATGGGAGAAAATCTGTGATCTGTGCTGCTGCTTCATCTTCAAGTGAGGTACATCCTTAGAGAAAGAGAAGTTTAGGAGCAAACTAACCTTTGTGCAAAGCACATTGTTGTCTCTGGGGAATTGCAGCTTCAAGTGCAGGTTTTTGCAAAGTGATGCCACAAGCTTTCACTCTCTTCATTAGCTTTTAATGTTTTGGGAGACAAATCCATGAGGAAAATGGAGGAAGATGTAAAAGAAGCAAAAAGATGTTGATATTCAAGGGAGACTTTTCAGGGCGTTGTGTTTCAGCATAGAACTAAAAGGGACATTTTCACTGGAAATGTATCTAGTTCACAATAGTTTCTGTATTTTTACGTAAAACCACATTAATGTGCATCCCATTGTACTGTCAAGAAATTAATGGTATCAGGCCAATTTCAGTCTTCCTTGGATGGTTCATAAAACATTTAGGAAGTATTTTTCAATTTTTAAGGAGGAACATATATAGCTAGCTACGCAGAGATGACACAATTGTACTTTTTAGTACAGAAGGTCAAAATGATCTTTTTATTTTCAGTAAACATTATATTTAATAATATGACTATCAGCATCCTCAGGGAGAAGAATTAATTACAGCGAGGTGCTTGTGTGAGGTGTGAAAAGCTGAAAGAATTCATAATACTTTGAGTAATGAAGTAAGAAAGCTGAAGGTTGATATCAGTCATTTTGAAAAATAATTTGGTAATCTCTCAGGACATAGGAATGCTGGGTAAATGAGGAATTAGTGTGCAAGAGTTTTCTATGCCTGCTGTTTTCATTCTGCTTGATGAACAAGAATTCTTGTGATTGAATTATAACACACCCTTCTTCTCTGCCCCTGAAGTTTCCCTCTTCTCTGTCCTGGCAGATCCCCTTTTCCAATCCCCTAAAGATTCTGATTCCCTCTCTTTCTCCTCTTAGCCCATGAGCTCCTCACCTCTTTTTCTTCTCTACCTTTCTAAAGTCTAGTTCATCTCAGTGTGCCCACAGAAGGAGAAAGAGGCTGGTGTGCCAGAACAGAAGATGGATGCAAAAGTTGAGTGGTTCAGAGGGGAACTTGTAGGAAAGACACAACTGTGTTGGAGACACAGAAGAAGGAGTTATAATGATAAGATCATTACAGTACTTACCTTTGTGCACATACCATGGTGAATACAGTTATGTTTTCTTTAGTTTAAAATATGGTGTAATGAACTGAAGTGGTTAATGGACTTTATTTGGGAGTGCAGGAGGTAGTGGAGAGCATGAACACATGAGCATGGAAAGATAATGGACAATAGTGCACTGGAAGAGTTGAATAGAAGAAAAGTAAGGAATGGAGCAGAAATGGAGTGAGGGAAGGAGCAGAGTGAAGGAAAGTGAGAGGTAGATGGAGAATAAGGGAGGTAGGAATTTGGGAAGGGAAAGAAAAGGAAGTTGTGATAGAGGCACTTGTTTGAGTTCAAGAAGAGAACAGCCAAGAACAGGTCTATTCTGATATCAGGAAGTTAATGTCAATATCAAAATGTTGATTCCTGCCTCTGATCAGCCTATGATGTCCACCTCCATTGCTAACTTTCAAACAAGCACCTTCGTGTTTTCTCCCACACTGGCCCTCACGTTTGGAAAAAGTTCCCCATAATACTCCACGAAACTAATTCGCTATCCTCCTTCAAAACTCTCCTTAAAGATCTCCTTTGCCATGAGGCCTAAAAAATGCTTGACAACAGGGAGGCTGCTGGTGCACTAAGTCCACTGCCTAACATACAGACCAGTATTGTTTGTGTTCCCTTGTATTCTCCCATTGTTTGTCTGTATCCATCTGTTGTCTCTTGTCATGTACTTAGTCCTTGACCCAAAGAATTTACAGTCTATCTTTTTGTTCTGTGCTTGTACTGCGCCTCACACAATAGAGTCCTGGTCCAGGCCTGGGGCTCATAGGCACTATGATAATACAAATAATACCTAATAGTGATGTTGAAATCAAAACAAATACAAGCTATATAGGGTTTCCATGGCCATAACATAGACCACTAAGCTTGTACCAGGCCCAGCTTGCTTTTCATCATGGAAAAAGCAGAATAAACAGACTTTGTGTAAGAGAACTATATGAGCTTTTGGGGGATATAACACATACCCCAGTGTGTAAACAGACCCTAGGTTAACTCAGCCCTTGTCTACACTAAGAGTTTAGGTCGAATTTAGCAGTGTTACATCAATTTAACCCTGCAGCCGTCCACACAACAAAGCTGTTTTTTTCGACTAAAGGGCTCTTAAAATTGATTTCTGTACTCCTTCCCCAACGAGGGGATTAGCACTTAAATCGACCTTGCCAGATCAAATTTGGGGTAGTGTAGGGTAGTGTGGTCGCAATTCGACTGTATTGGCCTCCGGGAGCTATCCCAGAGTGCTCCATTGTGACCGCTCTGGACAGCGCTCTCAACTCAGATGCACTGGCCAGATAGACAGGGAAAGGCCCATGAACTTTTGAATCTCATTTCCTGTTTGGCCAGCGTGGCAATCTGCAGGTGAGTGCAGATCTCATGAGCAGAACCATGGTAGAGTCCAAGAATCACAAAAGAACTCCAGCATAAACCGAACAAGAGGTACAAGATCTGATCGCTGTATGGGGAGATGAATCCATGGTGTGAGAACTCCGTTCCAGAAAGTGAAATGCCCAAACATTTGAAAAAATCTCCAAGGGCATAAAGAACAGAGGCTATAACAGGGACCCGCGGCAGTACTGAGGGAGGGTTGACTAATGACATGGCTTACAGGGAATTAAAATCACCAAAGGGGGTGGGTTTACATCAAGGAGAAACACACACAACTGTTACACAGAATGGCCCCCTCAAGAAGGGAACTCACAACCCAACCCTGGGTTTAGTAGGCCAATGCTCAAACCCCTGAGCTATCCCTCCCCCTGCTATGCCAAGTAGGACTGAATCTCCATTAAACTTTTCAAGGTGTCCCTGACAGATCTCACCAAAACAATTGTTGGCCGTTGATTTCATGGAGGGAGGGAGGGAGCAAATGAATACAAAACAAATCTGGTCTGTCTCTTGTTTTGATCCACTCCATCTCTCTTATACATCTTAGGCTGGCAGCAGACAGTGCAGTACGATTGCTAGTCATCGTTGTCTCCTGGCTGCTTGCCAGAAGACGGTGCAGTACGACTGCAGGCAGAACAGAATCTCCAGGAGACGAAACTTAAAAAGAGAATGATCTGGAGTCACTCCCATTTATGTCCAGGCGCTCCTGACAGACCTCACCGAGGTCTGCCAGAAGCGCCCATGTCTGCCCAGGTGCCCTGCCCGCCCTCACTGAGGTCGGCTAAAAGAACACTCAGGAGACGACAACGATGGCTACCAATCATAATGCGCCTTCTGCTGCCAAAAGGCAATGAGCTGCTGCTGTGTAGCAATGCAGTACCACGTCTGCCAACACCCAGGAGACATACAGTGATGGTGAACTGAGTGGGCTCCATGCTTGCTGTAGTATGGCGTCTGCATGGGTAACCCAGGGTAACCCAGGAAAAAAGGCGAGAAATGATTGTTTGCCGTTGCTTTCATGGAGGGATGGAGGAAGGGGGGGGCCTGATGACATATACCCAGAACCACCTGTGACAGTGTTTTTGACCAATCAGGCATTGGGATTTCAACCCAGAATTCCAATGGGTGGCAGAGACTGTGGGAACTGTGGGATAGCTACCACAGTGCAATGCTCTGGAAGTCGACACTAGTCTCAGAACTATGGACGCACTCCGCCGAATTAATGGTCTTACTGGTTTTAATCAACTGTATAAAAATGATTTCTAAAAAATCAATTTCTATAAATTTGACCTAATTTTGTAGTGTAAACATACCCTCAGACGTCCTCTGCAGCCACTTCTGCATTCTCTGTTATGAAATGGGGGCCAGGATAATTCTGTGCTATCTATATAGAGGATTAGTGGACATTTGGATATACATAATCATGTACCCAGCAGCCCTTCATGGAACTCCTGTGAAATACCTCTCCTCACTGGCAATTGCAACGGGAATGAAACTTAATTCCATTGTGTACAGTGGCTTTGGATTTCCCCTGCAAGCCTCTTGTTCAGCCACCTGCTCCCAATGTAGCCCTTATTATGATGGATGAATTTTCAACCTATGTGCCTAACACATCTGTGGCTAGCACTTGTAAGCCCTAGCAATGCAGCCAAGGTAAGTAAGTGGAGAAATAGGACAGTTCCTAGTGCTATTGAGCTGAAATAATCTGATTTATCATTTCTGTAGTTTGGGCCATGGCCTATATAGTGTATACTTCTAATGTGGCAAATGTCGTAATTCACATATAATATTTGATATATCTTTTATTGCTGTGATGCTGTTCCTTTCTCTGGTTTGTTTTCAGTTAATTCAGTGCATCTGTATGTATTGTTTCACTGTTTTTTCAATATCATCATTCAAGTCAGTGGTTTCTAGTCAAGTATTATACTGAATTTTAAAAATCCCTCATTAGTTAAAATTCCTCAGTAATCCTGTTTTTCTTTCATGTCTCTTTATTCTTTATGACTTGGTGTTTGGTTTGTGAAGCTTGGCTCAGATTTTTTTTTAAAGAGTCTGTCTTTTCATGTTTAAGATGTGAACCAATTTTCTGTGTCTTCTGGTTTATAATAAACATAATAGCACTGAGATGGTTTTTCAAAACATTTCCTGTTAGCGATATGCTGTGGGTGGCTGAATGTAGTGCACACTGTCTTTCATGAACTAAAAGAAATCATTTGTCTATTTGCTTATTACAGTTTTTTTTAAATATACTTTTAAAAGGGAAGAGGGAAGCATTTTTTATTAAAACAAGTCACAAGCTCTTAAAAAGAAAAATTTGTCAGTAGACCACGTTAAAACCATAAATATTTTAGAGGCTAATTTCCAATTTGCAAACTGCTGTGTTGCTAACATAAGGAAGCAGGACACCACTAAGAGTTGCTTTTTTGTTTCTGCTAAAAAATGTTTCATGAAATAAAGCAACTTCAAAGACCTTTATTCCCAGCATTTCAGTAAATTGATTTATCATCCCTTTTGAAGGGATAATTGACCCCAGAGCCACAATTTAATTTTAAAAGAAAATAACTCAGCTTTGTCAAAGTCAGAAATAGAACCTAAAAGGAACAAGAGCTAAATCTTAACTTTTACAACTAATGTTAATTGAAATCTAATAAATTGGGAACAGTGTTTCTGTCCCTTCCACAGCCACCTCCCATTCATTGTGGGTATAACCATTTAATACAGAATGACTTTACGGTCTAGAAATAGAGATGAAATATCCTGTACCTGCAAATGTCCTAAAAGTACTTATGGGTGACCCAGTAAGTAAACTAATAATATTGTTACCCCTTTTGATTTGAGAAGTTAGCCAAAATCCAGGATCTAGCACAATGGTTCTCAACCAGGGTTACAAGTATCCCTGGGGACAGGCAGCTATCTTCCAAAGGATACTTTAACTCATTTAGATACTTGCCTAGTTTTACAACAGGCTACATAAAAAGCACTAGCGAAGTCAGTACAAGCTAAAATTTCATACAGACAGTGACTTCTTTATGCTGCTCTATATCAGTGGTGGGAAACCTATGGCCCATGAGCCACACACAGCCTATCAGGGTAATCCACTGGCGGGTCACAAGACAGTGTGTTTACATTGACTGTCCACAGGCACAGCCGTCTGCAGCTCCCAGGGGCCGCGGTTAGCTGTTCCTAGCCAATGGGAGCTGTCGGAAGCAGTGCGGGCTGCAGGGACATGCGGGCCACCACTTCCTGCAGCTCCCATTGGCTGGGAATGGCAGACCGCAGTCACTGGGGAGCTGCAGAGGTCTGAGCCTGTGGCTGGTCAATGTAAACAAACTGTCTCGTGGCCCACCAGCGGATTACCCTGACGGGCCACAGGTTGCCCACTACTGCTCTATATACTATACAATGAAATGTAAGTACAATATTTATATTCCAATTTATTTTATAATTATATGGAAAAATGAGAAAGTAAATGATTTTTCAGAAATAATGTGCTACGGCTTTTTTACTATTTTTATGTCTGATTTTGTAAGCAAGTAGTTTTAAGTGAGGTGAAACTTGAGGCATACACAAGACTCCTGAAAGGAGTATAGTAGTCTGAAAAGGTTGAGAGCCACAGGTCTAGCAGATAGTATCCATTCGGAGGAGAAATTGATGATGGAATCAGGTATTTCTTTGATACAATTCTGTTTATTTACAAAGAATGAACATAAAATCTTGTTTCCTTGAAGAGAGTAGGGATCAAATAGCAGGAGGCAATTTCTTTGCTCGCAGTCCCAAGCCTCTTTCCAGCTGCGATTTACCCAAAAGCTCTCTCCCTAAGCATTTTGTTAGGGTCTTGCTACTCAGGGGCTTCTCTGGCTGCATCTTGGCCTTTGCTCCTATCTCCATGCTTTTGTGGTGTTTCTGCCAATTCAGATCAGTCCTTTGCTCTTGCTTTTACATTCAGTCCACAGTAATACCCTTCCATCCATACGGTTCAGGTTCCTGAGCGGCCTTACATACCGTCTGTATTTTGGGTGATCGCTCTTATTATTTCAGGTATCTTTTAAAAAAGTGTCATTTAATTATTCCCTTGGGCTTGTCTTCACTACTGGGGTAAGTCGACTTATAAGTTACACTACTCCAGCTACATGAATAATGTAGCTGGAGTCAACGTAGCTTAGGTCAACTTACCCTAGTGTCGACAGGACACGCTCTCTGGTTGACTTCCCTTACTCTTTTTGGAGAGGTGGAGTACCGGGGTCGACCGGAGAGCACTCTGCCATCGATTTAGAGGGTCTTAAGTAGACCTGCTTAATTGACCCTTGCTGCATCGATTGCAGCCACATCGATCGCTCCATTGTGAAAACCAGCCCCTCGTTTTGCTGAACGGCAGGTACTTGTTATATCCACCAGCTCTAGCGAGTTTTTTCCAAACCCTCAACATAACAAGATATATAAACTGGGGATAGTTGAATACTCAGAGTGATTACTAGATAATGCCTGCCTAGAGATGGATTAATTTTGCCTCAGCATTCAGAAAGTGGGAAGACTGGTGGCCCAGCGGTTAGTGCAGTAAGAAATCATGGTATTCTCTCCTTGGCTACTATCAACTTGGTATACAAGCTTTTGCTCAAATTTGCTTGCAGCCTTTATCTGTCAACCTTACTAACTCATTGAGTAGCTTCTTGTTCCTTTAGTAGTCCCACTGAAACCAGTGCAGCTATACGCAGATAAGCTACTGCCCAATGTAAGATGCAGAATAAACTCGGTTTCCATTCCACATCTGTAAAATAAAAATATTTACCTATATATATCTTTAGGATGTTGTGACCTTAATCCAATAATACACTAAAGTTTTTTTTAGATCTGAAATATTATATACTACTGAAAATAGAAGTAGTAATAAAAAACAAACGTGCCGTCAATATTTTAACAGTGGGCTTCTATAAATATATCCTCTTTTAGTTTGTGTTTAACCTTGTTTAGCCAGCTGTGCATGTGGCTGCAGAGAGGAAGTGTGAAGGACTGGGATAGTAATTCATTCGTCTTCTTACTTAAATCATTTTCTTATAACCACAACCAAAAAAAGGAAGTAACACCATATGCACACTCTTATTAAATACACTTCCCTTAAATGATTATTCTTCACTCCTGAAAATTATATCAAGTGTTTTATCAAAAATAGCAGTCATAATTCTTGCTTATGCCTGTAAATCCCTTGACTGATGAATGGAAATGCCTTTTGTTCATCCACAGTAAAAATATAGATTTGTTCAGCTGTCACCACACCCTGCAGTAACACTGAAAAGGTGGCTATAGACAGCAGTTTTTTAATCCATGTGCTGAATATGTCACTTAAACCACACAATGTCTACCTTAGTTAGAATGTCTAGTTCACAAGAATTTTACTGAGAAAGCCTGTTATGCCTACAGACGATATTAGATCAAAGGCCATCTTTCTCAGGGAGAAAGGTTTGGGATTCAGTGATGTTTGAAACTCTGTATAAATTATGGATTTTCACATTTTCTTAACTCTTGGCTGCTATATACCATTACTCTTGCTGAGGTCCAAAAGCATCTGACTGTCAACACCAGAAGCATGCAACAGTAGGGAGGATATGGTAAAAAAGGGAAATTTTAAATTGTTGAATGCCAATTAATTTTATTTTAAAAATACTAAAAATTTAGTTTAGTGAAGCAAAGAATGGTAAGCCAGCTCTTACTAATTATTTCTCTAATGGCCATCTCAGAGGTGTGACTCCCAGTATTTTAGTCACGGGTTCTTTTCTGTTCCTGTTCCACCTCATGGGACATCATGACTGAGATAAAGAAAAATAATTACAGTTAACAGCCATGGCTATTTCGTATTAAAGAAAGAAAAAGAAAACATAACCCCCCCACACAAATGACAAATTGGTTACTTCCATTACAGTGTCTTCTGTACATCTCTCTGTGCAGAGCTTTTAACAGGGTTTACACCTGTGAGAGTGAGCCTGCATTTGCTGGGGCACTTTTCTTTTGTTAAATGGAGACCAAGGTCTTATTTCCCAAAATTATTGTGAAGCCAGTCTTAGTCTGTCCTTAGATAACTTAAAATATTTATGAATGGGCAAAATACTTTTGTTTAAGGAAAGGTGGCTCTTCTTGGTTATTAACAAGAACAACCAGACAGTGTATAATAGAGCAAAGCTATTTAATTAAATTCTATGAAATAGAAGAAAATATCTAAATCAGTAACTTGGAAGAAGCCATTTGCCATTCAAGGAGCTGTCTTAAAATAGGCCAATTAATGAATATTAAGAATTTTAATCAAATTAATTAATTTACCAATATTTAACTTCCATCTCCTCTCCAGGAATACATGTTCTAATCATTTGGTGATTAATAGGAGATTAACATATTTTAAATTCATGTTATTTCAACATTCCAATAAAATTATTACAAGAGTTTTTTAATCTAATCCTTAAACATTTTACCATTTACATAGGAATAATATTAGGAGCTGTATTAGGAGTTGAATGTTTATAGAACATCTTTGCAAGTATGCATTTCATAAAGGTATTTGCCATTTCAACATTTAAAAAATAAAAGGTTTAAAACATTCCCACCTACACATGTCCTAGGTGCTTTTCTGAATGAAGCTTTTAGAGTTATTATAAAATTTATTTCAACAAGGATATTCCTAGTATTTTTGAGTAGGTTTACTTAGAAGTTTTTCTGGGAAAGTGAAAAAAGCTCACTTTACTTCTCGATTTACTGCTCTAGTAACATAACACTACATTCCTTTTCATAATCCGGGCTCTTCCTAAAATAGCCCCCATCCCAACCTTTTGTTTTTATTTAATTCAGAAGATTTGGGTCACAACATGCTGGTTTTCTTTGTACTTTTAGTCCAGTTTCAATGATAGAACTAATCTTGTTTCTTTTTTAGGCCCTGATTCAGCAAAGCACTTACACAAGTGCTCCATATTTCTTAAAGGACTGAGGCACATGCTTAGAGCTCACTGGAGTCAATGAGATCTTGTGCACATGCTGAAGTGCTCTGTCCAATCCAGAGCCTTAGTCTATATTTGCTTTATTGTAAACTGCCTGGGTTACACTTAAATAAATATATGGTCCAGCCCAAAGCAACCAAAGTTATGATAATTGAGGATATTTCATCTTGAAGGTCTAGTCTGAAGCAGATGAACTGCTCTTAAATAAGTTTAAGAAAGTCACCTATCAAGGCCATTATCCATCAGTGAAGAACAAAGTCAAACTCTCAAAGGATACTTTTAATTTCAAATCACCCTTGTCAAATGAAAGAGGCAAACTTATTGATATTTCAGGTATTATACTGGCTGCAAATCTAAAATTTCAGTGGATCATTTGTTTGGGTAGTTGCTTTGTTTTCTTGGCTATATTTTTGGTGCTCTCAAACATTTTGGGGGCAACTGTATTGATTTAACAGTGCAATACCTCAGCTGTACCTGCTGGTGCCTGGCACCTTCCATTCAGCTGTGTGCACGCATACCCATGGAGTCTGGGCTGCTTGACACCCTAATCTCATATTTGCAAGAACAGTAGGACAAGTTAAATTGCATGGGAGGTGAGCAATAGAGTATACCAGGGCTCAGTGGAGAAGATGATCACTAGTTTAGGTTCCCCATCCCTACAGTACCCAGTCACAGTGCTGGTATGTATACTGTGGTTGGAAAAGGAAACACAGCACCTTATAAATACAATTTACTATTGTTATAGAGTTTCCTTGGGCAGGGCCTATTGTCTTTTTTCCCCTACTAGTTCTTGGTCCTTCAGTTACCAAATTAACTGTTATCTCTTGCCTTTAGTCTCCTGCAGATCAGTGTAAGAAGATCCATGCAGGGGATGAGGTAATCCAAGTCAACCATCAAACTGTGGTGAGTACTTAGTAGATATTGCAGTGTGGGTTTGTTCTGTTCCTAGCACTATGAAAAATATTCCACTTGGTGGTTAGCTTTGTGCAATCTAAATTATTATTGATGCATTTAAAAAATATTGAAGGAGTAAAAGTTATCCAGAAAACATGAAAGCTGTGGTCTGATTGATTGATCAACCGCTCCTCTAGGTATTGAGATAAATTTGTATATTTCTGTATTTGCTGTGTGCTATCATATTATATAAGAAGATCCAGAAACATATTATCAATACATATATTCATTGCAAAAACTCTAATTCTTACACTTTGGTTTTCATAATAAATAAACCTACTAATTTAATACAACTATTTTAAAATGGAGTTTAAATTGTTTATATTCTAGGATTTATACTCAAAATGCAGAAGTACTATAAAACTGAGATACTGAATAATCTCCTCCACAGGAGCCAGTGATAAGCAACTTACTAAAATAACTCAAAAACATCTTCAAAACAAAGCTTTGATTATTCACTCAAGCAGAGAAAAGGGATGAAACACCAAAAGGCCCATACACCAAGTTCTGACATAAACTTTATTCTTTCTTTGCAAGTTTTGGGGGAAGTCTGCTGAGCTCAGACACTCTGCTCCTGGGCTGGGAGAGTCAGAAAGCCCCTGTGGCATTCTTTGTCTATCAGAGACTCATCTCCAGCTACTGCTGCCCATTCAACCTCCATTCCTCCCTCATTTGGCATTTTAGGGTTTTAGTGTCCCCTTTGATCCTAGGTTTGGGCCTGGGAAGAGTAAACCTTGCTAGCCTAGCTGGAACCAGGCAGGTGGCTATTCCCCAATTAATAGCTTTCCCAGTGTTTCCTCAAGGAACCTTATTTGTCATTGTTTCATTTTTCTGTTTTTCCCTCTGACAATCTCCTTTGATTTAACTCCTTGCAGTCAAGCAGGATAATATTAAGCAGGTAACCTGAGTTGCACATGATATTTATAAAAATAGACATGATTCCCTCATTCTTACCAGGGGTTAATTGAGTTAGCACTTCAAATGGCTACTGGAGCCAGACAACCATCTGCTCTAGGGTTCCCAAGGTTGGCATCCATATGAGTATGGCCTAATATTGCCTAATTAAATTAACTATCCCACCTCTGTCATTGACTTGCTGAATGACCCAGTGCAAGTCACTGCACCTCTGTGTTCCCCATTAGTAAAATAAATGTTATTTCTCCACCTTGGTAAAGTTTGTTGAGATCTCCAGAATAAAAAGTGCTATATAAGTGCCAAGTTTTATTTTTTATTATTAAAAAGTCGTAAAATGACCCTGATGTCATGGTGACTCTAGGTTTCTGGATTGCCTTTATCTGGGCTTGTCTACAGTACATACAGGATGTGTAATGGAGCAAAGTTACCATTGCTGTTGGTACCTTAACTTTTGCACATCCTGAATTTTTGTGATTGTAACTGAACAACCTTAACATTGCAGTAACTCAGTTGCATGTCTTTAATTAAGTTCAATACATAAATTTCTAATTAGTTAGAACAGCTCATTCCAGTAAATGGGAAGCACGCTCCAGAAAGTAAGTTTGAACAGCTCAAGCGTAATTTTACTAATTAATTCACCATCCACATTCTGGGAAATTCACTAACCATAAATTGGTATAGTTTGGAGTGTTCTCAAGATATGGTATTTTCCTTCCTAACTGGTGGTTGTTACCCTTCATTAACAGATCTGTTTGAGCTTGCAGGGTAATGATTTTTTGTTGTTCCCTCACTGTATTTCCCTACACAACCAGTCTTTTGTTCCAATTTAATTTCTGTTCAAATCATCAAAATATGGATAGCATCCAACTTCTGTTCCAGTCTGGTAAGGGCCAAATATGGAGATTCTAGTAAGACCTCCCCATGCTGATTGTTAGTATAGTGTGTCATTCCAGAGACTCTTGCCTTCAGAGTATGTGTCACCAATGTCTCTTTTGATATCATTCTTTCTGCCATTGCCCAAATTTGAATTGTCATGGGTGCCCATTACTAGAGAGGTGAAATCAGTCTAAAGAACTAATTTTGCGCTGCTTTGAGTTACTTAATACATTGGGAAAGGTTTAATCTTCTGTCTTTCATCACTTTTCATTCCAATAATAGCTTAAAAGTTTTAATAAGAAAATATATTTGGAACAACAAAACTCCACTAAAGATTTTCAATTCAAGACCCTGCTATCCAGGATAAGATGCATTATATGGAGCAGTCACACATATCTGCCAGCAAGCATACATTGTTTTCCACATTGGTTTATATATTAAAATACAAAAAAGTTCCAGTTTTACTGTAAAATAGATACTTAAACTGGAAAGGATGTTCTCTAGCGGGGCCAATTATATTGCAATGAGTGTTTAGCAGCGTGTATTGTTCAATATGTATTGTACCTATAGCCTGGATAATACAATAGGTCTCTGTTTTCTAATTCTTTAATGAATGTTAGAGTTAATCATTTCATTCTTTCAATGGATACTAATAAACAAAAGGAATGATAACCAATGGAGTGATGTGAAATAATGTGCACAGCAAAATCTCAGTACAGTTTATTTAGTAACTAAATATTGATAGCTAAAATCATATTCTCTTACCCTGTGCTTCACTGATGTGGAGTGGATGGTAGTCTTAGGCTATCTCTAAACTAGGATAATTTTTGCTGAAACAGCGCTGTAAATCTGTGTCCATACTTGAGATTTTATTTTTATACTAACATTTCCCACAGTTGCTAATACCAGCACCACTCCACTGCTGGGAGCAACATTAGATGTGCTAATGTAGACAAAGGAGCTGGTAGATGCTGGCATTTTAAGCATCAGGGGCCAGATCCTCGGATGGTGTAAGTTGACATAGTTCCATTTTCTTTGGAGGAGCTGATTTATACCAAGTGAGGACTTGTACCCATATCATGTAGACCTACTCTGGACAGTGTTAGACAATAAAGTGATTGAAATGTTAATGGCTGTCTGGAGCCCTTTCTACTCTGGTGCAGCTGCTGTGCATTGTTAGCAACTGTGGGAAATTTTAGCAAAAAAACCTCACTAGTCATACTTAAATGTTTGACAGTATTTTCTGCTGCTGGATAACTAATTCCGAGGAATATTCACACTGGCCTAAATGGGATTCTGTATTCCTAAAATAAATTTCTATGACTGAAACCAGATTATTTTGACTCAAATACTTCTTGCAGTCCTGAGCAAAAAACTCAAATCCCCTGTTTTAATCTGGTTTGGGATTTTCTCTGAATGGTTTAAAGCAGAGGAGAGGCTCATGGCAAAATCTGAATCTGTATTTCAAATGTCACAAAGTGTAGGGTTGTTTGGATGTGGGATTTTGGATTGGGTTACCTGTATGTAGTTTAAAGAAGCATCAGCTCAGCCCTAGTACTTCTCAAAACCCTGGGTTCTTTGAATGGTTCTGATTTTTGGAGAGCAGCTTCCAGGTTCCTGCATTGGAGTCAAGGCCGGATTAAGGCCGAGGCTTTAGAGACTGCAGCCAAGGGTCCTGGCTCAATGGGGGCCCTGCAAAAATAAATCACAGACAGCAATCTCCAACTCTGGGCTGCTAAGAGTCCCCAGCTATCGGGGTGGCACTTGTGGATGCGGGCAGTGCACCGAGACACACTGTCTCCCTCTCCTCAGGGGCCCTAGAGACGTGCTAGCAGACTGCCACTTCCAGGAGCAGCATGGGGCCATAGCATGCAGGCAACCTGCCTGTGCCCTGCTATGCCTCCTGGCTGGAGCCTGCACCCCCTCCTGCAACCCAGTCTCCTGCCCCAACCCCCTCCTGCACCAAACTCCCTCCCAGGAAAAAAGACTTGTATACAGGGGCCCCACAAAATCTAATAGCCCTGGGCCCACAGGAGAGTTAATCCGCCCTGATTGGAGTTGCCTGTTCATGGATTTACCAGTTGGCTGCAGCATAGGGATAACAATTATTGTTTCACTGCTTTGCTTCCTCTAATTGAGAAAGATAAATCTCACTGAGCACCCTTGTACTGATCAGTGCTCTTCTCTCTCTCTCTCACTTGCTCTACATTGTTTCTTCTTTTTGCAGCAGTGGCTGCTGTCTCTGGTAGAATCAAGAAGAAACACTGGCTATCACAGGATACATTTAGCTAGTGATGGGTCTGGTCAGGAGAAGAGAACACCTGCTATGCAAACAAGGAGGTGTAGGAGAAATTCTGGGAATGCCACATGTACAAGAGTGCCATAAACTGATGGGAGCATGAGGAGAAAAAAGAAAAGATGGAAGGAAAAGACAAAAGAGTTGGGCAGCAAGAGGTAGAGAAGAAAGTGTTAGGGAAAATGAAAGAAGAAGAGAGCAAGGAAATAAGAGACTGTTTTAAGGGATGTCCTTTATTTGGTGCTAGAGGAAACATGAGTTGACTGTGTTTTAAAGCTGCTAAGAAGTATTTGGTCAGAAAAAGAATGTTTCCAAGGAATTAGTGTACAATATACTAATGTATGCATTCTGACACACATGATTTTATGCCAGGAATAAAACATTATAGATAGCAGTACCTTAAACATGAGCTTTTTCATTTATATTTCAGATGATTCCTTTTTTATCTTTGAAATATGAAGTCACCTTAACAGGCACGAAAACTCTGTTCATGTTTTTTTGGAGAGAAAAGGAAAGAGAGAGGCCTAGAGAAGAAGAGGGTGGACATGAAGCATAAGAGAACAGTACACAGGAAAAAATGCATATTAAAGCAGCTGAAGTAAAATTAAGAGGGGGAAAAATAGTGGAGGTGAGAGATGAAAAATATAGGAAACAAGGGAAAACAGAGGGAATCAAAAAAGAAATAAATCTATAATAAGTGATGAGAAGAATGGAGTTACAGTTGACAAAATCCCACTGTTTAAAACAGTTATAGAAAACATTCATATAGTAAAAGGGAAGAGAAAAAAAATTAAAACAAAAGCCTGTCTTAGACCAACACCATATGCACTCCCAAGCAGACTTTTGTTTTGTATTAGGAATTGTCTGAGCCAGTTCTGAAGATCTCTAGTTGCATATGAACTTATCCGTTTTTTGTGTGCGCAGTGGACGCATGTGCATTTTGCATACACATCTATAAACTGCTGAAACTGGGAGAAAAAATCCACTTCAATAAACTTTTTGTTTTCAGTTCCATTGCATGAGAGTAATGAAGTTGGAATTTGTTCTACTGTTTAAGACACTGGCATAATTTCTTTTAAAGTGTTGTGACTTTCTAGACCATTAAAATTCTGATGCTAGAAGCTAACTAGAAACAAACAGGGCCAAATTCATGCTTGATGTAGTTTTGTTGATTTCACTCGCATTATGCCATAGATTAACTTGGTACTTTTACGTTTTTAAAATATTTTTGCAAGACTTGATTGCAACAAACAGGAACAACAAAATGCATGTACATAGTGTCCTTCACAGGGATATCCTTGGATGCTTTACATAAACACAATTAAAAAGACAGAATTGAGTCCCATTTCAGTTAACAGCTACATTAGATAGAGGTTTGTTTTTTTTCAGAAGTGATAGAAACCCTCATGCTTAAGGGAACTATTAAATTAGGCAGGCTGGGAAGTAACTTCCCTTGTGAATAGATGTTGTGGGGACTAGCTGCCCTGTAGAGCCCCCTGCTGGCAGAGCATGCAATGGCTGGGGACTCCCTGCCTCACTTTCCTTGCCTGAGGTTTGTCTCCCCAGCTTTGCAGACATCAGTCTGTGCTGGAGATGTATCTTAACCCTCCGGCCACATAATAGACAAGTCCCAAACTAAAAAGTCCCAAACAAAAAGGTCCTTCTGTCCTTCAGGACTTCTTTTCAGCCTACCCTTTGGGCCTTATTCCTGTTTCTTTTCTGAGCTAACTATACCAGTCTTTCTGGTCTCTGGCATAGAGCACTGGATCCCCAGGCTGGTTCTCCTGGAGGACCCTTTCCCCTGAAGACTGTGTCAGTCAGGGCCTTCCACAGGAGCCTATTAACACCCAGAATTCTCTGTACTTTTATAAGGCCCAGGTGTCCCTTAAGATATCACCTGATCCTCCTTAGTCCTGCCCCCTTTGGCGGGATCAGCTAATTATTTATGGCACAGGTATGGCTGGCTCCATTTCCTCTTAAAGGGGCTAGTCATCCTTTGACAGTAGATTACTCCATAGTTGCTGATTATGAAGTTTATGCTGCTTTCTTTGGAACTGGTGATTATCAGAGACAGGGTACTAGATTTGATAGACCACTGATTTGAGCGAGTATGTCGTTTTCTATGTTCCAGTGCAGAAATATTCAGTATGTGGCAGATGTTCCTATAGTTTAGATTGACAGATTGCAATAGACTGAGCACTTGGCAAACTTGAGGTTCTTTCTGAAGGGTATAGTATAAATTAGTCCCTCCGTTCAGTCATCTTATCTCCACTCATTATATAGGGGATATTTTCCTTACCAATCAGAATACTATTCATGGTCCTGGGTGTAAACCTATCTGCATGCTGAGCAAATCTTCATAATGTCTCAATTGTGATCCTTTATAATCAGGTGCAGACTCACCCAGCGGTGCCTCCTGCTTGTCATCTCGGGAATTAGCTCACCAGTCATCAGAGCACCCTCGGCAGGCCAGGTGTCTGGCCTGTTGTTGGGCCCCGTGTCCCTCCCAGACCCCGGTGCCCTGTCTTGGGTGCTGCCCCCCTGGCTGTACCCCACTCTCTCTGGGTCTCCCCACCCAGAGGAACCCCCACCCCCTAACCCTACGTTGCCTCAGTCATGGCTACTGCCAGTCACCGTCTAGCCCCCGCACCCTGGGGCGGACTGCAGTCTATCAGCCAATCATCGCAGGCAACAAGGGGTTTGGATTGGCTACCTTTACTCACCCTCTGCAACCCCAATACCTATGTGGGCCTAGAACCAGACCCTGCAGCCTGGGGAGTTGCTTCCCTAGGGCTTCCCAGCCCCTAAGGTCTTTCCCCAGTCCTGCCTCACTCTAGGTCCCCCGGGTGAGTTCCCCAGCAGCCAGGCCTGTCTGTCTCTCCAGTCAGAGCGAGACTACTAAGCTTCTGGCTGCCCTGGCCACCTTATAAGGCCTAGTTGCTCAGTTTGGGGCATGGCCCCAGCTGCAGCCACTTCCGTCAATCCACCGGGGTTTTGTTCCCTTCTGCAGCCCCAGCCCTCTGCAGGGCTTTTCCAACCCCTTCAAGGCTGGAGTGAGTGTTCACCCCGCTACATCCTTCAACTATCAAATGTATGGTTGTTCATAACAGTAGTGCTTGAATAATACTTACCTGCTGAATAATTTATCTTGAATGTCCAAGCAAAAGATTTGTCATAATTTGAAACCTTTTGCTACTTTTATAAATTTAATTATCAGTATCATTATTGGACCTATTTTTAAATCAATGTAAAAAATGTATAACATGCCTCATACATTGGTACTGGAAATTTTATAGACTGCTGCTCTTGCTTGTTTATTTAGCAGCTCACTTTAATGGCCACCCTTCACAGCTATCTATTTTTCCTAATTTGGTTGATATTTTAACCTTCAAGAAACCTGAGCAACATAATTATCAGAGATGGCTGAAAACTAAAATGACCAAATTTTTTTCATATAATCCTTCTGTTGCAGTTAGCCCTCAGCCTGTGGAAACTTTATGGAGCCATTTCTAAAAAAAATTAATTTCATTTTTAGGTCCTCAACATAATATCCTCTGGTATCTTTAGCATAAAATATTGCCTGCTTTTTCAGATAAGTTCAACATTTTAGCTACTATGTCCTAAAAAGTTGTTTTGTAAGTATGAGTTGATATTCACTGTGTAGATAGCAAAGTTACCTTTTTTCTTAAACGGTAATGTAAATTGCAATAGAATGATACTTTTTTCCCAGAGGAAAAACTATATAAGGGAAAATCTTAGGAATACAAGAGAGAGAAAGGATATTCAGTGAGTAAGGTCTTTAAGTGCTAGATCGTGCTTTAGGGTCACAACCCTTACATTGATTTACCTACTTTCCCTTTCATGTTGTAGAGTCCTCCCCTTTTCCACAGGAAGGGAATAAGGGAGAAGTGCACAGTGTGAAAGACCCTGGCATCTTGGTTCATGAAGCTAATTTGTCAAAGATCTAAAGGAAGCCAAAGAGACATTGCTGACCTCTTTCATGCTGCCTCTAATTCTCAGACACCCTCCCAATTCAAATATGGTGTCTAGTCCCTTTTGGTCTGCGAAGCATTCCAGCCAGAGAAATCACTCCCAACACTGTCTCTCCTCTTTGCTTTTGGATGCTATTGTACCTTCTTGTGTCTTTAGACCGGAAAGCTCTTTGGACATGGACTCTGTCATATCTTTAGAGCACTTTATATCACTTCTGCATAAGTACTGAATTACTCCACTGATGCAGGTTGTTTTATTCCAGTTTTCAAATTCAGCAATTATTACTGAAATTAATGAGTGTCTA
This sequence comes from Gopherus evgoodei, assembly GCF_007399415.2. NCBI lineage: Eukaryota > Metazoa > Chordata > Testudines > Testudinidae > Gopherus > Gopherus evgoodei. Next base: position 79,876,263 of record NC_044330.1, on the reverse strand, counting down.
TTTGAATTTTAATGAACAAGAATGCTACTTCCCTCACATAAATATGCAAAAAAACCAAACCAAAACAAAACCTACCTGTTACCTTTCAGATGGATTTCTCCCATGGTTCAAATCCTGTTAGGATAACAAATATAAAAATGAATGTAGTAGTTCATGTCTTTTGCCCTGAAAATATTGATTCACATAATAAAATTACCATATATCTAGTTTCTTTAATCTTTGTATTTTAATGCACCCATCACTATGGTATCTGAGCACAAACACAATTACATGAATTACTTGGTAGACTTTTTTTTGCCACTATTTGTATAGGGCAGTCATTTGGGGCGGGGGGGGGAAGCTAATGTAAAGAGAGATGATTTATTATATTTTATTTTCAAGCTGTTGAGATCTGTGATCAGTTTGATATCATGGTAGAAGGGAGTTCAGTAGCATAAGTCAGCTGCTAAGAGAGCCTAATTTCCTGAACTTGCAGCCTTACACCCTTTGAACATTTTGCTCCAATGTCTCTGATTATTTCTGCCTCACTCCGGACATGACAAAACCCCATGGGAAATCCTCTTCACAGGCCCTCTGTGAATGCAGCTGCAGAGGAGCATTCTACAAAGGGCATAGGAATGGAGGCCAAATCAGCATGATTTTGCTGATACAGTCAAAGGCACCTACACCCAATCCTAGGCAGTTGTCTCAAGCTCCTTACAGGAATACTCTGCGTGGGGACTATGTGAATTTGGTCTTTGCCGATCTGGATGTAGTTGCATATTCATGTTGTTTACACAAGAACCTATTTAAGGACATTTCTATACAGAGGCAGAATATAGCCTTGCGCCTGGTTATCGCTGGTATTATTAGCCTCTCATTCATGAGCACCACATGAATTTGTGTAGGAATTGCCCAAGTGGGGTGCCATTTTCCCAGCACATGTGATCCCTGCCCCAGTTAACCCACCTCTTTATAATTAGCTCTTCCTGCCCCCACACCTACCCATCATCCACTTCTCTCCCCACCACTCATTCATTCAACTCTCAAAAACATCCCTCTCTCTGCTTCAGCCACTCCACATACATGAGGATTTCTAGGTCTGAGCAAGAGGAAATCTTCAGTTCTTCTCTTCTCCCAAGCCCAGAGGAGGAAGGAGGGGCAGTAGAGGGTAAAGGGAAGGGAACAGGGATACTTGGGCACAGGCTAAACAGATAACTTAAGGCCAGTTCTGGGAACAAAAGCAATGCTTAAACGTTCATTAAATGTATATATGAATTCATTCTTCATTAAATATATTTAGCATTTGTATAAAGTCTATCTTCTGAATTCAAGTTCTATGATCATGTAGACTTCTATCAGTTTCAACATCATTCAGTGTCTAATTACCTAATTGTAAAAAAGCCAGGATTTGGTTATTATTTTTAATAATGGGACCTAATTTCAAGTTGTTGCACCTATACATATTAAAATTAATAATCTGTTTCCTTTCTTGCATAGAAATTTTTTTGAAAAAGCCCGTACATGACCTTCAGAAAAGCTTATTTTTATCTAGGAACAAGCTCCATTTCACTGCTAAGTAAATGGAATTTTATCCTTGACTAGTTTGAAAGAAGAAACATTCTATTATTTACTAGAGTGTTGCTGAACTTCAAAGCCACATATAGTACTTTATTACTTTTTTAGATATCATAAGTTGGCATGAATCAATATGGGCCTTATAATTACTATTATTTCCATTAGTGAACTAGAATAATTTGTTGGTTCCAGCTCAGTAAATTCCTATATAATCAGTATATTCACTAATACTGACACAAGCAATTCACATAGTGAACCGCAGCTTTCATGTATAGCACCAAGGCTCGCAGGAACAAGAAATCTTTACTGGATGTATTCCTACTGGACTGAAGCAATTACCCTGACCATACCTTCTCTCCCCTTCCCTTGATTCCCAGAGTCATAAGGCAAATCAGCAAGGAGAGAGCCAGTATCATACTATTAGCACTGATGTGGCCTCAGAATTATTGGTGCACAAATCTTCTCCAGCATACCAGAGAAATGTCAGTTGGTCTTCCACTGTACCCAGACTTCCTGCCTTGATGGCAAGGGAGGATATTTATCTGAATCCAAAGACTATCTCATTTAGCTGCATGGGGGATAACCTGCTGCCGACGCACCACTTCTGTTCACAGAGAGCTATAGCCCTGTCAACTGTCTTTGAGGATGCCAGTCTTCCTGGTGCCCACCAGAAAGAGTCTCCTTGTATAAAAGTCCTTGTTCTACAACAAACTGGGAACGGTTAGAAGAGCTGAGAGGCAGTGGGGTGCTCCATGCTGCCACCCAAGCTTTGTGAAGGCTGTCATCTGCTTCCTGCTCAGCCTGGAATTTGGCTAATTCTAGGTTCTGTTGCATAGTTTTTTTTCCTTTGCATGACATTTTCCCCCTGGTCTACCTTTGCTATCTGGGCGGGGGGGAAACAGCTTGGAATCTTTGGTTACTGTAATGTGACTCTTTAGAAGAAAAAAAACAATTAAAACAGGTTTTTGTGAGTTGCCTTAGCAATATTAATGATCCTCCAGTGATCATAGCTGGAGCTTCCCTTCTAACAAAAAGCCCCCTGTTAGAATCATGAAAAGACGGTTACTCACCTTTGTAACTTGTTCTTTGAGATGTGTTGCTCATATCCATTCCAGTTAGGTGTACACGCCGCGTGCACGTTCGTTGGAGATTTTTACCCTAGCAACACTCAGTGGGCCAGCAGGGCGCCCCCTGGAGTCGCTATGGTGCTGGATAGATACCACCAGCCCCTCCGCTCCTCAGTTCCTTCTTGCCGGCTACTCCAACAGTGGGGAAGGAGGGCAGGTGTGGAATGGATATGAGCAACACACCTCGAAGAACAACAGTTACAAAGGTGAGTAACCGTCTTTTCTTCTTCGAGTGCTTGCTCATATCCATTCCAGTTAGGTGATTCCCAAGCCTTACCTAGGCGGTGGGGTCGGAGCAAGATGTTGCGGAATGTAAGATCGCTGAGCCAAAGGCGGCATCGTCTCTAGACTGCTCGACTAGTGCATAGTGGGATGCAAAAGTATGGATGGAAGACCAGGTAGCTGCGTGACATATTTCCTGGATGGGAACGTGGGCCAGGAAAGTGGCAGATGAGGCTTGAGCCCGAGTACAGTGGGTGGTGAGATGGCCAGTCAGAACGCGGGCCAAGTCGTAGCATGTCTGGATACAGGACGTCACCCAGGATGAGAGTTTCTGGGAAGAGATAGGCATGCCTTTCATGCACTCCGCGACCGCTACAAATAGCTGAGGCGAGCGTCTGAAGGGTTTGGTCCTCTGAATGTAAAAGGCGAGGGCCTGGCGGACATCTAGGGTATGTAGTTGTTGTTCCCGGCGCGATGTATGCGGCTTCGGGAAGAAGACTGGTAGGAAAATGTCTTGATTAATGTGGAAGGCAGAGACCACCTTGGGAAGGAAAGCTGGGTGCGACCGCAGCTGTACCTTGTCCTTGTGGAAGATCGTATACGAGGGGTCTACCATCAAAGCATGAAGCTCCGATACTCGTCTGGCCGAGGTGATAGAGACAAGGAAGGCAGTCTTCCAGGACAGGTACAGCAGCGAGCATATGGCTAACAGCTCAAAGGGAGGGCCCGTGAGCCGAGCTAGTATAAGGTTGAGGTCCCAGGTAGGGGAAGGGCGCTTAACTGGAGGGTAGAGTCGCTCCAGGCCCTTAAGGAACCTGGAAACTACAGGGTGAGAGAAGATCAAACTGCCAGATTCCCCAGGATGGAAGGTGGAAATCGCGGCCAGGCCCTGCTCCTTGAGGTACCATAAGTAGTCTAAGATAATGGGGACCGATATGCCTGTGGGAGTAAGGTTACGCTGGGCGCACCAGTGGGAGAAGCGCTTCCACTTGGCGAGATATGTCGCCCGCATGGAAGGCTTTCTGCTTCCCAGGAGGACTTGTTGCACCGGGGTGGAACAGCGCAATTTGGAATGGTTTAGCCAGACAGCAGCCATACTGTCAGGTGGAGGGACTGCAGGTCTGGGTGGTGAAGTCTGCTGAAGTCCTGCATTATCAGGTCTGGGTAGAGTGTCAGAGGTATCGGGTTCGCCAGAGATAGGTTGAGCAGCATGGTGTACAGTGCTGCCTCGGCCACGCCGGAGCGATCAGAATTAGCCTGGCCCTGGCCCTCCAGAGCTTGAGCAGGACTCTGTGGACTAGGGGAAAGGGTGGAAAGGCATAAAGTAGACGACCTTCTCAGGGAATTGGAACGCGTCCGAGAGGGAGCCTGGGGAGCGACCCTGCAGGAGCAGAATGCCTGGCATTTCCTGTTCTTTTGGGATGCAAAGAGGTCTATCTGGGGAAAGCCCCACTTCTGGAATACTGAAAGGAGAATGTCCAGACAGATGGACCACTCGTGGGACAGGAAGGACCTATTCAGGTGGTCTGCTAGAGAGTTCCGGACTCCCGGGAGTAAGGAGACTACCAGGTCTATCGAGTGGGCTATGCAGAAGTCCCACAGTCGCATCGCCTCTCGACAAAGGGGGGAAGATCGCGTCCCTCCCTGCTTGTTTATGTAATACATGGCCGTTGTGTTGTCTGTGAAAACTGCAACACAACAGCGCCGCAAGTGATGCTGGAAGGTCTGGCATGCCAGTCGGACCACTCTCAGTTCGCGGACATTGATGTGAAGCGCCAGCTCCTGAAAGGACCAAAGACCCTGGGTGCGGAGGTGCCCTAAGTGAGCACCCCAGCTGAGAGAAGAAGCGTCTGTTGTCAGAGACACCGAGGGCTGTGGCGGATGGAACGGATGACCGGCACACACTAGGGAGGGCGTCAGCCACCAGTCGAGGGAGCCCAGAATGCTTGGTGGAACTATGATTATCATGTCTATGGCATCCCTGCGTGGACGGTAACCTGAGGCGAGCCGAGTCTGGAGAGGACGCATGCGCAGTCTCGCATGCTTCGTAACAAAGGTGCACGCAGCCATGTGACCGAGGAGGCCAAGGCAGGTGCAGACAGAAGTTGTTGGGAAGCTTTTCAGTTGCTGTATAAGCGAGACTATAGTGTGAAAGCGCTGTAGGGGCAAGCTGGCCGATGCACGATTGGAGTTCAGCATGGCCCCTATGAATTCTATCCTCTGCGTAGGTAGCAGAACGGATTTGTCCAGGTTGGTAATCAGGCCTAGACGGGTGAATAGGCCCTTGATGACGTTTACATGAGCGGTGACCTGAGCCTCGGAGGTCCCTCGAATAAGCCAGTCGTCGAGGTATGGGAAGACATGTATTCGATGACGGTGGAGGGAGGCGGCGACTACCGCCATACACTTCGTGAATACCCAAGGGGCCGAAGAGAGGCCAAAGGGGAGGACCGCAAATTGGTAATGTTGACGATTTACCACAAAGCGTAGGTACCTTCTGTGCGGAGGGTAAATCGCGATGTGGAAATATGCATCCTTCATGTCAAGAGCAGCGTACCAATCTCCGGGATCCAGGGAAGGGATGATGGTCCCCAGGGACACCATGCGGAACTTGAACTTTCTCATGAATTTGTTCAGTCCTTGCAGGTCCAGGATAGGCCGGAGGCCCCCTTTTGCCTTGGGAATTAGGAAATATCTGGAATAGAACCCCTTGCCCCTTAATTCCTCCGGAACCTCTCTATAGCTCCCAATGCAAAGAGCCTCGAAACCTCCTGCAGAAGGAGTTGCTCGTGAGAGGGGTCCCTGAGAGGGACGAGGAGAGAGGGTGGGGAGGAGGGGTTGAAATAAACTGAAGGCGGTAGTCAGACTCCACCGTGCGGAGGACCCAACGGTCTGAAGTCTGCTGGGACCACACAGGGAGGAATGCGGCAAGGCAGTTGGCGAACTGAAAGGGATCCTGGGAGGTCATTGGTACAGTGCTCTCAGGCGCACCCTCAAAAGTTTGGCTTCGGTCCCGCCAGTGGCTTGGTGGGACCGGCATTGTTACCCCCCTGAGGTCCAGACTGTCGTCTGCGAGAGGTACGACCTCGCCTTCTGCTGAAGTCTTGCCTTGGCCGAGGCGGGGGGTAGGGGCGCTGAGGTTGCGACTGGAAAGTCGTCTCTGAGTCTGTGGCGTATGCATTCCCAGCGAATGTACGATTACACGATTGTCTTTCAGACTCTATAGGCGAGGGTCCGTCTTCTGGGAGAAGAGGCCCTGGCCATCAAAGGGTAGGTCCTGTATCGTGTACTGGAGCTCAGGTGGCAGGCCTGACACTTGCAACCATGATATACACCGCATGGCAATCCCAGAGGTGACGGTTCTAGCTGCCGAGTCGGCGGCATCCAGCGAGGCCTGGAGGGAGGTCCGTGCAACTTTTTTCCCTTCCTCCAGGAGAGCTGTGAATTCTTGGGGGGAGTCCTGCGGGACGAGCTCTACAAACTTCCCTACTGCCTCCCAGGTGTTATAACTGTACCTACTCAGGAGGGCTTGCTGGTTCACCACCCTGAGCTGGAGGCCTCCTGTGGAATAGATCTTTCTCCCCAACAAATCCATTCGCCTGGCCTCCCTTGGTTTAGGAGCAGGGGCCTGCTGGCCATGGTGTTCCCGTTCATTGACGGATTGAACAACCAATGAACAAGGAGGGGGGGTGAACATACAGGTACTCGTACCCCTTAGAGGGCACCATGTATTTGTGTTCAACCCCTCTGGCTGTGGGCGGTACGGATGCCGGGGATTGCCAGATGGTATCCGCTCGAGCCTGGATCGAGCGGATGAAGGGGAGGGCCACCCTGGTTGGAGCCTCCGCCGACAGTATACTGACAACCGGGTCGTCCACCTCAGGAACTTCCTCTACAGGCAAAGTTGATATTGAGGGCGACGTGGCGCAGAAGGTCCTGGTGTGACCTGAGGTCGATTGGGGGCAATCCAGATGTAGACGGCCCCGCCACCGCTTCATCCAGGGAGGAAGAGGATGAAACTCCGGGAACCAGTGGGTCTTGGATCGACTCCTGGTCTTGGGGGATGTCCTGAGGCGGCGGAGCTTGAGGGTCTGGCACGTGTGTTGGAGATTCCTCCGTACCCAGTGGGGGAGGTCTGCTCACTGTGGTCTCTGGCGCCCGATGTTCAGAAGGACCGGAGCGCGATGGTATATGCGGATCACCTTGGGTTTGGTGGTAGGCCCAAGGTGTCCAAAAGGGCCACTGATGAGGTCCCCGGGTGGTTATCCGAATCCCCGTATGATGCCGCATCTGCATGGCAGGAGATCGACGGATGACAAGACGGCCACGGGAGAGCGGAGACCGTTTGATATAGGTCTCTGCGTCCACTCGAACCATCTCTATGTGGTGCCGGAGAACGGTACTGAGAGTCGTGATGGTGCCAGGAGTGGGACCGGGACCTGCGACCAGCGCAGTGCCAGGAGGTCGACCGGTGCCTGGAATCGCCGTGCCGAGATCGGCTGCGAGAAGTCCGGTGCCGCGAGTGGTGCCGAGATCTGGAGCGGTGCCGGTAGTATCTGGACGGCGACCGGGACCTCGAGCCGTGCCGCGAGTACGACCGGTACCTCGATGGGGAATGGTACCGGGACTGTGAGTGGCCGCGGGACCAGGATCGATGGCGGGACCGGGGATGCCTGCGGGACCTGGATCGGGACCGGCGACGTTCTGTGGTACCGGGCGAAGAAGGTCTCATGAGGGCCGGCTTGCCTATAGACTGAGGAACCTGCACCGGCAGCTGAGGCAGCTCAGGCTCTGTCAAGGCAATCAAGTCCCGTGCCGTGGAAAACGCCCCCGGAGTGGAGGGCACGACAAGCTCAACCACGGCACGTGCTGGGGAGCTGGTGAGCACCGGATTCGACGGCTCCAGCGAGGCCGGAATCAACGGTGCGGAGGACGTCGGTGCTGCGGCAGTTGACGATGCCGGGCAGTCCGACTTGGCTAAGCGCTCAGGCTGCGGTGTAGATATAGCAGCCACAGGAGGCTTGTGCTTCTTGCTCCATGGTGAGAGCGAACGGTGCCGGGTAGAAGTTTGAGCTGGTGATGGCTGATGTCGAGGAGCCTTCGCTGTTGGAGTGCGCTCCGGTGCCGAGGAGGCACTTGCTCCCTGTGCCGCTGACGGTGCCGAGGACTGGGGAGTCAATGCTGCCTCCATCAATAGTTGTTTTAGGTGAATGTCCCGTTCTTTTTTAGTCCGGGGTTTGAACGCCTTACAGATGCGGCACTTGTCCGTCAGGTGGGATTCACCCAGGCACTTAAGACAGGAGTCGTGAGGGTCTCCTGTGGGCATCGGCCTATGACAGGCCGAGCACGGTTTGAAGCCCGGTGAACCAGGCATGGGCCCCGGTACCGGGGGAGGGAAAAAGGGGCTAGACTCTGATCCCTCTTAACTATCTACAATAACTACTACAGAACTAACAACTAAACACTAACTATACTGATAGAAATCGAACTATATACACAAATACAACAGAAACGAGCGAATCACTAGGGTGGTGGAGATCAGCTAAGCTGCGCTCCACTGTTCCAACGACTGAATGGGCGGTAAGAAGGAACTGAGGAACGGAGGGGCCGGCAGGGGCATATATCCGGCACCATGGCGGCGCCACTCCAGGGGGCGCCCTGCCGGCTCACCGGGTGTTGCTAGGGTAAAAATCTCCGACGAACGTGTACGTGGCGCACATACACCTAACTGGAATGGATATGAGCAAGCACTCGAAGAAGAACCTATTTATTCCTTTCTAAAACTTACTACTCTGATAAGAGGCTGGTTCCTTGATCTTTTTTTCTCTAGCTGAAACTGAAACTGACTAAACAAAGGGAACTTCCCTCCTTTTTTTTCAAACATCTTGTTCCCCCATTGGTTCCTCTGGTCAGGTGTCAGCTAGGCTAGGTGAACTTCTTAACCCTTTACAAGTAAAAGAGGCATTAACCCTTAACTATCTGTTTATGACAAGCTCAGAAAGAACTCTAACTTTACAGACTGTAACAGACTGGACACAGTTTATGTGCTGGGTGACAAGTACTAGAGGACCTTCCTCAGCTTGGGATTTGATTCTAGTTTTAACTGTCAGTGGTTCCACACTCAGAGCACCTGTCTCAAGCGTCCTTAAAACATCTGTCCATTAAAATGGCATTTTTGAATAGCCATCACTACTTCTGGGAGGTTTAGTGAGCGCAGTGTCTGGTGAAAAAAATTTCCCTGGAACCTAACCCCCTCATTTACATTAATTCTTATGGGAAATTGGATTCGCTTAATATGGTTTCGCTTAAAGTCGCATTTTTCAGGAACATAACTACAGTGTTAAGTGAGGAGTTACTGTATTCCAGAGATCTAATCAATACCAAGTACAGAGGTAATATAACCTCTCAACTCCTACTTAATACTCCCCTTTTCATGCATCTATGGATTGCATTAGCCACTGTAGTCATGGGATTATACGAGAAGCTCATTTTGACGGACATATAGTGGCTCTTTTGTGCACTCTGTGCAACTGAGCTTTTGTTCAATTGTTCCTTGGAGAAGCAGGGTCCTGGAGTGCCTGGAAGCTGTTGGCTAACTCTCTCAGTACTGGAGGAGATTTTTTTTTCTATTCTCATGATCAGATTTCTACTCCAGAAGAGAGACTCCTCGGAATGCATCCTGTCTGACTGCATGGTCAGGATGGGCATAGGGTGTAATGCTTGGGTTAATCTGTCTGATACCATAATAATAAACTAAATTAGAAAAAAATATCAGTCTAATTCCTGCTATTGTGATGCTGCTACCTGGATTTTTTAGCCATTTCCATTCACAGGTTCTGCTTCAGCTTTGTTTACTGAACTCATGCCAATCGTGCCCATCTACCAATATGCTTCTTGTCATCTTCTGTTCATTCCCACTTTACTATTCTCTGCCTGCTCAGGCCTGAGTGCATCTGTGACTACTGCCATGACTATCTCCTGAAAATATATATCACCATAATACAAGTTAGGAAAAACTGAGTTCTTGTCTCCTCTCAGCCTGCTCGTGTGGTGTTGTTTTTGCTGTTAGTCCCCTGTCCATTGCTGTGAACTCTTTAGATCTATTTCCATTGTATGCAACTTCAAAATTAGGAATATTTTCAGGAATATTCAGATAATAGGACCTCTGATGATGGGAAGGTTGTGACCATCTGTCTCAAAGTGCAAGTTCACACACAATTAATACTTTATAAACAATCAATATGCAATTATAGTTATGCCTATTTTATCGATGGGCAGACTTTCAGCTGCTGCTCATTTTCTTCTTTGCTTATAATCACCATTGTATGAATGAAAGGAAAAGGTACAGTTAGAAACTGTTCTCACAGTACAAATGAGGCAGAAATAGGAATGAATATAGCTGATAATGAACAAAAGGTGGCTGCCAGTGTGCAATTTAGAGCACACAACCTTTTCCATGTTCTGAAAATATTTTTCATGTAGAGCACTGTATCTAACATAAGTTCACAATGTGTGTTTAGTGTGTGATTCAAAATCTCAGATCAAAGGAAATAATAAAAAGTTGGACTTTATTAGTGCATGCAGTTTCATGCTTACTAGCACCATACTTCATGCTTTAAATGCTCTCTCGGAAAATTTGAGTTTTTATGCCCAAAGAAAGGGATATACTGAAAACAGTTAAGAAATTCATTCAAATGAATTTTGTTTGAAAACTGTTGTATTAGGTACAGTATGCATACTGGATTTCTTAAATCTTACTTCTATCATTTACCTTGAAGATGTGCTGAATTATGCAAAAATAGCATTCATTGTGTGCCATCTGGCACCACACTCCCTTCGGAGGTTCACCAACTGCCAGTGTGGCCCAGTGTAACAGACCATAAGTGAATAAAGTGATGTAATGAAGCATGACTGCCAAAGTTTAGGGAACATACTACTTTCTTCTGATTGGTTGTCAGTTATTAGTCTGAGCTCTATATATTCAATCTGTGCTTTTTATAACACATAAATGCCACTAAATTCACTAATTCTCAAAGCAGCCCAAACCAAAATAATGTTTTTAAAATAATTTTTAACACATAAAATACACATTTTTAACCTCAGAATATTAACAACTTTAAGAAAAGGTGTTGAGAAGGGAACATAAAGTACAGTTTTAAACTCTGAACCCAATTAAATAAACACACTTCACTGGGTTTCTTGTAACTAGTTTCAGAAATAGTAGGTTTACAAGTCCCATTTCCTATCTGCACCAGAAGTACTTTTATATTTATCGCTTTAGATTGTAGTTCTAAAGGGCTTCTAATGTCTGAACCCTACTCCTATTTTCTCATTTATTAAGAATGTTCTGTTTTGAATAAAGGTGGTACCAAATCAAAATCCCATATCTAAATACCTTCAAGCTTGGGAAACTTCAGATCCAAATATGAGTATTGTCTTGGGCCCATATCTAATTTTGAGTGAAAAATGAAATGCAATGAGTATAATGTTTTGTGTTTAGGGGTACATAGGACAAGACAGTAGTGGTTACAGACGAGACAGACATTTTAACAAGGAGTTATTAATAATATATTTGACAAATAACATATTGCACAAAATGCTCTACTTAAAGGAAAAGGATGAAGAGTTTTTTCAGAGTTTAGGGAAGGCTGGATATGCTGGCTACTAATTTTTAAACTCACTTTCTGTTCGTCAAGCAAAATATAGAGATATGAGAGAATTTTTAGAGCTAGGTATCCAAGTTTCTCCCTGCAGGCAAGTGAAATTGACAAGATCCTTCCAGGCAGGCAGCCAGGAAGCCATTTTGATTTAAAAAATCAAAACTTTTCAGCAAAAATCAGCAGAATAGCTGAAAACTTAGTTTTACAAAAACAGCATTTTTTCCATTAGAAAATCATTTTGAAACAGAATTCCTGAACAGCTCTTCATTTAAAATAAAGAAAAAAAATCTCAAAAGAATGGAAGGAGAATTGATTAGAGGGAGGATGTGCAGAAGTGGTGATGGCAGGGGGAAAGTGGATGCACTGCTCTGCAGTAAGATGGAGGGCGATGGCTACTCTCCATCACTTTAGACCATTTATCTGTGGTTGTAGGGAAGCCAAATTTGGACTCCTGCATTCAAAGCAAGGGGGGCAGCTTTAATGTATTAGCAGGGAACAGGAATCAGGCATCGATACCCTGAGGAGGCAGGAGATATCTGGGTGGTACAGAGAAATGCTGGAAGCCCCTCAAGGAGCCACCCCATTCTCCCCACTAACTGTATTGAAAACTCCACCAAAGAGCCTTAGTGTTCAGTGGCAGAAACACCAGTTCCAAATCCCTCTTCCTGCTTCTTAAAAGCCCAGTAGTCCTACCCCACTGGCAGAAGGTCAGACCCACACTGTGTAAGGCCTGGCCAGTACTCTTATGTATTGTAAAGTCCAGCCAAAGAGCTGCAAATTGCAATGGCAAACGAGAAAAACACCAAACTCAAATCCATTTCAAAGATTGAAGTACAAGAGAGAACCCACAAACAGCCAGCCACACAATGTATCCCAGCCTAATCCTAAACTCCATCCCAAAAGGAACAGCAGTTCACCCTCTGTGATATGTGGGTCAACTGCACCAGACACATGTTCTCCCAGTATTCTTGGTAACACTCATCCAAATATGGAAAACTTCATGGCAACGTGTGACAAAACTCAGTCACCAATCAAAAATTACAGTGCACCAATCACAACTTACAGAATGGAAAAAAGAATTTGTTTTGTGAAATTTTAAAAAGTTAACAAATTATACTGAAAGATTTTTTTTTAAAAATTTGATCAGCTCTAATAAGAAGTAACTGCTAAAATCAGGAGTTACTCTGAAGACTTGTGTGAGATGAAATTGGGTCAAACCATATATCCAGCATTCTTTGTCAGCACTAAATTTACATTTATGCTTAAAAAGTGTCTAAAACACTAAAAATAGCTCAAACCCCAGCACCTGTGTGGAATTTCACTGAAGTCAATTTGACTCCATGTGGGTACAAGGGTCCATATTAGCACATCTGTTTGCAGAGTTTATACATTTTATATTCTTTAACTTTTCATGTAAAACCTAATATTACAAATTTCTTTACTATTAAACCTTCCATAATAAGGCATTATTTTCTATATGGTCACATTTGTGCAGCTTGGGCCTTATCCAAAGCCCATTGAAGTTCTTTTTGACTAGATTGTCTTGCCTATACTTTTTAGACTATCTATTACTACTTAGCACTTACATTGTTCTTTATGTTCAGAACACTCCCTACACTAGCCAATTAATCCTTACAATAACTGTGAGGTAGCTATATTAGAATTGTCCCAACAAGAACAGCAGTATCTAGAAAAAAGGAAAACTAAAGATAGAGCAACTGTTGTACTGTTCAAAGCAAGTAATTTATCAAGAATGTTTGAAAAAAAGCTGTTTCTAAGAAAAGCACATTACTGAATCCCCATTTTGAATTGTATCCTCAGTTTCATGACCCTATATATCCATATGAAGCAACAAGTGAAATAGCTGGTGTGGGGAGGGAGATATTATGCAGTTCTATTGATCTGACCAAGGAATTTGCTGTAATACCATTACAAGGATCAAAGAAAGAAAAAGTAATACTTTAGGCAAGAATTTAGGTTCAATATCTGCTTTTCTATTCATCCTTCTTGCTAATTAGATTTTAATAGAATACCCTAAAAGCTGCATCCGGAGATATAAACTGTAAGTTCCAAATTTCCATCGTGCCAACTCTGTTTACTGACAGTAACAGCAGGATGATCAGTTCTGCCAAAAATGCTGAGAAATTCCACCTCTTTATCCATTTTTACTTCAAACTATTCTCAACACTGATACCAAAACCTCTCTGAGGCACTGAGCTAGGATTGCTAACTATGCCACAATGTACTCAGCTAAGCATTATATTAATAGTTGTACCAGGCTGTCCACAGTACTTATTATTTTTAGATATCATTTTATTTTTAATATAATCCAGGTACAGATATAATCTTACAGAGATACATCAGGACAGAATAAAAAAACTTTTAAACATAAAAATATGTTTTAAACTATAAGTAAAGTAAATTAAGTAACCAAAAAACTGTCTAAAGCATTCCATTAAATGCTGCCTTCTTTGCTCAGTTTAACAGAAAAATCAATTAAAATGGAAATGTAAAGGCCATTATGCCTAACCCCAAACATTAAAAAGTCATAATATTTGAATCTGCATAATATAAACTGTTTTAAAAATCATAATTAAAAATAATAAATTATAGGGTTTTCTGCCTTCTAATTTTTGAGTCTCCAGCCCTTCTTCAAAAATGATCAATTCTGGCTCAAATTCAACCTTTAAGCATGCATGAAAATGTTAATCTTTCCCATTGGCTGTTTGGAGGGGGGATTCCATTTGCCCTTTTTTATGCCTGAGATTAAGTGATACCATTCTATCCTTTCCCTTTACCACTATCCATTCTCCTTTTCTTCCTAGTCTCTCTTTCCTCCCCCCGCCCCCACTCCCCTACTCACACACTTTCTCCTTATATGCTCTGCATAATTTCTTCTCATCCACATGTCCCCATATGTTCCCTCCCTTTTTCTCTTTGTATTCTGCCTTTCTCACATTCTCCCTCTGTTTCACCATTAACTCCTGTGCCCCACTCCATCTTCCTCTTATTCACTTGAACCCGTCTCTGTCTGCCTCCTGCGTTATCTTGCTGACTCTCTGTGAGCCAAGTGTCTAACTTTTATTCTGTGGAGAGGGTCAAATTCCTTTTTAATTATGATCAGTGGGCCAGGGAGTAAATTTAGGTCTACATATTTCTCTCAGTCATCTTGAACCATTTTGAACTTAAGAAAATTATCTAATGGATTCACTCACTAGCTGTGAAAACTGAGGTAAATCATGACATATTTGTATTGCAGCTTTGCATCAAAAGGACAACAAAGAGTCCTTGGTGTTTTTTTAGTCTGAGCTGATGTTGTGCTGAATATGCCTGTTGCTTAAAATGATGTACATCATGAGACTTTTTCCATTACAGGCAGCTTCTGTATTTAACTTGCTAAATCTATTTTACATATGATAAAGTGGCCATATTTATCTATGTTTACCTAGAACTAACATATGAAGTACAGTTAGGAATTTCCTTCATTTTCCCTTTGGGATTATTTTTTTTTCTTTGTAAGGGTCCTTCTTCTAAATACAACTTTTCAAAGTATTTTAGCAATTAAATGCGTGATTACAGACATTTCTGCTATAATTTACAATAATATTTTAAGTCACATTCTTTTAATCATGGGTTATGGTTTCATAAAGTTCAGATTCCTGGAGTATGGTTCACTGTACACCAAAATGCAGACCAAATAAATTGGTGATGCTTATTTATTTTCCATTTGAAAGTACTGATATTTTGGCCACAAACTGGATTGTAAGATGGAAGATAAATAAGCTTTGCAAACTCATTTGGTTTGGTTTATTGTATTCTACATGTCTATTAAGTTTTCTTAAAGAGTCTTTGAGAGGCATTGGCAAACAAAAATTTTTAAAGTCTATTTTAAAAAAAGGTGTTTTTATACTGTCAGTCTTTGAGTTTTTTAAAGTCCCAACTTAAACAGAAATTGAATTGCAAATTTGCCTTGAATATTTCATTTGAATTCTTGGATTTGTAGTGCCACCCATTTTTGCAAAGTGCTGAACTCTTCTTTTATATTTTTTTCATTTGGTCTTGACTGTATGGACAGTAGTGCACTGTAACTGAAGTGTAAATCTACAGCACACTATCTGGCCGCATGTGTGGACTCAGCTACCACTCACTAAAAGTTCTGTAATGCACTCTGCTTTAAAATGGGAGTAGATCAAAGTGGACTGTGGAACTTTTAGTGAGTGGTAGCTGGGTCCATGTGGCCAGTTTGTGTATAGCAGACTAGTACACTATAAATTTGCACCCATCTTATTGTGCACTGCCCATATAGACAAGCCGATATTATGTAAATTAGTGAGTAGTCTGACACTGTATAACCTTGTGCTGTCATTCAGTAAACAGGTACTACTGGGAGAGGTGGTGATTGTTCAGTAGGTGACACTCTTGCCTCTTAATCAGTATCTTAATTAAGACAGAGGTTAGACCACTGTGCTAATGGGTAAGATGCAATAGCAAGGTTCTGACAGTTGTGGTCAATGAAGATTGCATGGTATGTCTACACAGCAAAGAGAAACCCACAACCGGCCCATACCCACTTACTAAGGTTTGCAAGTCTTGGGCTGCTGTGTAGACTTCTGGGCTTGGGCTGCAGCCCAAGATCTGAGACCCTCTCAACCTCAGAGTCCTGGAGACTGGGCCCAGCCGGAGACTGGGTCCAGCCTGAGCCTGGAAGTCTATACAGCAATGAAACAGCCCAAGTCCCATGAGCCAAAGTCAGCAGGCAGGGTGCAGCCATGGTGTCTAGTGCTGTGTGGACATATCTTAGATGTGTTTACCCTGTGTCCTAGCCTAATTCCTACTTAATTAATTAGATTCTCTCTACCTAAATTCATTTTCCTGTAGTTTCAGCTGAAAAGATATTCTTTGCTTTTTGTTCTAAACTTTTGTGTATTTATAAACTGCTGTTTTCACCTGAGATAGTTGTGTTTTCATGATTGATAGAGATCTTTGCGGCTGTTTCTGAAGGCTTTGGCATTCTTTCAGACGAAAGATGCTGTGCAAATGTAAGATAAGCTGGTTAACTCTCTTTCTTAATATTCATTGTGCAACTAATTGCATACTTAAAATTACAGTTCAGCGTAGGAAGAACTCTGGCTTAATGAAGTAATTGTCACAGTCTTAACATTTGTTGATATGAAGTTTATTGCATTAATATGAAGTATGTTTAATGATCTGTCAATTTGAGTCCTAATGAGTGTTCAACTTAAAACCAAAGATAAAACTATAAATGTAGCACCAAACTGCACCATTTCAGAGCTGTTTCATAGTAGCTAATCTAATAGGACTTTAGCTTCACTTTAGGTATTGGGTATCAATGGAAGAAAGGTAGGAAAAGGAAAGATAAAGTCAAAGGGGAGTGGAGGGGTCAGAGGGAAGGGAGCTGGCGTGAGGGGCAACATGGGATCATATCAGATAATTAAACTGCTTAAGATAGTTGGTGAATCTTATTCTGCTAAATAAAACTGTGCCAGTAAGTTAAGAAGCCATGGAAGGGGGTGTGCATAGATGACTGTATATCTCTCTAACACCATCCTCAGAAGAGGCAGGAAATAGTGTTTTATCACTATGGTGCTATATTTGGTGTTTTTCTTTAAAGCTCCAATTCTTGGGCTATTTTGATTACATTTGATTGCTTTATAAGAGCTAGGTAATAATAATATACTACTGTAGGAGAATTTCAGCTTAAAATTAAAGTGAGTTTCTAACCCTCGTGGTTGTGGAGAAATGCTTGAAAACATGAACCTTACAGCTCAAAATCCAGAAGGCAAATAACAAGATCAAAATGTATTATTTTTTAAATCTCATGATTTTTCAGGGCATAACTCATGACTTTTGATCTCTTAGATTTGGCAATGCTGAGTAAAGGACAGATGGTATTACAGTTCCACATGCTAGGAAGCATGATTGGAAAAGATTCTGAGTTATAATACCAGTCAGATTGCTCCCAGATCATTTTATCTTCTATACCATAAAATAAGCAGGGAATCCTCCTGCACTGTTCCTTCCTCCTCTATTTCTTCTAAACCCTTTTCTCCACTCCTCACTAGGCCCCAGAGGGAGGAGAAGAACAAGAGGGACATATTGGAGAAGATCAAGGCTTTGGTTATCCCCTCTCCAATGGTTCAGGGGAATTTTTTGCAGAGAGGATGCAGATGACAGAGCTTTAAGTTCTGCCGTTGAACCCCTTGCTAACAGCAAGGCTGCTCCTGCATCTCAGGAGAGACCTCTGGATCCAGCTATCTCCGCATCTCATGGACCTGATACTGGCCATCCTAGAAATCTGACTTAATATGTATAGGAAGTGGGTTTCACTGGACCCTTTTCCCTCAGCATTATTGCCACTATTTGCTATTTGTCCAACCTGGAGACAGCAGGCATTTCCCAATAAGCTCCCCCTCTCTGTCTCTCTTGCCAAACTGCTGGTATTTGCAGATGCAGCTTATTTATGTTCCTTGCCTGTCAGCCAGACCCATCACCCCAGACTGCTGGTAAGCTCAGCATTTTGTGAATTCTCTTCTCCCCACCTCACCCTCCCCTGCACAGTAACACTTCTAGCACTATAGTAGTTCCTTTCTTCTCCAGACTGGTACAGTCCTTACCACTAGCATCAATTCTGTTCACTCCATCCTCACTCTATCTGGGCTTCCAACAATCTCTTAGATGCTCAGGCAAACTCTGTACCTGCTTTTATGCAAACTTACAACTCTTGGAATTGGGTTTTCCTTTTTTCTGTCAGAGTCTCTCCTCCTAGATGTAGTCTCATTTGCTTTCCCTCCAAATAACAGAGGAAGAAAGACAACTGTCTTGCAGACTAGCTCAATCATCAGCAGTTAGTTGCTTGGGAGAGAAGCCCCAGTATTCAGGTTTTTCAGTTAAATATAGTTAAACTTTAATTTCAGCTCAGTCTGACAAATATCAAACTTCCTTGTTTCTGCTAGAGAAATACCAAACCCAAAATTCTGGGACTGGAGCATGAAGCAACATCTTGCCTCCCCTGGTCTCTCTCCACTCAAAATGTCACAGAAATAGCAGGCAAGATAAGGAAGTGATGATTATGTTAGCTTCTCAGAGGTACATGGCCCTTTATTCTCCTATTTAATTAACCTCCATGCTGGCCACTTCTCAAGACATCCAACCTTTTACCTTGGAGTTCATTTGTTCCAGGCCTAATCCAGTCACTTGAGATTAATATGGAAATTGAGTAGTGCTGGTTCCAAGAAAAGACTGCCGTGGAGGTTGCAGATTGTCTTCTTGAATAGGAAACCTTCCACTAACATGATGGCTCTTTCTGTAGTTGTGCTTCTGATCAAAACATCGTGCAGTGTTCCTCTTCTATAAAGAATATTTTGGATTTTTATATTAGCAGGATTTGAGGGGGCTTTAAGTCAGAGTACTCTAGGTATAAGATTCTGCTATTTTGGCCTTTGAGAGCCCTATTACTGACATGGATTTTAGCTTATTTCAAATAGCTTTTCCATTTCCTTCTGTCACAGAGACTTTACTTAATCCTATCACTTCAAAATGTTCCTTAGTTTTCCATGTTCTCACAGAACCTCCTATTGATTCTATAAGCCAAGTTTCATATTTCTGACTCTGAAAGTGACTCTGTTTATAGTTATTTCTGAAAGGAGGATTGGAGAATTAAGTTCTTTGGTTATTTCTCTTCCTTCCAGTTTTTGTCCAATTAACTGTGAACTCTGGCTTCCTTTGGAGCTTATTCCCATAGTGAACATTGAGTTACATCTTAATTGTTTTATCTACTGTCTACAATACTCACTGCCACATCTCCAAAGTCCCACCAACCATAGTGGGTACTGCTACACATTCACCTAGAGTGGAGCACCCACAGGGACAGCACTCGAAGAAGAAGAGAAAGTTACTCACCTTGCAGTAACTGAAGTTCTTCGAGATGTGTGTCTCTGTGGGTGCTCCACTCCCCGCCTTCCTCCCCTCTACTTTGGAGTACTAGTATGATTCTCAACGGTAGAGAAGGAACTGAGGAGGGTGTGGGACACACGCACTCAGGAAGATTCCAACGAGACACCCAAGTTGGTAGAAAGATGTTGAAAGTGGTATATTAAAGTACTGCTTGCTACCTTTGTCTTTAATGCTTACTCCTAGGAAGGGAAATGAGAGAGATAACAAAGGGAAATTTCTTGCAGGTAATTCTGTTTGTTGTGGTCTCCTCTTCTCCTTTTCCATTCCCCAGTATTTTCCCCATCTGAGGAAGGAGTGGAGTGCTGTTTATTCTTTTCTTTCTCTGTTATGTCTATCCTTATTTCTGCTTTGGAAATATCTATGGGAGGGGTCTGAACAGGTCTTCTTATATGAAATGTTCCAATTCTCAAATCTTTTGCTTCCTTGCTTCTTGGTAGGTGGAGCCTTCATGCTATTTGTTCTTTACAGAAGAAACTAAGTCAAACAGAATTACTCATAATTCTTTTCTTCCCTAAAGAATTTTGACCTGAAGGGGAACTCTGACCCAGAAAAGTACCTGAAACAGCTAGTAACCCCTTTAGCAAGTTGGGAAGTGGGAAGCTCATAAGTGCAGTAAGTGACTTTGAGATCTGATTTTATAGTGTATGTAATAATTATTATTATTTATTTAATTGTCATTGGTGGATTCATAGATTATACATTTGTATACTCCATACTCCAAGGAAAAAACTAAGAATGGCCACATTGGTGGTGGTAGTACAAATGGGAGGAAGTGTGGGAGTACATTAGTACTCATGTTTTATCATAGTCAGTTTGAGTTGGTGGCTGGATATCCAACAAGAGACAACTGAAAGAGAAGCAAAAATCTGAGAGGGGAGTGATAAGGTACTAGGGAAAGATACAGGATGAGCCAGAGTAGAGAGAGTAATTGGGGGGCCTTAACCAATCCCATGCCTCCAGAGATGCACTATAGAAGAGGGGCCATGGCCACCCACAGAAAGAGAGAGAGAAGAGAAAGAGGAGACATTCAAGGAAAGATTGGAGAGGTAAAAGGAGAACCAATTGAGCACAGATTCATGAAAATTAGTTGTGACAATCCTACTTAGTTCTTCAAGCAAGTGTTTTCAAATGAATAGGTTCCTTACAAATCTCTCCCATTTTCTCCAGTGAAAATGAGGGATTTTAGGCACACAGAAGTGGCACAATATTCTGACTATTTAGATCACAGTATCTTCATATTCACAAATATAAGTGTTTGGGGGAGCAATATTTTTAGAGCTGCTATTTTGAGAGTTACATTCCTTTGCCACTTACACCAGCTTTCTGAAGTACTTTCATCCCATGTGTCACACACACACCATCTTATGTTACTATACCAGTCAAATCACTGAATAATTTGGCCTTTTAAGTCTCTTTATTCCATTATTATTCACACTGAATATGTATGAGCCTATAAAATTTGATTCTGAACAGTTTAAATGTGATCCATCAAAGAACCTAAAAGGTTTGCTTGGCTGCTACCATTTATGGGATAGTTTTTCCATGTTTTTTGTAGGATTTTCCATGTTTTTCTTTTAAACATGTAGAAAATGTTCTAGTTAAAAGTACAAGATGGTTTGAATACTTTTATCCAGCAAGGTTCTCATTACTTAAAATCATTGAGTTAATATGGTTGGTAGCACTTTTCACTGCTGCCTCCTCAGTATACCTTGCATGATCCCTGAATTGCCTGTGAAAGCAGCACTGCTGCTCGTATAAGACTATCCTGGTACTGGGCCCTCAACCAATGCACCCTGATTTTGGCATCCTTTTCTCCCGTTTGTGAAGTGATCATTTCTGCCATACGTAAAGATGCCATTAAAGGGCAGATCCCCAACCAGAGCATTGGTGATTGAGGTTGGAGTGTTAACTCTGAAGCCTAATAGGAAATTTGAAATGCCAACATTTTTAATAATTTCACTGTTAAGCATCTCAGCAGAAACACCAGTCCAATCAGGGATTGTGCCTGGTTCTTGATACTGGGGGGGATTGTGAATAAAATACCTCAGCTTTTGTTTCCTAGTGTTTCCCTACTCAGATTGCTTTTTAGGAATAGGAAGAACACAAAGATAGAAAGTTGGTGCACAGTGTCATAATATATAGATATGTCTAGCTGAGAGCTTAACAAAGGCTCAGTTATGCTGTGTAAAACAGATACAATAATGTTCTGCTATATTTGGTGATATGAGCGCAGTGATGGTTCTAATTGCTCTAGTCTCATTTATGCAGACAGACATTTTTAAACATCCTCACTGGTCTTTTCTGTTCCATTAGAATCATTTTAATGTTAGCTTTCGTTATTGTGTGAATTACCTTTAGTCTGTATTATTAAATGTAATTAACTGAACATACACCTTAGAACATCTAGAGGAGTAGCATCCCCTGTATAGGGATGCATGTCTTTTAAAATGGCATTGCATCATAGAAGCTACACAGGGTTTTTTAAGGCTGAAGATTTTAAGACATGGCAAAACCTTTCTCAAGAACCAGTTCTTAGCTAGATTTCAAATGCTATTTTTAGTAGTTCAATTTATAATAAAATGTCCGTATTGCTAAGAGCTTTTTATCATTGTCTACTGATAATGATTGCACATTGTCCTCAATAATATATATTCTCAGTGTTTTAATGGGTTTGTCATTAAGATTTCTCCTGCGAATAATTTATCATTAACAAGTTAATTATTTATCATTCTTCTCTAAGGAGCTCATGAAATCAGAGGTTTCTGAATTCTAAACGTATACTCATTTATGAAAATCAAAAGTAATTCGTTTTTCAAGTCATAACCAGGTGATAATAAAACTAGCCTTTGTCAATTTCTAGGCAACACAAAGAGATACAACAGTTCATATGGAATTACAGTTAGTTTGCATAGATATCAAGTACATTGTCTGGTTTTTAAAAATATTAAAAATGTCCTTATCTTTATAATTATTTTAAAATGTAATTTACTTGAGAGCTCTGTCTACAAATAGTTTTGTAAACTAAGCCCAGTAGTTTAGTTTGCAGGGATTGGAAGCGAACCAAACAGCTAAAGGTTCGAGTTTGACCTCAAACCACAAAGAGAAACACCAAGCAACAAACTTGCTCCTCTCGCAATGATCCTCTCTACCCGCCCTTGCTATCAGAAGCTCAAAGTCACCCCAACAAAACTCTGACCCTATTCCCTAAAAATAGCCAACATAGTAAGAAGAGAAGACCACATGGCTTTTTGGGGACAGAAAGGAAGTGGCTATTAGAGAAGGAGAGAGGAGAGGACTATACGAAATTTCCTTGCTGTGCAGGCCACCTCCACCCAGGTTGCAGAATTTTTTTGAGCATAGACTGACAGTCACAGACTGAGATGTCCAACCCAATACTCAGTTTGAGTAGCATGAGATTTGATGTGAGTAATTAACACTAACACAGCTCCAGTGTAACTGTGTAGCCAGTTGCTCAATTACACTTTTGATTCAGCTTTGATTCACTTTTGAATAGAGGACAAATAACCAGGCTAAATGATACAGTATGAAAAAGAGACATTCTGACTAACCATGTTCACCTTATGCAAGTGTGCTTCAAAGATATGCCATCAAAACCACTTATATTTCATAGACTTATAGAACTGGAAGGGACCATGAGAGGTCGTCTAGTCCAGTCCTCTGCCCTCTAGGCATAACTAAGTATTATCTAGACCGTCCCTGACAGGTGTTTGTCCAACCTGCTGTTAAAAAGCCCCAGTGAGGGAGATTCCACAACCTCCCTAAGCAATTTATTCCAGTTCTTAACCATTCTGATAGTTAGGAAATTTTTCCTAATGTCCAATCTAAACCTCCCTTGCTGCAATTTAAGCCCATTGCTTCCTGTCCTATCCTCAGAGGTTAAGAAGAACAATTTTTCTCCCTCCTCCTTGTAACAACCTTTTATGTACTTGAAAACTGTTATCATGTCCCCTCTCATCTTCTCTTCTCCAGACTAAACAAACCCAAGTTTTTCAATCTTCACTGATAGGTCATGTTTTCTAGACCTTTAATCATTTTTATTGCTCTTCTCTGGACTTTCTTCAGTATGTCCCCATCTTTTCTGAAATGTGGTGCCGAGAACTGGACACAATACTACAGTTGAGGCCTAATCAATGCAGCATAGAGCAGAAATATTAATTCTTGTGTCTTGCTTACAATACTCCTGCTAATACATCCCAGAATGATGTTTGCTTTTTTTGCAACAGCGTTACACTGTTGACTCATATTTAGCATGTGATCCATTATGACCCCCAGATCTCTTTCCTCAGTACTCTTTCCTAGGCAGTCATTTCCCATTTTGTATGTGTGCAACTGATTGTTCCTTTCTAAGTGGAATACTTTGCATTTATCCTTATTGAATTTCATCCTGTTTACTGCAGACCATTCCTCAGTTTGTCCAGATCATTTTGAATTTTAATCCTATCCTCCAAAGCACTTGCAACCCCTCCCAGCTTGGTATCGTGCGCAAACTTTATAAGTGTACTCTCTGTGCCATTATCTAAATCATTGATGAAGATATTGAACAGAACCGGACCCAGAACCGATCCCTGCGGGACCCCACTTGTTATGCCCTTCCAGCATGATTGTGAACCACTGATAACTACTCTCTAGGAATGATTTTCCAACCATTATGCACCCACCTTATATTAGCTCCATCTAGGTTGTATTTTCCTAATTTGTTTATGAGAAGGTCATGCCAGACAGTATCAAAAGCCTTACTAAAGTCAAGATATACCACATTTGTTGCTCTCAAGCGCTCACCCACTCCCATCCACGAGGCTTGTTACCCCGTCAAAGCGAGCTATCAGGTTGGTTTGACATGATTTGTTCTTGATAAATCCATGCTGACTGTTATTTATCACTTTATTATCTTCTAGGTGTCTGCAAATTGATGGCTTAATTATTTGCTCCATTATCTTTCCAGGTACAGAAGTTAAACTGACTGGTCTGTAATTCCTCAGGTTGTCCTGATTTCCCTTTTTATAGATGGGCACTATATTTGCCCTTTTCCAGTCTTCTGAAATGTCTCCTGTCTTCCAAGACTTTTCAAAGATAATTGCTAATGGCTCAGATATCTCCTCAGTCAGCTCCTTGAGTATTCTAGGATGCATTTAATCAGACCCCGGTGATTTGAAGATGTCGAACTTATCTAAGTAATTTTTGACTTGTTCTTTCCCTATTTTAGACTCTGACCATACCTCATTTTCAGTGGCTCTCATTATGTTAGACATCCAATTGCCACCAACCATCTTGGTTTTTTTCAAGTTAGAAAGACCGTTATATGTCACCTTAAGATCCAACCCACCAGTTTTACCAGTTCCTTAACTTCTTGTTCTGTACTTTCTCTTATCTCTGTTTCAGACACTACATTTTAAACCAGTTGCCCTTCAAGGTACATGTACTGGGACATAGAACGAATATATGTTGCCTTTGACAATTTGTCTAATTTCTTTACAGTCATTAATATACAGTGGTACTCCACAACCTTTACCATTTTTTTCTGTCTTTCCTGAACATCACATGCCCTTCATTACCTGTATTTCTGTGATGGCTACTATTCCACCATGTTTCCATTATCCCTTTGATGTCTGATTTCACTTCCTGCACCAGTAGTTCTAGTTCCTCCATTCTGTTACCCAGGCTTCTTCCACTGATGTACAGACATCTTAGTTGTTTCCACTTGGCCTCACCCAGATTCTTCACCCTATTAGATGCAGTCATTTTATTGCCAGCATTGCCTACCTGACTGTTACTCCTATCCTCTGTTATTCCTTTCTCCATTGCTGTATCCTCTTTTGCTTGATTTTTCCTCCTGCTCAGAATTAGAATCAGGCATGGAAGATTACACATGCTTATCCCAACTGTCTCCCCTGAATTCCTAATTTAAAGCTCTTTTAATAGGTTCTGTCAATCTCCATCCCAGAAGACTATTACTCTCCCTCCTCAGCTGGAGTCCATCCCATGAAAACAATCCTCTGCCCATGAATGCCTCCCAGTGGTCAAACATCCCAAAGCCTTCCTTAGAGCACCATTACCTGTTGATCATACTAATCTTGTTTCGCCTTTGTCTAGGGACAGGTAGAATCCCACTGAAGATCACCTGAGCCTCCATTTCTTTAAATGTCTTCCCCAGCCTGGTGTAGTCTTGATGATTCCCAGTGACAATCTAGTAATATCATTTCTTCCCACATGAAGGCCAATCAATGGATTCCTTTCTGCTCCCATTAGTATCCTCTTCAGCCTCAGGTCTACATCCTGTATCTTAGCTCCCAGCAGACAACAGCTCTGGTGACAGGCCTGTCTGTTCTTTTTCTGTAGAGAGTCCCCAATCACATAGACCTGCCTCTTCCTGGTGTTGGTGTGATTCTCTGGCCTTCCTCTTTCTTTTATTTCTTGCTGCAAGTCATCTAGTCTTCTGCTCTCACTTGCAGTCTTCTGTGAGTCATCCTCTAGCCTTCTGGGCTCCATACAGTGGCTATCTCTATTGTCTCTTCTTGTAGGAGTAGCTGTTCTCTTCATCTTTGCTTTCCCATCTTCTGTTACTGCCTCCTCTCCCTTTCATTTTCCAACTCAGCAAACCTGTTCTTCAGCTCTGCTTCTCCTTCACTAGCCAGTCTTTTTGTCTGCCTTTTTCTTGTACTCAGATGTTTCCATTGGCTGCTTTCCTCATCCAGCCATCTACTCTCACAGTTCTCTTGTTCGGCATGCATCTGCAAGTTTGAGGTTTCCCTTCAGCCTCCTCTCTCCTTCCCTCCATCATCCGCTCAAATCCCCTGTGAATCTCAATCATAGTTTCTAGCTGTATATTCAAATCTCTTCTCTTCTAGTCCATCAGCTCTATCAGGCAGCACTTCATACAAATGAAGCACCTTTCAGGTACCCTCTCCAAAAATTACATACAACCCGTGTGATCAACATACAGTAGTTTCCAGGTGTATGAGGTGAAGTGATGATCCATGCTAGAATGTGCTTTGCTTGCCTTGTAAAATAAGGAGAGGCAAAGTTTAGAGAACAATGTTGTGCAAAAAAAGTAATTTTGAGTATAGACTAGATGACTATATCAAACATTTTCCTTCAGAGTAAATAATGGTGAGTAAATACTCAAGCTAGGTAAGGAAACTTAGGAGAGAATTCTTAAAGCTCTCTTTATTTCAAGGATACTGTACAAATATATGAAAATATGGTACAACAAGAGTCTTTTCTGTAACCTATGTATTTTCTTGGACCTTAAATATCCCATAGTCTGAGTGTCTAGGTCTTTGTTCTTCAGAAGGTTCCTGCTCTTTTCTGCTGTGTTGTTCAGATACATTCCCCTCCAGCTGTTCCCCTGTTCCCCTGAAAAGTCATCCTAGGATTTTTAAGGAGATTGTTTCTACAGAACTGTTTTTTGATGAGGAACACAACATGTAGCTATCATGGGAATGATAACACTGACAGCAAAGACAACAAGATTGACAGTCTCAGTGGAATTTGGAGATTTTTAGCCTTTCCTGGGAAGAAAATATGCTCAGAATCTCATTTTCTTATAAAATGCTTACACTGTCTAATAGAAATTATAGCATAATACGAACTATGGTAAATGTAGAGTGCTATATTACCTGTTACCCAACCATCTCAAACATACATGCATTGTGTTCCATAATACCTCTCTGAGGTAGGTAAGTATTGTTGTGACTATTTTACAGATGGGAAACTAAGGCCTAGATAGGTTAACTGACTTTTGATTAGCTTTACACAACCAGGTTAGTGTCAGAGCTGGGAATAGAACCTGATTCAAAGTTGTGTGCAACAGCCTCTAGGCAGTATTCTCTCCTGACCTAGTCTGTTTGATATTCGTTAAGAACTACTAGAAAATAGAAATTCATCATATTCAAGGGATATTTACAGTACAGTAGCAACCTTGAACATAAATGACAATCATATAAATTAATGCCATGCAGGCAAAGTTGCCTAGTACATGCAATATTAGTTACATTTTGTAATGTATTGGAGGAAAAACAATAGCTTAACTGTATATGTGGACCTGAAACCACAGCCCTATATTTGGCTTCATCCAATACCTACTTTCACTCCTTTATGATACTTCATGCAGAGGTTCCTGCTGGCAAATAGTGGATACTGATATACTGATAATACAAAAAAAATGTTCTTAACTTGTGTACGCGAATTCATGGTTCTTTTACTGCATAAAATCCACTAAAAATTATGTAAACAGTATATAAATATTTTAAAAATTCTATAATATGCTTTTTTTTTTGCACATTGAGACCACTGTTTATATTATATATAATTTTTAAATTCCATTTAGCCTTGTAGGATGATAAAAGGTATATTCATAAATACACATTGAAAATTCATAGCTTCTTTTTTAAACTTCAATGTTCAAATGGAAAAGCAGAAAAAAAGTATGCAAAATAACCAAGAATCCTGAAAAATATCTCTAAGCAGTTTTCAACAAGCGACACAAATGAAATTCCTTCAGCGTTAGTGATACTGTTCTTTGTGTTGTAAATATCGTTTATAATAATTTGGGAACTTCAGTTCCTCTCAGTGGAACTATTGGTAATTCAAACAAATGATATTTTATCTTTAATTAATCCCTCAAAGAAGTCACATTATTGTTGTCCAACGATAGTCTCTCTCCGATGCCCCCAACCCAAAAAATTAAACAGCTGCAGTTATAATACTGAGGATGCAGTTTGTAATTATTCCACGACTATTATTTCTCTTCCTACAGAGAAATGCAATGATAATTCAGTGGCAAGGATAATTAAAAATTACCAATTTTGTTTAGAAGACAAGAAAAATTATAGCATTACATTAGTATTTTCAAATCCTCTGGTTACTCTATACCTTTAGGAATAAAATAAGCATTTAATCTCCATTATCATAAATGAACAACAACAACGATGACAAAACCACCAGCATCAGCAGCATCATTTCTGTCCAAGAGAAATCAAATATAATTTATAAATGATGCTCCTATTTGCAAGGAATGGACTGTAATGCAGTTCCATTTTAATAGACCATTTCAATTTAACACAACACTTCCTTCACGTTTAAGTAAGTTAAGTGGAAATCTTTCAAAGTTCCATTATGGGCTGTCTCCTCAGGTTGGCTGGCAGTTAAAGAACCTTGTAAATGCATTGCGGGAAGACCCAAATGGAGTGATCTTAACCTTGAAGAAACGTCCTCAAAACACTCTGGTTTCTGCTCCTGCACTTCTGAAGAATGTGAGGTGGAAGCCTTTAGCACTTCAGGTAAGAAGGTTGTTGAAACTGTACTGTGTTATGGTAAATGCTATCTTTTGTTAAAGAGCAAGGTGATAGAGTGGTTATTCCTTCCAAACAGAAGCTACAGTTGTAACTATAGTACAGTTCACAATGACTGGTTCTGTAAGCCTGTGACAGACAGAAAGTTAGTGAAATGGTGCTGGGACACGCTCATGGCCAATAGATCAGCACTCTGATACTATCAGGCTAATTGTTTTTCCTCCATATCTTTGTATGAGTGGGGACCAAAGGAGTCCAAAGAGACAGAGAACAGCCACAAACAATAATATATTCAATATATCTAACCATTCTGACCCAACTCCAACTCAGTTGCTTATGTCTCCAGCAAAAGCAATATAGCCCTTCCAATCATTCTACATTTCCATTATATCTCAGCAAGTCTTTTGTAATCTTTTCAAAGGGGGGATTCCAATACCTTTGGATTTCTGACAAGGTCAATTTATTTTCCACATTCTTGGCCACCGGATTATGCTTCTCCAATAAGGAGGAAATATTACAATGAAGGAACTCAGTAAAATTGTACATTGCTATTTCTCACGTTTTTTCCAACGTAATGCCGCTGTTCTTCATGAGTACCCTCTAAGAGCAGATTTTTGTCAAACAAGATGTCTTAGCTCTTTATTCCCCCCCCCATCTTTTTTCTTTAAGGCACTCAGATGCCACAGTGATGAAGACTGTATAAGTGCCTAGACAGACAAAATCAAAAATTGGTATTTTGAAATCTCTCTCTTACAGCAAGGAGACACCAAAAAATGCCAGACCTAACTTGTGGTAGATTTTCCAGGCATTTGATTTATGCACATGCAAATGTTTTATGCAAACAAATCTCAAGGCTTAAAAGAGATGATTTGTTTATAGAATCCTGTGACAGATCCAGATGAACACTCCTGCTGCCGGACACAAACTGCTGGGAGGGGATCCAGCCACTGAATCCCTGGGTCTTTTCAGCCTCTGGAGCCTGTACAAAGTCCAGGTACTGCCCTGGCTTTGGGGCTTCCAGTCACACTCTTGAGGTGCAGAGTATCCCTTTATGGGAGCTGTGACTACGTGGCCCGCTGCCTAGCCCCTCGGATCAGTGCTGACTCCTCAGATTTCCTTGTAGCTGAAACTCACCTTCTCCCAGAACTCTATCTGTATGGATGTTCTGGGCCCATAGTTTACCTCTTCAGGAGGCATGTGGTGGTAGGTGTAACACATATACACAGGCTTACTTCACACAGGATTCTAAAACACAATTGCTCTTTACTAAACCCAAGAAATACACCAGTCATCACAAAAGGAATCCTTTTGGGAATCCTTTTAAGCTACTACTGTAGTGCAATGATATATAGAAATCTGCATTTCCATCATGAAACATCATGAAACCATATCATGGATTTACCTACACTTGGCCCAGGTACTACTCCTTTCACAGTGCACCACAGAAAGACAAATATTTCAGTGTTACCAACTCTCAAGATTTTCTTGGGAATCTCACAATAACTAATGTTTTTTTAAAAGCCTGAGCTCCTGGGGGCATGTGGTTAGGAGAAAAAAAGTCTCTTCTTACATTTAAAAAAAAAGGAAGTTTGTAGCCCTCACGATTGTAGAGAAAAGCTTGCAGACATGAATCAAATGTATTGTTTTTTTAAAAAACTTATGATTTAAAGCCTATCTAAAGATTTTTGGGAGCCTTACTCAGATTTTTGAATGCTTGAGATTGGTGACATTGATATTTAACCCACATGTTCATTCTCACCAGTTCAAATCATCTCCCCCAGAAATATTTGATTTAACATATGTGCATTTACCCCAGTTTTGGACACATTGGGAGCTGGATCAGGCTCTACGTGAATGAGGTAATATTTGGAAGTTTGGCATTAGCTGAACAGCTTACTGGCTATCACTCTTTACTGGCTGCAAGTGGGTAAGGTTGGTGGGCTGTGGCCCTATATAATTGAATCAGTAAAATTATATACACTTATGTGTATTGGCGCATATGTCATGTGAATTATTTATGTTTAAAGTCAGAACATTTGTGTTAGAAATGTTAAAACCTTTTTTTACCTAAACTTCCATTAATTTAAAAGCTTTATATTTTACCACACATTCATGCTCCCATTGAAATCACTGACAAAACTGCAGGTGAATGCATTGGGATCAGAAGCTGGGCCTTAATTATAAACCACTGGCAAATGGACTAGATAAAATGAAATGCCACTTAAAAAGTACGTTTTATAATATATAATTTATGCCATAGTCTTCTGTTTTCTCTAAGCACCAGAGCGTTTTCGTTGAGTAGCACAGTAAAATACAAATTTTCTGTCTATTCTCCCAACTAGTACTTTATCTAAGGGATAATTACTTATATTTGATGGGTGGAATTGAACCTTGTTGTCTTGTTTATTTCTGTACATCTGCAATAAATAAATGATATAAAGATTTGTGAGCACTTTTCAGTCACCTTAATGTAATAATCAATGTAAGAAGTCAGCGAAACTGGAGGCCTTGAATTTAAAGCTTTTACTGCAAGTAGACTAAGTATGTGAAAAGTTGAACCTTTATAAAATATACTTTAAAAGTCGTGTACTTGTAAGTTGATCAATCAGTGCAGTAGCTATCTCTGTCTAATGAGTCCCCCATCACTGTCATGTCTGAAGGCCTAATACTCTTTTCATATTTTCAACTGTTGGTTGTTTGCATATATGAAATGTGTATATTATGGGTTTGTGAGACCCTTAACACAGCCCTCACATACAAGTTCTGTTTTGATTTGTTGAGCTTTTAATAAATGTTTGTTTTGTGTAGAGAAACTTTATCATGCTAATTTCCCATAGCTTATTCCCACAGCTGTTTTAGATGTCCTTGTTATAGAACTCAGGAGGTTCCCAGTACAGCAGAACCTTTGCAATTCTGCATAATGGGCACACAGGGAGATTCTGTACTATCTGCAACCAGTTCTGCATAGGCTATCATGAAGAGGATTGGGGAAATGGTTTACGATCATATAGATCCAGTAGCCACATACACCACATACAGGACAAAGGTGGTTATTTTTCTATACAAACCCAGGGTCTGAATTAACGAACATGCAAGAGTGTTGATGCCTTACCAATGAGTTAAAGGGCTGGATTCTGTCTCCCCAACCCTTGTTCATTTTCCAGTTCACTATTGTTTTATGGGTAGTGGACATGGTAGACATTATACATTTAATGCACTAAAGAATCCTCTGAGCAAGAGGTATGTTTTCATAAACTGACCACTGGCTTTTGGAGCCAGGAAACCCTAGGCTCTAATCATGAGTCTTGACACTAACTCTCTGTGGTTGTGACTGACTCACGTGACCTCTCTATGTTCCATTTCTGTTTTGGGCATACTAATACCTCTGACACTCAGAGGTGCTGTAGTGGGATGTTATAGAGAGTAATTAATAATTGGAAAATACTTTGCAAGTATAAAG
Source organism: Gopherus evgoodei (assembly GCF_007399415.2). NCBI lineage: Eukaryota > Metazoa > Chordata > Testudines > Testudinidae > Gopherus > Gopherus evgoodei. The sequence continues at coordinate 79,843,952 of NC_044330.1, read as the reverse complement.
AGCTATATGAGAGCTCATTATTTAAAGAATGGATATACTTAAGGTGAATTTTCAAAAATTCATTGTGGCAATCAGTATATTTCCCCTGCCAGTGACTACATCTGCTTTAGTCAATGAAAAAAATAAAAAAGACGATTTTCTTAAAATTGCCAACAATGCATACTTATCCTAGTATCTAAAATTCAAAATGTTTATTTTGCATCATCATAGTTATTTTATCATAACTATAATGGAATCATATAACTATTGTCTATTTACATAATGTCATGTGCACATAGTGCATCACAGCTGTAAACAATGGAAGTGTTCTTGCCCAAGGAATTCACGGGGTCATTCATTACAAAACAATGACAAAAGTGAGGGCAGATAGCAACACAGAGGCATGGACTGTCTCTCGCTGTTTGTATAGAACCTAGTGTAATTAGGCTCCAATCTCAGGTAAGGCATCTAGCCAGTGCTTTAATACAAATAATAATTCCTCTTTCAATTTAGTAATACAGATTCTGTAATTAGAATTTAAGAACATAAGAATGGCCATACTGTGTCATACCAATGGTCCATCTAGCTCAGTATCCTGTCTTCCAACAGTGATAAGTGTCTGATGCTTCAAAGGGAATGAACAGAATGAGGAATTTATTGAGTGATTCATACCCTGTCATTCAGTCACACCTACTGGCAGTCAGAGGTTTAAGGACACCCGTAGCACAGGTTTGCGTCCCCAGCCATCTTGGCTAATAGCCGTTCATGGACCTATCCTCCATGAAATTAACTCATTCTTTTTTGAATCCTGTTATAGTTGTGGCCTTAGCAACCTCCCTTGGCAATGAGTTTGTAGTGGAAATTTCCGTAGATTGGCTGTGTGTTTGTTTTAAAGCTGCTGCCTATTAATTTTTTGGGTGACCCTAGGTTCTTGTGTTCTATGAAGGGGTTAATAACACTTCCTTATTTGCTTTTATAGACCACTATCATATCCCCCACTTAGTCATCTCTTTTTCAAGTTGAACAGCCCCAGTCTTTTTAAATCTGTCCTCATATGGAAGCTGTTCCATACTCCTAATAATTTTTGTCACCCGTTTCAGTACTTTTCCAATTCTAATATATCTTTACTGAGATGGGGATACCAGAACTACATGCATTATTCAAGATGTGGATGTACCATGGATTTATATAGAAAAAAATCATAATGCCACTATCTTATCATCTGTCCTTTTCCTAATGGTTCCTAACATTCTGTTAGCTTTTTTGAATGCTGTTGCACACTGAGCAGATATTTTCAGAGAACTATGCACAATGATTCCTGAATCTCTTTCTTGAGTGTTAACAGCTAATTTAGACCCAATTGTTTTGTATGTATGGTTGGGATTATATTTTCCAATGTGAATTACTTTGCATTTATCAACATTGCATTTCATCTGCCATTTTGTTGCCCAGTCACCCAATTTGGTGAGATCCCTTTGTAACTCTTTGCAGTCTGCTTTAGACTTAAACTATCTTGAGTAATTTTGTATTGTCTGCAAACGTTGCCACCTCACTGTTTACCTCATTTTCCAGATCATTTATGAATATGTTGAGCAGCACTGGTCCCAGTATAGATCATTGGGGGAACCCACTATTTACCTCTCTCCACTGTGAAAACCGTCCAGTTACCCTTTGTTTCCTTAGTTGACAATTTTGTTGGTGTTGCACAAAGCATAACTGAGTCCTTTCTCTTCCATAGCACTGTTACATTTGTCAAAAAAGATGCAAACCTCTAAATTTTGACCTGATGTTTGTAGTTAAAATGCATATAAAATGCAGTTTTGAGATCTTACATTTCTTGACTGTAAAACATGAAACAGTGAGTTTAGGCCTGAATTGTCCCCAAAAGGCATTGATGGTGGAAATTCACCTGCAACCCAGTGACACTCAACAATGTAGTCTGCAAAGCAGGGAGAACCAGGCTCCAGTTTTTCTCTTGGGCAGCTTTTGTCAGGACTGCTCCTATAATGCTGCTGCTGCTGCTTGCCATCCTCCCTCAGACACCATTACCTAAGAATGCAAATTGCACCCATTCTGCCTTCAAGGCTTAACTGAGCTCTAAGTCTGTGCACTTAAAATGTATTAAGTGCTATATAAACAATAAGCATTCTTATTATTTATCATTATGGGGTTTCCCTTTATATGAAGGAATGTGTGTTTTTAAAAACAAAAATGTTAGTTTCTCAATTAGCATGACATTTTAAAAAGCCGCATCTCTCTCATATGTCTAAAAGGAAACCAAAGCTATCAAGATGTGCCTCTTGAGTCTCAATTTATTTCAGGAAGATCTAAAATTTCGCAAACTAATGAAGAATTTTTCTTTGCATTCACATACTGTTTCCCTATTTGACCCAAATTTCGGGTGAACCAGCTCTGTCTTTATCAGGAAAAATAAGACAAATACTTTTTCCTGATAAACAAATATTTTTCACTAAAAATAAACACTGATAACTTCACTCAGTTTTAAAACAATATTTAATATTTTGTTTTAAATGTAGAGGGTTATTTCTAAGTGGAATCATCCTTCCTACTGCAGGCAGTAGGCCCAGCACACAGACCTTGCTGTCAGTTGTGATTGAAATATAGAACTCCATATTGCAGCCCATTGTCTGACTAGTAAAACTTGCAGCAAAAGGGACAGTTACATAATGAAACGTCTGTGTTACAAATAGTTAGTTCCTATTCTATGTAATATGGTAAGCACTTAGGGATATTCTCAGTCATATGGCTTAATTGGCTGAATATCCTTAAGCATATATGAATTTGGATACAGGGTGCCTTGTGTAATGGATAATTTCTGCAATGTTGTAAGAACAGGCCTGGAAGCAATGTGGATGGGCAAATGACAAGTTGATGGTTCTTGTGCAGCTCTCTGAGATTACTTCCTCTTTGTACTGGAGGATTTTTCAATTCACTGTTCAGATACAGTATCCTGGCAGTTTTACTTTGCAATCATATAGTCTGTATATTTCCCCAAACTTCTCTCTACCAAGGTAAGTAGGCAAAGAAGGAAAAAGCAAAGAAGAAAAGCCTGTTCTACATGTTACTATGCCTGAGAACTCTTGCTAGCAATTGCATTAACAAGCACAATACTGAATAACATTTAGAAGTCAGTGTGGACTAGGATGAACCGTGTTCAACATTGTGTCACTTGACATGACTGTTCTGAGCAGTATTCAGCCACAGTAACATTTTGTAGTGGAAATTTAAACCAAAGAAGATATTACTACATTAAGCATTGTTGCTTGGGTTTTTTTTCTCTCCAGATGCCCTCATGCATGTCCTCTCCTCCAAACTGCCCCTGTTTTATGATGATGCAATTGGATAAATTCTTTCTTTGGAGATATAAGACAGGAGCTAGTTTCATTCAGTGGCTGCTGTAGTGAGGTTTAATACAACTTGTCAGGACACTGGTAGTGCCCCAGTAGTACTTAGTGTGCTATGCAATAGAAAATTTATTCTGTCCTCATAATGAGACAACCTGTACTGTGATGCCAACTGTAGAAAGTTGATGAGGGATAATGGATATATATTGTTAAATATATCTTAGGTGAAAATATTTCTATGGAAATCTTGCAACTAATTGAAAGTGGTTGGTTAGAGGAAAAATGCTAGCATAATGAAAATTAATTTTAATTACTGCACATATCAAAAATAAGAAGTGGTCTATACTACAGATTTCATTGGGTGTATGTGGGTGGGTGAATACGTGCCAAGGTAGGGAAGAGATGGGTTTGCTCTCTTTGGGTTCATATTTTGGTCTCATTTTTGTTTCAGATTGAAGCACTGTTAAGCTAGTTATGTTTACTGTTAATTCACAGAGTTTCAATAATGGTTATAGAAGTTATTGAAGACAGTGACCAGATCATCAGCTGGTGTGAATTAGCATAACTCAGTCGATATTAGAACACTAATTTACACAAGTTGAGGGACTGGCTCAGTTTCTATCATTTATTTTATCAGCATAAAAATATAAATGTGGAAAAAAAGAATTAATTAAAATAAAAGTTTGTGTTTGTTGAAAGCCACATAGCTAGCTACATGGCACCTCAGCAGTGCTTAAAGCCCTAACAGCCAACAGGTTTTTGGGGTTTTTTTTGACACTTGATACACAAGAGAATGGAAAGGGAGCCACTGTTTTAACTTCCGTCATATTGGACATTTGTAACTAGTGAGACTCGCAATAGAAAGCACCTCTACACCTTAATATTTCCTCTACAGGAACGCCTTTTTTCTAATTTTTGATCAGTGATTTCATAACTGGGTCTGACTCTGTAAACCCTTACTTCTATGTGTTGCTCTTAATCCAAGTAGACTCATTCAATTCAATGGGACTACTCACATGAGTAGGATTTACTGGACCGGGCCCCATATTGGTAGAAGTAACAAATAACTATACAGAAAGAACACCCGTGAGTAAGGATGAGAACACCTTATGAATATTGCTGAATCATTCCTATGAAGCTGGTAAATATTCATTGATGTAATGCATGACTGAAAAACAGCAGGTATAATTATAATATTTTCAAGTCCTATGCATTTATAAATCTCTGCAATTTTAAGTATATGCCTTTTTATGAGTAAATATGAATTTGGTCCTTAGATTAGTTGGCACTGAGACTGCAGCAAGTAAATAAAGTAATCAAAGGAAAAAAAGTAAATATTCATGAAGTGCTGAAATAATTGTTTGATTATTTAATTGAAATGTACCAATAGACTCTGAACATATTCCCAGGAGAAACAAAAAAATTATATTCTCTGTTCAGAAACTCTCTGTTAAAAAACCTGCAAAGAACTTTCCATCTCAAAAGGTTTCAGACACTCAGAGTCACTCTGTCAAGTTAAAAATAATATTTAAAAAAAACAAATTATTTTACCTCTGTTATTAATGCCTTAACTAGTAGGAAAGAAAATGGTTGATTAGGAATTTTGTACTGAGTAGTTTAGTCCTCTGTATTTAATAATGCAGCATAGGCAGTAAATCCTGTCATCAAGCAGTCAGCATTTTTAAAACATAATACAATTTTTCAGGTGAGAGCCATGGCACTTGGAGGGAAAGACTGGGTGCCTGCTGTGCGTCTGGGAAAGAATCATTGATCAAAAATTTTAAATGGCCTTCCTATAAAGGAAATATTAAGGCATGAAGCTACCTTCTGTTGGGACCTTATGAGTAAATTATCAGAAAACTCCTGCTGCCACTCCTCTACATTGGTTGATTTACTCATGAAGGAGTTATGTTTACCCCCAAGGAAGAAACCAGAGATTCAATACCCCACCTTAAGTTGTCATAACCCCCACAAAAGGTAAGGGATAATCATGCTCAAGGTTTTTGTCTCTGCACTACTACTAGGCTTTATCAGCTTCCTGCTGACCCTACGCTACAGTACTTTTACTATAAGGTAGATGCACAACTGGTAGAGAGATATACTCAGAGTCGTAATCAATGGTTTGCTATCAAACTGGGAGGATCTAGTGGGCTCCTGCAGGGGTCACTCCTGAGTCTAGTATTAGTCAATATTTTTACTAATGACTTGGATAGTGTGTAAGCTTATAAAATTTGCAGAGGACACCAAGCTGGGAGTAGTTGCAAGCACTTCAGGGGACAGGATTAGAATTCAAATTGACTTGGAGAATTGGTCGAAATCAACAAGATGAAATTCAGTACTGACAAATACAAAGTACTACACTTAGGAAGGAAAAATCAAATGCACAACTACAGAAAGGGGAATAACTGGCTAAGAGGTAGCGCTGCTGAAAAGGATTTGGGGGTTGCAGTGGATCACAAATTGAATATAAGTCAACAACGTGATGCTGTTGCAAAATAGGCCAGTATTATTCTAGGGTATATTAACAAGAGTGTTGTTTGTAAGACATGGGAGGTAATTGTTTAGCTCTATTCAGAACTGGTGAGGCCTCATCTGGAGTATTGTGATCAGTTCTGGGTGGCACACCTTAGGAAAGATGTATATAAACTGGAGAGAGTCCAGAGGAGAGAAACAAATTGATAAGAGGTTTAGAGAACCTAACCTATGAGGAAAGGTTTAAAAGTATGGGTATGTTTAGTCTTGAGAAATGAGGACTGATGGGGGACTTGATAATGCTTTGTCAGATCAGCGTATAAATAACCGAACTGACAAAACTGTTTAAATTTTATACAAACACTTAGTTGTAATTATAATTTCCAAGTTTTCTCTCATTTAAATTCCTATACAGTACATTTTTTCACTGTATAGCAACATATGCTGAGAAGCATATTCTTATACTATAATTTTCCTTTCAGGAGATTTTATTAAAGTCATATTAGTTACAGGAAGACAAATTCTCTTTTGGTAATTCCAGAGTTGGAAACACTGATTTCATTGAAAAGAATCAAAGAGTTGTGTGAAAACCCCTATGGGAGTATCTACACTGAAATCAGGAGTTGTGATTGTAGCTCATGTAGACATACCTAGAAACTTACCTAGATCAAAGCTACCGTGAGTAATAATAGCAATGTAATTGCAGCAGCATGGGCAGCGGCACAGGTTAGCTTTCTTTATACAAGCCCCCACCAGTATCCCAGGTAGCCCGTGCTGCTGCCCATGCTGCCCATGGTGCCGTGGCTACACTGCCGCTGTTACTAGCTAATCAAAGCTAGCTCAGACATGCCTACACAAGCTGCAGTCATGCCTCCTGATCGTAGCACAGTCAATGGGCCCCTTAGAAAGGGATGGCTGAGGTTTACGACACTACTGTTTATCTTATTGATAACACATTAGAACCCACTGTAAGTAAGTTGTGGCCTTGCTTGATGTAGTTAATTTTTTTTTCTAGTTACAGCACCAGTATTAAACAAATTGTGAGCCTAAATATAAGATATAGAATGAGCATGTAACTTATGAGGAGAGGCTGTGGGAACTGGACTTATTTAGTCTGCAGAAAAGAAGACTGAGGGGGGAGTTGATAGCAGCCTTCAACTACCTGGTATGAAATTAATTCTTCATAGGATATGAAGGATCACATACAGTACATATGCTATAGAAGAGGAAGTTGAAATAAAACATACAACACACATTTTCATTGCTAGGAAAAATATTGGACTTTAACTGATCTTGAGAGGAAAAATCATTTGTATGCATGTGCTGAATGTGGGGGTTTGTATCTTTGGACAGAGACCAATCTTATTGATAGTGATATACTGAACTGCCTGAAAACAAGCCAAAGATGCCTTCCTGAATATTGCTAGATATTTTTTTAGGATACAAATATGTGAGGTGACAATGGCATTCACTGAAGAGTATGTGTGTGCGTGCATGCGTGCGGTGCTGCACCTGTGCTGGCTGGTGCTCAGTGAGCTGCCGGCTGCCCTGCTAGGCATGCCCTTCTAGCATGACCAGGGCTTCCACATGCCCACCCGGCTGCCTTCACCACCGCTGGTACCATCCTTTATGTGCCTAGCAGCCCTGCGGCCTGTCCAGGCAATTTAAAAGGGCCAGGGACCCCTGTCAGCAGGCCTGTTGTAGCATAGACATGTCTGATCAGACTGATTCTTCTCTTGCTTACAAAACTTCTAAACCAACATAACCCCATTGATTTCAGTTGAGTTTTTCCTGATTTACACTGACGTGAGACCAAAATCAGGGTCTATATGTATAGATGGTGTTTTGGAGATGTGAAAGCATGAAAATATTTGCTGCCCATCTATATTCATGAGTAACCCCACAATCTCTGTATATGTGTGATGACTTCCTTGATTAACCCATCACTGATAATGATTGAATGTACAGCAACTTGAAAGCAGTTCTTCAGGGCAGTTTTCTAAAACTAGAATATCAGTTCTAAAATATGGTTCTCATGGTGTTAATTCTCCTTATGACATGAAAAACCTGATACCTCTTGCAGATAAGCAGTGGCAATAAATATTAATTAAGTGGCAATAAATATTAATTACATCTATTTATCACCAGGGATCCTAGAAATCAGTTTGTCACAGAAAAATGAATAATTTGCATTTTTACAGAGAAAAAATAAAAACATATATTAACTATTAACTAAATTTGACTGGAAGTACCAGTGTCACTTATTCGATGCCTGTCTGGGGCTCAGGTGGTCAGCCCTGGGCAGCTGGTGCTGGGTCTGAACACCCAACTTCTGCCAGTGTCAGCTCTGGGTGGCTGGTGGATCAGTTAGTACAAAGAGCTGGATAATGGAGACTCTGATAAATGTGGTTCTACTGTACATCACTAAAACATTGTGTTCAACTGATACCTATATATATTGTGGCTAGAGAAACTAAAGTTCAGCATTTAATTTTAATTGTGGAAAAACATGGATTTTTTTCTTTTTTTTATCAGATAATTTTAGGGGGGAATTATCACAGAAAATTAGGATTCTTGTTTATCACCTTTCATCTTGATGGATCGTAACATACTTCACAATCCTGCAAGAATTACTGATCATTCTGTGTACAAACAAAGCCATTGAAATAATGGTGGCATCGTAAACATAAAATCGGGTAGTGTTTGCAGTGTTTGCAGTTGGGATGTAGGGGGGGACATTTTTGGCTAAGGACACTGAGTGAAATCCCCACTCTTGTGAAAAGTGTTATAGGATTAGGGCAACCAGACAGCAAGTGTGAAAAATCGGAACAGAGGGTGGGGAGTAATAGGAGCCTGTATGAGAAAAAGACCCCAAAATTGGGACTGTCCCTACAAAATCGGGACATATGGTCACCCTATATAGAATCTTTTATATTTACTAATGGGGGATGGAATTTTTAGCATATCATTGAAAATGAAACTGCATGGTGTTCAAATTATCTATGTCTGAAAGACTAAGAGCTTAGTCAGGATTTAAAGATGTGGTTCTAGAGAATTCTGGTTTTCCCTACCTGTTTCCTAGGTTCACTTGGTTTTCCTGTAGCCTGCTAAAAAACTAGCTACATATATTTAAACACATCTGTGTGTCTTCAAACTGGAAGCTTCCACATAAATAATCTATACAACCTGTCTAAATATATGATATTTATCCATGCCCTAAATACATATGCAATGGTCTATAGATAGACACACTGTATTGCATCTATAAAAAACACAGTTACAACGAAAATGTATCCTTATATCTAGGAGCCAGAAATTGTTTGATTAAAATATGTCCTTAACTTTTTATACTTTAAAATTCATTTATATATTATTTACCTTTTCCATAGCCCTTCTTTCTTTCTTTTTTAATTAATTAATTATTTATAGCAACACCCACAGAGTATCAATGGATCAGTCTTTGATGCTTGTACTGCAGGTGTCATGTCAGGTTAGGACATTAACATAATATCTCAGTTCAGCATGATTAGCTCATTCTGACTACTTGTAATCATACCATCCTGTTAGTAATATTATTGCAGGGTGTGGCTCCCAAAGCAGATGTGAGAAGACAAGTCATTGCTGATTACTGTGACTGGTGGTAACCTGCACCTTTTCATATTGTGAAAAATAGTCTAGCTTGGTTTCTCAAATAGTGATTTATATCACAACATCAGCTGAATAATGTCACAGCTGTGAGTGGGACCTTTGCATAGATGTTTGTAATATGGTCAGCCCATTATTTAACATCATATTGTTTGTTCATTCCTATATGTCCATGTTCTAATATGAGTCAAATTGTATTAGACAAGAGCTTTGTAGTTTACTGTGTTTGCTGGCTTCATGTTACATTTTTGCCTGTGTTAAATCATTTTGCATCATCAGTGTATGTGAAACAGAGGCAAGTTGTGTAAGTAGCCAGATGTCCTAAGCCTAAAAAATAATAAAAAGTATTAATAAACATAAAAAATAACATAGTCCTAGAAAAACTAAAATTAGAAATAGAAAAATTACAAATTTAATGACTGCAGGTTCCACATTAATTTTAATTCCCATCCTATCTCCAGCATTGCTCTAAATTAATTTTTGGAGAGAGAGAGCTGACAAGAAGAATGCTGACATCCTCTGACTATCTACCTAAAGACTAGTATGAACAATCATAGTCAGCGTTTTTTAGAGTATACCGCCAGTATTCCTGAACACTAAACTGGAGTGGCCATTCTTTTAGGGGTGAGAAGGTAGTTCAGTGTCCAGGCTCGTGAACTCTTACACCTTTTTGGCAGTATCCGCAGAGAAATTATCAATTATGATGGTGGTTTTAGTTATACACACATCTGTCCACTAGCAACTGAAGTGAAACCATCAACAGATTACTCAAAGCAGGAATCTGATAGCCGTAACAATCACTGGGTTAGCTGGGAACTAATGAATGTGGTCTGGGTTAGCTGTGAACGAATGAATGACCACATAAGTGACTGGTGTGCATTCCATTACCAGTCTTCTTGGCCCTAAAGTCCTCTCTGGAAAGTTCTGTGTAGTGACACATCTAAATAGTGTACTGATCTATATAATGCCTGTATTTCTCTACCCTTTTTATATTGTAATAAAAATATTTGCATGAAAAAAGTATCTTTGGATGAAATTTATTCCATACACCTAGAGCCCAAGTGTGTGGGCTCTATGCAGACATAGTGAAGAACGGTAAGGAAGGTGTAATCCATCTCCCCAGCACTTAGGCTGGACTAACAGCTGTAGACCTTCCATGCCAATTGCATGGGATACAGAGGCCACTGGATCAACATAAACACAAATCCAGGGATCCTTCTCTGGCTTGTCTTGAAATGCCCTGGGACTGCTAAATGGCCTCTGTGCATCAGTCTATGCAGGGGTGGTGCTAAGCCCATTTCCGTGTCATATAGGAAGCATGCAGTGCCTTATATGGGCATGCAGACAGTTGACCTCCCACAGAGACCCCATTCAGAACATTATGTGGTACTATTCTTCCAACCAGGGATGAACTTCACTTTTTAAAAAATAAGATGTGTACTGGTGGTGTTTCTGCTTATTCCTCAGATTAATTTATATTTCATTAATTGTGGCCTCACAATCAGTTGGTACGGAGCCACAAATGTCACAAACAAGATTATGCTTTCAGATGAGGAATAAGCAGCAGCTGGAGTGGATGGGCCAAAGATCCAGTTTTCATAGGAATCCTGTAGTTATGTCCCAAAGGGAGCGGTAGGAGCAGTAAGAAGTCTTCTCTCCCCCTCCCCCAATATTATGGTTCTGAACTCTTCCATATAGCATCTGTATTGTACAGTCTATAATTAAATACAATTAAAGCCTGGGATACACTGTAGAAATTCCCTCGTCAGATACAGCCAAGAGAAAATCCTATTTGGAAACAACTAGCTTCTGTATATAATTAATTCCATTCCCACTGACAAATCCCAACTTTTGGAGCAACTCCACACCTTTTAGCAGGGAATTAATACTATACATTGAACTTATGGGTGTTGTGTTGCCATAGGAATACAGAGAAGAGCTATTGAAAGTGCAGAAATATCTGCTTGAATTAGTAATAGGTAGGCCATTCCTCCAGTTCTAAGCTGGACTGTCCTGTTTTCCCCCCCCAAGGTTTGTCCGCTGTCCAGTACTGATATAAAACTGGATTTGGTTTTGTCTGATATCGCCTCGTAGGATGGAGGCTGCCATTTTGAAGACCACACCACTGGTGTGACCTTGCATGAACCATGCGTGCAAGATCATGACAGCAAGGGCAGGGTCATGAAGACAGGGGAGGGCTGATGCCGTTTTCAGAAGTAACAGCATGTCCAGAGTTCTGGGCATACACTAGTGGCCACCCTAATCAGTAGTGGGGAGAGGGTCAGTTGGAGAACATAAACCACGTGCAACTTTACGTTCATTTTAATAATGACTATCCTGCAGTCCAGCATCGGGTGGGTTTAACATACCCCAGTGTTCTAAGTATTCTCTAATCTGTTGCTTATTGTTTTGAAGTTTAAAGATCATACTTTATTGAGTTAACACTAATACAGATATGCTTGCTTTAGTTCAGCCTCTTCTACCAAATAACTTTGGTCTTGCAATGCTTACAAAAGCAGGGGAAAATTTCAATAAACATCTCTTTTGCAAGAAGCTGTAATTATGGCTAATCCAAAAAAGAAAGCAGCCAAGAGAATGGTGATCCCCTCTAGGAAAACACAGTTTAGCTTTGTTAGAGCACTGCTGAAATGTAGCATGGAAATGGTAAGTTTCATTTTTAATTTGTTTCTCTTTCACAGCCTGTGATTCCAACCAGTCCAACAAGCAGCTCCACAACACCAACCAGCACAATGGGCATGTCCTCAAAAATTGACAGCTCTGCTCTTCAGGACATTTTCATCCTCTCTCCCATGTCAGGACTTTATGGCCCAAGGTAAATCTCCCAATGAATCTTAGCATATTCAGGCAATATTTTACAGGTCAATTGCTTCAGACTAGAAAACAGAAACAATTTTTTTTCTTCCCTTCCACTTTATGTATAATCAAATATTCCAAGATGTTGTACAAGGTATTTAATTAAAATAAAAAGCTGTAACAGAGTGGCTATGTGTAGAAAATATCATAACTATCATCCTCTATGGAGCCATGAAAGTTTAGCACTATTCTGGATTGCCAGCTAATGTGCAGTGGAATTAAGAGGAAGGAATGTGTTAGCCAGGATACCAAAATTCTGAGTGACTTTTGGTTTTAATAATGTCATAGCACCTTTTGTTTCCACTGAACAGCTGTCTGGGTGATGACACTAAAACCTGTTTTAGACCATGATCAGCAAAGCTCTTTAGCAGGTGCATAACTTTAATCATGTGAGAAGTTTCATTGACTTTGGTGAGACTACTTCTATCTCATTCAGAGGCTTGCACTTCTAGTAGTGATCTAGTAGTCCCTCTACCCCTGTCTGCCACCTTTAAGGAGGCAGCCAGAAAATCCCTTTCTGACTTTTCAGGGATGACCATCTGGTATAATTCCTCATCTTTTGTTTCCAGGGGACCAGCAAAGGGAAATCTCCCTTTCCCCTCCAAAGGAAATATCTTCAGATAGTACCAGTGCCTTCTAAGGCATTTCTCAGCTCTAGAATGAGTTAGAAGCCAGCTCAGTCATTAGCAGAAAGATAAACTTTCAGTGTTTAGGATCCCACTGTTTCTGAATTGCACTGGGCAGGAAATCTAATGTTCTGCAGAGGTTTCCTATGGATTGTAAGAACCAAAGCTTTACTTTGATGCTCTCCCAGAAGATAGAATATTAGGAGTAAGTCACCCAGGGAGGCCAGAAGAGTGAGAAGCATGAGAGAGTTAAGTGAACTGTGAAGTTGTTGGAGGGTGTGGAGTGAACATGAGAAACCTGTGTGGTGAGGAGGTGGTCCATTTGGAATTGAGCAAGGCCAGGCTTGGTTTTGGGAGAAAGTTCTGCAAGACTCAGCAGCTTTGTGCACTTTTAACCTGATACAAGGTGAAACCTAGTAGTTTCAGTTGAGAATTGAGGTTTTTGAGTTTTCAAAACCTCAACTTGAAATCCAGAGACCAATTCCCTTTCTCCACGCCCCTCTCCTTCCACTGGAACAAGAGTTTTAGGGTATGTGTCAGTAAGGATCCCATTGCAAGCACACATGCATGTAGAAATTGGTATCTTTTGAATAGCAGTGTCTGTCCAGGTCTCACATGTGCCCTGTGCCTCCTTGCTCTTCCATGCGAGGGTTTAATGGGCAGAGCAGCCACGACCATCCTTCAGTTCTGTGTTACTGCCCAAGGCAGCAAGATAGAACCTAGTGAATGTCCAACCCACTAATCTCTTGTGAGCTTCAATACCTGTATTTTTCACAGGTGAAGAACTTCATATTGTCAACCCTTCCAAATTAGATGTTTAAAAGAAAGAAACGGAAAAAAAGAAAACTCATCAGCAAGCTCTTAGACAACAGCTGAGGCACTTCTCACCAACCACCATGTCTCATAGCAGATTCTAAGTCTATGTCTACACAACATGCTAGGGTTGTGGTTCCTCTCATGAAACTGGCATGAGCATAAATAGCAGTGTAGCTGTGGTACCACAGGTGGCAGTAGAGGAGGCAGGACTGAGCTGTGTCAAGTACATACCCACCAATTTCCTGTGGGTTTGTACTCCATACTGCTCAGATGGGCCTCCACTACCACTACCCGTGCTACTGTAATTATGCTTCTATTTATGCTCATGCTAGCTCAGTGAGAGCTAGCATGAGTATATGAACACAAGCAAGGGAAACATACCCCTGGTTTGCAGTGTAGACATAGCCTAAGCTGGCAAGATTCAGTCCCTGCCCTTCCTGTGACAACCTCATTCATCTCAGAGACAGACATAGGTAATGCTTTTTCTGCTTGGGAGAGAGCCACCTCCCAGACAGGTCTCCTCAAGGACTCTAAGTGCAGGGATGCTCAGCTCAAGTTATACCTGTTCTGACCCTGAGGAAACAGTAAGAGCCAGAATGAAGAAAAAAATCATCATTGACGAGTTGTCCTTCAGGAAGACCCCACACCTCAGAGTCCGGGAAGAAGAAAGTACCAACAACATCAGCATCAATAACCTCAGCACTGACAACTTCAGCTCTAACAATCTTGGCATCAGCATCCTTGACACAACAGGTCCAGCGGCTGCACCCTTGACTATGTAGGGTGACTCTGAGAGGCAAGGCCAGATGAAGCATAAACATGGCTCCAAGCACCACACTGGACTACTCAACAAGGATTCTAAATGCCACTCCTGCAAATACAAAGGCACGATCTCTTATGAGTCAGAAGAGGGAAGCCAGCCATGCAGGTAAAAAGATCCAGTACTGACCTCACTGCTGAGCTTGTCAACAGTTTGAGCTGTACCTCAGCAGAGGAACCAGGGACATCTATCATACCAGAACCGCAGCTAGCACCAGCACCACCTGGTACTGGGACCACTCCCCCTCTATGGCCATACCTGTTGAGGAAACTTACTCTTCTTTCCGCTCTCTAATCTACTTGTTCTTGATGGTGTCAAGTAAACATCCTTCTATGCTATCATTGGAGAGTGACCTAAGGGAGGCTTCCAGAAGCCACCCATTCTGGGACCCACCTTAGGCAAAATGTGAATGGCACTGGGCCAGCTAACCTCAACTGGGCAAATACACTTATAGCATGCCACTTCAGTCATATTGGCCATACTGGGGACCAGCATACTATATGTTCCAGAACAGATCCTCCCCCCTTTGCATGCATCAAGAAGTGGGGGACATCCCACTTCGCAGCCAGGCCACCCACACTAGAGCCAGATGTCAGCATCCGGAACCAGGTGGCAATGGAGGGACAGCATTAATCTTTGTTTGCATCTCAGGAATCATGACCATCACCAAATGAAGTCATGGCTCCAACACTGACAGCAACTTTAAGTCTTTCTATGCCCTCCTGCTGCTGATTGTGGAAACCCAGGCCACTGAAACCAAGGTGATCCAAGAAAGATCTCACAAGCACTTTAATGTACTGATCTCCACAACCTCAGCCTGGTTTGCCCTCTCAGTAAAGTAGGGCACACTCAAGCTGGCAAAGGGGCTGTGGCAGATCCTCACCACTCAGTCCTCACGTGTCACCATACAGCAGCTGCCCTTTGAAGGATGAAGCTCTTTAGTAGCAGAACTCATGGAACATTCCATTTGCTAAAAGACTCTTGGCCACTCTGCAACCTTGGTATCTACAGAAGTTACATATGCTGGGTGTTTTCAGAGGCTTGCATCAACAGAACCCCACTGCACCCAGCTCAAAACATTCCTCTGTGCTCCCCAGTTCAGGGACTACTATGCAGTGGACTTACCACCAGGATAGATGCCAAGTTCAGGAGGGTGGTACTATAATATCCGTTTGACTAATGCAGCTGAAACTCCTCGCCCATCATCCAGAGGGGACACTACTTGCCAGTCACCTACAGTAGGATCCACACTGACATATACTTGAAGAAGAAAGAACTATTACTTAATCTACAGTAACAGTGATTATCCAAGATGATGTTTGTGTGAATCCCTTGATCCACCCTCCATCCCCACTCTCTGAATCCTCAGCTGTCACAGGAATTGTGAGGGACCTGAGGAAGGGTTGCATCACTCCACTCTTTATGCCCTCGCATATGAGCATGAGGATGCACACGTTGCATGTCACAAGAGACCTTGCTGTTCATAAGAATTTGATCTCGGGTTTTCAAGGCACCTGCAGATGTTTAGTGGGGTTCACAGACTGCAAGATCTTGGAGAAACACAGTTAACGTAGGGTAAAAAACTATTCTTATTCCGCAGTGACAATGTTGAGATTTGTTGCCTCTTTAACTTGATGTAAAATTTAAGCACAGAGTCTTTGATAATCAGCACATTAGGAATTTATATTGGAAACAGTGTTTTTTTCTTTTATGATTATAGTCAATGCCTATACAATGTTTTGTAAAAATGAGTATTACTTGTCCCTTAAGTCTGCTAAACACTGAAAGCAAAATAATTTATTTCAGCTAATTATTTTAAAGAAATTTGAAAAAAATGCTCAGCACTGCTTTCTATTTTGGCTGCAGGTACATTCACTTTATTTTTCAGTTACTGCCAAATAGTGTAAAATATCGAATTTCTCTTTCACATAATAAATTATATCCTAATAATGATGCACTATTGTTTAGAACAGAGTGGGAAGTGGTAGGTTCACTTTAGGTCTTCATCATTAAATGATCCTTTTCCCTATATCTCTTTGGATTATTTTTATGTCAATATTTTTAGGGATGAAATTGGAATAATGTCTTGTGATGACATCAGCAAATATGGAAAGTCTGGAATGAAAGGCTCCGAGTCACCTAGCTACTTTATGGAGCATGAAAGTGGGAAGTATTACACATTAATTGAAGATGAGGGCCATCCAATGGGCTCTGACTATGAGAGAGGCAGAACCACAGGAGTTCGGAGAAGAGAAAAAACACCCACTCATGGTATGTTTGATTGCTTTGGTCTTCAGAAGTTGACTGGATTAACAAATTGTATCACTATATTATTTATCAACTCACAATCATTCTATGACCTGTTTGGGAGCAAAAGGAGATAGAAATATGCTTTTGCTTTGAATAGTAACTGGATGTTAGTATTATTAAACATTCAGGATCAAGGTGCAAGATTTTTTTCAATACATTATCTCCTTCAAACCCACAAGAATGTGTGTGAAAATTATTTAAAAAAATTTTAATGAATGGGGAAATAGATGCCACTTTCACTTATTAGTCTCTACCTACGGTCTCTTGGAGAGATTCCTATCTGCAACTTACAGAAATACTAAAATATTATGAAACTGCCTAAAAAGGCATTGGTAGAAGATGAAAGCATCTGCAAAATGAAATGTCATTCCTAATTTAACCTTGTATTAAAGTGTATAATCACTTAGTACCTTGAAAGGTATTGTGACAATTAATTAGTTAATGCTTGCAATGCAGTTTGAGATCCTAGGATGGTTACTGCTAAATATGATTGCAAGATATTGTAACAATAAGAAACTCTGTTTTTATGTAGAAATCAAGTATTGTACATAATACATTGTAAAAGAGTTGCTGAGCTATAAATATATTTGTATCTGTTAAAGATGAACATTATTGATCAGTGAATTTTAAAATATTACTGAAACATACTGGAAGCCAATTTACTCTTGTATTTGTGGTCTTTTTCTTTTCAGTACAGTAGAGATTATTTTCTTGTGAGGATCACACACCTTTAAGATGGTATGTGCTGAGCATATTTATAAATAGATAGATAGATAAATATATGTAACTTGCAATACATTAGATTGATTTTTATTTTTGTTTGGTTGAGAGAGTGACATTTCACTGTTGTTGTCACCAGTGAAAAGAATTACCCTTTCTGTCAGATAGGGCACTCCCTACGAGACTGGTTCTTCTTCGAGTGATTGCTCACATCAATTCCAGTTAGGTATGTGCGTGCGCTGCGTGCACAGAAATCGGAAACTTTTTTCCTAGCAGCTACCTGTCGGGCCAGCTGGGGAGCCCCCTGGAGTGGCGCCAATATGGTGTTCTGTATAAGACCCTGCCGGCCTGACCCCGCTTCAGTTCCTTCTTACCGTCCGTGACGGTTATTGGAAAAGTGGTCTCTTTTTCTCAAGTGCTCCACTTATCCCTAGCTTTCTTTTACTAGTTACCTTTGTTAATTAATTGTTGATAGTTATCTTAGTGTTAAGTGTTACTGTAGCGTTAAGTGTAGTTTAGTAGTTGAGGGCAGTTTTGCATTCAACGACTGCCCTGCAGGGCTCCCCACGACTCAGGCCCAGGGCACACCCCCCGCCCCGGTTGCCAAGTCGTCGTCACACTCAGACACATGGCCTCCTGACGCGACCCTCAGCCTCCCCCTCCAGACCCGGAGCAACCCATGTAGTCAGCACCCATGGTAGGGGCTTTCCCAGGAGCCGGGGAAGAGCTATTCACAGCTGACCAAGGAGCAACCTCCGTCCCGGCTCTCCTGGTGGAGTTGTCTTCGTCCTCCCCTGATGAGACTGTGGCTGGCATGTCCACGTCTGGTCCACCTCTGACGGACTTTAGAGTCCTACAAGAACTGCTTACTTCTCTTCGAGATGTATTGCTTGTATCTATTCCATTCCCCTCCACCTTCCCCTCTGTCGGACTAGCCAGCAAGAAGGAACTAAAGTGGGGTTGGGCCGGCAGGGTCGTATATAGAACGCCACTCCAGGGGGCTCCCCAGCTGGCCCGACAGGTAACTGCTAGGTAAAAAGTTTCCGACTTCTGTGCACACGGTGTGTGCACACACCTAACTGGAATAGATATGAGCAATACATCTTGAAGAACAACAGTTACAGAAAGGTAAGTAACCATTTTTTCTGTCCTATGATACATGCAAACACCTCCCACTGAAGTCAGTCAGCTACCCATATGAATGTTTGGGGCTCAATTTGATCCTTAGTCTTTTGTTTCACTTGGAATAATTCTAAATAGTTGCACCGATTACTGTCAGGAATTAATCACAAGTATAAGGTTTGTCCTTTCTGCTTCAACTTTCTGACCTCCACTTCCCAAAATACATTTGAATTATTCTTGAAAGAAATGATGATAAATACTGTAAGAAATGGCTTTTAACAGACTCATTAAAAGCAGAGTTGGAATCTGTGCAACATACTTGCATTCCTCTGGGAAACTGCAAAAAAACACAGGAACCTTCCACTAATGATTTTTTTAGGTGACATATATAGCTTTGTAAACATAAGCACATGCTACTCTTTACCTGATGACTATTTTGCTGCAGGAGAACTAACTTTAATAGTAAATAATGTTTACACGCTGAAAGGTGTACACTGTGTATCTTGGAGAGGTTCTCTTCTGTGTTGTTTCTCTCCTACTGTAATTCTCTTATAATACTTTAGTTTGTGCATCCCCCATGTAAAGCACTAGCAGAAACTAACCTCAAGGTACTGAATTTTAAATGAAATTCCAGAAAAATTCAGTTCTGCAATTTAATGCTTCCACCTCTTCTTCTCCATAGAAAGCGTTAAACCAATGCCACTCATGAAGATAATGAAAGTTAATGAAAGAGAAGGGTGGATCCAATAAGGCCTACTTTCCCTAAACTCCTAGCATTCCTGCATTTTTGGGGCTTGGTTGGCTGTTGGGAGGATACAAAGCCTGGATGCAGTCACTCTACGTGACTTACTCCCATAGGAAAAAACATTAGAATTGCCAGTGAATTTGCTTTTGGAAATTAAGGATGCTCATTGGTGAATCCGGTTGATATGTGACATTTATTTGTAATATATGGACAAAGGACTAATAAGAATATGACCGCATAATTGGCTACACTGCAGAAGCAGGATTTTTGCTACAAAGTCAGTGGATATCACAAGCCCTCTATGCTTAATTATAAGAACTGGTTTCTATGCAAACATGAGTAACTGCACAACTGGTATTTCTAAAAATCCTTAAAATGGGACTGGCATATCTCCAGATATGTACACGATCTCTATAGAGACAGGACTAGGCAGCACAGAATTTACTAGGCTGTTGAGGGCAACCTTGAGAAATTTCTCTTCCTGGATTTTCTCAGAGC
Source organism: Gopherus evgoodei (assembly GCF_007399415.2). Taxonomy (NCBI): domain Eukaryota; kingdom Metazoa; phylum Chordata; order Testudines; family Testudinidae; genus Gopherus; species Gopherus evgoodei. Next base: position 79,823,960 of record NC_044330.1, on the reverse strand, counting down.
AAATCTGAAAAGCCCTTAAATCCAAGATGTTTGGATGAGAAACTTAAACCTATAGAATACTACTTTTTAAAAAAACATTGTTTCATGTTCTCATTTTTCCTTCCCTCAGAGAAGTATTTCCATGCCTAAGTTGGGCTTCTAGGATAATAGGAAAATATTGATCAAAACGCATCTCCTTTTCTGTCTCAGTCTTAATCTTTGGAAGGTGTCTTAACTTGGTTCCTCGAGAAATTTCAAAAATATTTTAGTACTCCTCTAATTTAAACTAGAGATAGGCCATAATGGCAGAAGTGCAGATGGAGATTGCAAACAACTGTAAGTTTGGAGATAATTGAACCTGAGGTTTTGGTTTAACTCATTATAAAGATAGGGTTCATTTGCAAAATTTAGATGTGTATTAGAAATACTGCCCAAAGATTAGGGAGCTTGATCTAGGTTTGTAATATTTTGTGAAGTAAACTTACAAGCATGTGAGAAAAGCTTGTTCCATTTGGTGTATTGTTGTTATGTGAGTGTAAAGTTGTTGCAGAATTCAGATATATTCTGATAAAGATTTAAGCATCACATCCAACTTCTCAGTGAAATAAGTTCTATGGTCACAATTTCTGCATAACTAAATATGTATATGCTATGTTTTTTCTAGACTACACAAGTTTAAAAATGAGTGAGGGGGATTTTGTAAAATGCTTTGAGACACTCTGATAGAAGACAACAGTTAGAGAAGAAAAGAATATTATTATTAGGTGCCTCTCTTTCTGTTTATGTTGAATCCATACCAGCAACTATTTGTAAGCAATAGGCATGTGTAGGACCCATGGATCTTGAAAGGTATGTTGGGTGGCGTTGATCATCACAGCAGTGGAGATATGTCTGCAGGTTTAGGATCGAGTGCTGCTTTGAGTTGGTGTGTTCTAATCTGTGTGAAGCTTGCTTCTGATGATGTGCTTGGTGAGACTGAAGGGTTATTTGAAGGCCAGGAGAGGGGGTTCAGGAAATATTTCTTTCATGACATGGCTGCTGGATCTGTGGAGGTTGTGTGTGGTGATTTGTGGGTTTTTTTGTATATAGTCATTTATAGGGTTCCATTGTTGAAGCTGATTGTGGTGTCAGGAAAGTTGACATTGGTGAGGGAATGTTCTAGAGAAAGGTTGATGAATGGGTAGCGATTGTTAAAGTTGTGGTGGAAATCTATGAGGGAGTTTAGGTCATCTGTCCAAAGGATGAAAATATCATTGATGTAGAAATTCTTCCCGGAAATGGCATTTGAAGAAGTTGGCATAATGGGGAGCCATACTAATACCCAAGGCTGTTCCCATGGTTTGGACAAAGTGTTTGTTGTTAAATGTAAAGTTGTTGAGGGGAAAGGATGAAATGGATGAGTTTGACAATGGGCTTAGGGTAGATTTCTGAGCATTGTTCATTATTTTGTGAGTATTTGAAGCAGGCATTGTTGCTGTCATAGTGAGGGATGTTGGTGTGTAGAGAGGTGACATCCATGGTGGCAAAGATGGTGTACTGGGGGGGATTGTTAATGTTGCAGAGTTTCTGGGGAAGTTGGTAGTGTCTTGGTGGAAACTGGCCTTTTGTGTAGTAAGTGGTTTGAGGACAGTTTCTGTGAGTCCTGGTATTTCTTCAGTAAGTATGGCCTGGCGTGATCAGTATGCCGTGGTTCCATTGTTTGTGTATCTTGGGACGCATGTAGAAGGTCCTTGGGGTGAGTTTGTGAGGAATGAGGTTGTAGTGTTTTTCTTGTAGTTACCATATCTGAGCATACAATAGATGCATAGAATCTATGAGCTGTGATGCTGGGGTCTGTAAAAGATTGTCCGCTACTAATGGATTTTTCCCAGGAATGTAAGTTAAATCCATTAAGCTTATCAATAGAGGTTGGCATCTCAGCAGTGGTTGATCTAGATCTTTTCTCTTGGTGAGGGTTATAAGTGGTTTATGGTCTGTTATCAGTATAAAAGAATCCAGTCTTCACAGATATCTGTAAAAGTTATGACATGCCCATACACTTGCCAGGCACTCATTTTCAAACTATGCATATAGTTTTTCTGTTTCTGTGAGCATGTAAAATCAAAATGTAATTGGCTTCCACTCAGATCCTTGTTGAAGCGATATTCCACCTAGACTATAGCTGCTTACATCTATGGTTACCATTGTGGGTTTGTTCACATCACAGTACTTGAGAATTAGAGCTCTTGAGGTTATTTTCTCCTTGCAGTCAGTTTCTTGATGTGGTCCGATAGCTGCAATGTGTTAGACTTTAATAGTTCATTCAGTGGTTTTATCACTATAGAAAGAGCTTGTGCGTATCAACCAAGGTAATTTACCAGCCCAGTATGTCTCAGTTCTAGTATATTTGTTGATGCTTTCAACTCCTGAATGGCTTTTACTTTCTCAGAAGTAGTACTGATTCCATATAGTTTTGTTGTCTGTCCCAAAAAACTCAGTTTGATGTAGACAGAAAACATACTTCTCCTTATGTAGCTTCAGTCTAGACTGACTGATTAAATGTTAGGGGTTTTGTTGTGTTTTTTGGTTGATGATCCATTTATCAAAATATCATCCATAAAAACTACAACTCCATTTGAGTTTATTAACAGTTCTAATATCATTCTTTGGAAAATTTCAGGTGCACTGGTAAACCCCAAAGGTAATCTTCAGAAGCAAAATATCCCAAGGATTGTGATAAATGTTGCCAGTTTAGCACTTCCTTTGGCTAAAGGAATTTCACAATTTCAACTCGAAGATGATGGACAGGTGTGCATAGATGCTGTGGACGCATACTGAGCAGTGTCAGAAAAGAGTCTGCATCAGTTAGAACAAGCAACCATGACAGATACACAACTTCAAGAAGCTCTAAATTACATTTGGACAACCTGTCCCAAGTATCTAAAGGAGACTAAGAAAGTGAAACTAACTAAATGCCATTAACAGGCTAACCAGTCAGTGTGGTGGCTGGGCATCAGCAAGGACATAAACAATAAAAGATCTGCAATGTTCACATGAAGACATATCAGACCAACACAATGTAAAGATTCTTTAATACAGGGGCAGCTCCAGGCACCAGCACGCCAAGCACGTGCCTGGGGCGGCAAGCCATGGGGGGCGTTCTGCCAGTCGCCGTGAGGGCAGCAGGCAGGTTGACTTTGGCAGCATGTCTGCAGAGGGTCCACTGGTCCCGCGGCTTCGGCGGACCTCCCACAGGCAAGCCGCCGAAGGCAGCCTGCCTGCCATGCTTGGGGCGAGAAAATACCTAGAGCCACCCTTACTTTAATAACAAAACCTCTACCAGACAGACCTTGGAAAATATTAGCTGCAGATTTATGTGAATTCAGAGGACATCAGTACCTGGTTGTAGTGAACTATTTTTCCAGGTATATAGAAATAACGTATCTGAAAGACATAATATGTCTCACAGTGTTATCGAGAAACTGAAGTGCACTTTTGCCATTTCTACCATTCCAGAACAACTAGTGAAGGACAATGGACCACAATTCACTGCAGTGGAATTTGTCATTCCAAACTAAATATGATTTTGGTCGTATTATTAGCAGCCCACAGAAGAGGCTGAGAGAGCTGTACAGATAGCTAAGAAAGTCCTACAGCAAGAAGATCCATTTCTTCCCATTCTGAGTTACAGATCACTGATAACAGTTACTGGATATAGCTTAGTCCAACTCCAGATGGGAAGATGATTGAGAACTACTGTTCCATCTTTGGAAAATAATCAATCTCTAAGTGCCCAGACATGAAGACAGTAGCCAAATCAGATAAAAAGGCAATAGGAGCTTATAAAAACTTGTACAACAGACATCACTCAGTTAGAGAACTGACAGGTCTAGAATATGTGACAGTGTTTGTGTCCAACAGGATGGAGAACTCCAGGTGTTGTAAAGAAAAAGAATTCATGATCCAGATCATATGTAATTGAGACCGACAGGGGAGAGTTCAGTGGAAACTGTCACATCTACAGTTTGTTCCTCAGAAAGAACAATCAGCAGAGCAAACTCTACAGATGGCGGATTCAGAACAAGAAGATGATTCCAAGATTCCAAACCAATCACAGCCTGTTTTTGTAACTAATGGACAGCCAAATTACCAAATTATTAGGCATTCACATATTGTAATTAGAAAATCAGTACAATTCAGAGACACTTAACTGACTGGTCCATACTGAACTTTTATTGGACTATCTTCTGTTCGTGAGCAAGACAAACTTTTGAGCTACAGAAAGTGTGTCACAGCTAAATACAAGGTTGAACAGATAGTTTAGCTGTGATGCCCTGAATACCTTTCCTGGACCTGAGGAAGAGCTCTGTGTAGCTAAAAAGCTTTTCTGTCTCATCAACAGAAGTTGGTTCAATAAAAGATATTACCTCATCCATCTTGGGTCTCTAGTATCCTGGGACCAACACAGCTTCAAGCAACACTGCATACGTCATTTGAGCATACAACAGCTATACCTGGCAGTTCATTAAAGGATCTTAAGGGAAACACATCTGATGTATCTCTCTGGGTTGGAAGCTTTGTAACCAGTCCATATCTGGTATGTGACTCCATGTACAAAGTTCTGTTGCCCCTTCTGATGGGAGCCTGTGTGCTAATTCAGACAGGCCTAAAATCTAGAGTCCCACAGCCTCCTTCTGGACCTGTGTAGTAATTCAGAGTTGTATTCAAGAATTCCACAGCCCTCCTTCTGGGCCCTGTGTGCTATAAGCCACACAAGTTTTTTCTCCTAGGATCAGGATTCCCTCAACCTTCCTTCTGGGGCTCTGCTAATTCAGACCAGCTGCAGTCTTAAATCAGCATCTCTCAGCTGGCCATTTTTTTAAATTCAGTCCTTCCATCCTTGCACTGGGAAAGCTCAGCATGAAGCAGTCCTTCTCTTGCTAGCGTCCCTCTTATGAGGGAGAATGCAGCCTATATGCAGCCCTCCTTCCTAGGATTTGTGCCAGCTTTGCTCCCACCCTGTTCTACAAGAGTTCCTGGGACTTTAAAGAAACCAGAGCATGAACTTTCCCCAAATACTAATTCCTTCTTTCCCAGTATCTGCCTCTGCCTTTCACTAGGCCCTCAAGAACCCCAAAACTCCTGGAACCTTAAAGAGTCATGCCAGGGGGTGACTGATACATAGTTTCTACTGCCCTTGAAGGGGACAGACCAACCCTATTACACTGACATTTAAACTTGCCTCTAGTTATGCCTAATGCTCCTTACTTGTCATCTGCCTTGGGTTCCAGGGCTGCAGCCTGATACAATATGCATAAAAAGCATGCTTGGCAGCTGTAGGGGCCAAGTTTTGAGAGCTGCTTTCTTGTGCATTGATCTTAGTCTACCTCCTTTAATGTAATTATTCTACAGTTGCTGATAGCTTAGTTGCCAATGCAGCTTATGACTCTGGAAGGTTCTGTAAAGCAGCCTGACGGTCAAAATGCTGCTTTTCTCCCCATGCTGGATGGCTTTTCTAGATGCAATTTTCCTTTCCTTTTAGTTTCTCTATTAGGACGGATATTATACTTAGGAATAAAAACATGACCGTTGTTCCTAATTGTCAAGGTGTCCCCCCCACTCTAAACTTTAGGGTACAGATGTGGGGACCTGCATGAGTAACCTCTAAGCTTATTTTTACCAGCTTAGGCAAAACAGTCGCTGCCACCACCAAATGTTTTAACAAAACTTTTGAGGGAGAGCCATTTGGGAACTCTGCCTTCCCGCAATTTTCCCCAGTCCTTATCCTCCCTTTCCTGCAGGATTTGACTAACTTCACTCCCCCAAGTCTCTATACCCTTTTTCCTAGGTAGACTCAAGAAAATTCTCCCCACCAATTCCTGGTGAGCCGAGATCCAAAATCCTTGGATCTTAAAACAAGGAAAAATCAATCAGGTTCTTAAAAGAAGACATTTAATTAAAGAAAAAGGATTAAAGAAATACCTCTGTGAGATTAGAAAGCAAGATGATCTCACAGACAACAGATTCAAAACAGAGGATTTCCCTCTAGGCAAAACCTTAAAGTTACACAAAACCCAATTTGATTCTCTCTCTGTTTGCAAAAGAAATGACAAAGAGAAAAATAAAGAAATTTACCACATTCTTATCTAGATACTCACTAATTTAAACAAGGGTTAGATGGTTGTTTTCTGGATCTCTGACTCCGCAAAAGCACACACAGAACAGACAAAAGACTTTTTTTCCTTCCAGATTTTAAAGTATCTTGTCCCCTTATTGGTCCTTCTGGTCAGGTGTCAGCTAGGTTATGTGAGCTTCTTAACCCTTTACAGGTAAAAGAGGAATTAACCCTTAACTGTATGTTTATGACATTAATATCTCTAGACAATCTCAACCGAATTCAAAATAGAATCTAGGCAGCCTTAATTGGTGTAACATGCACCTTTTTCCAAACCCTATTCCAGCAATGTGTATTTTTGCATTCATTCAAACTACTTCAGACAGACTGATTTATGCACTTTGTGCTAGCTAGTTTTCTGTCCCCTTTGTGCTGCCAACTGACACAAAAGGGCCAGAGCAGATCTGGCCCATGATCCTGAATGGCCATTTATGTTTTTTTTATAACTCTCTTGGAATTCAGGGTAAACCAAACGTATTCGAATCCAAGAGAGATTATGGCAGTACTGCTCCACCCCAGAATCTTCCAGATAGAAGCCTGGCTTTACTATGGAGCTTAAGGATTTTCATGGCTTCCCAGCCACAGTTGTTTCATCCAGCAAAAGGTCAGAAACAACTGCCCCTCAGTGTATGAACCTCAATTCAACCTTGCATTTTCAAGAGAGGTTTTCTGCATAGAGAAGGACAATCCAGGCCTCTTTTTCAGATCTTCTGCATAGGGTCATTTTTACGTTGTAAGCTGATATGCCACCCATACCAAACAGGAGATTTAACCTAGGTAAAAATGTGGAGGTTTATAGTACGTTGCTATGCTTTTCGCCCCATAAACAAAAATCTATAAGCATGTGACTCAGAAGCAAGGGTATGTAATTGTTTTTACTTGTATTTGTCATGATTTAAGAATCAGCGATAGCAGAGCATGCCTTTTTACACTGTCAGTTTATATCCTATTTTACCTCATTATTGGAGAATTTTTTCTGTAGGTAAATATCTTTTTTATGGAGAGAGTATTTCTGACAATTTGAATCATCTTTAAGTACAGATTTTTGTCCAATGCATTTTATCTGTGTCATGGTATAATTCCCCACTTTGAACCATAGCGTCCAAAAGACGGGGTACCAGCATGAATTCCTCTAAGCTTAATTACCAGCTTAGAACCTGTAGTGCTGCCACCAACCAGGAATTCCAGTGCCTGGTACACTCTGATCCCCCCAAAACCTTGCCCGGGGAACCCCAAGACCCAGTCCCTCTGGATCTTAACACAAGGAAAGTAAACCCTTTCCCTCACTGTTGCCTCTCCCAGGCTTCCCCTCCCTGGGTTACCCTGGAAGATCACTGTGTGATTCAAACTCCTTGAATCTTAAAACAGAGAGGAAAATCTACCTTCCCCCCTCCTTCTCTCTCCCCTTCCCAGACTCTCCCTGAGAGAGAAAGTAATCCTAACACAGAGAGAAAATTAACTTTTCTCTCCCCCTTCCCTCCTTTCTCCCCACCAATTTCCTGGTGGATCCAGACCCTGTCCCCTGGGGTCTCACCAGAATAAAAAAACAATCAGGTTCTTAAACAAGAAAAGCTTTTAATTAAAGAAAGAAAAAACAGTAAAAATTATCTTTGTAAATTAAAGATGGAATATGTTACAGGGTCTTTCAGCTATAGACACTGGGAATACTCTCCCAGCCTGAGTATACAAGTACAAATTAAAATCTTTTCAGCAAAATACCAATTTGAACTTCTTTCAGCCAAATACACATTTGCAAATAAAGAAAACAACCATAAGCCGAACTCGCTTTATCTACCTAGTACTCACTATTCTGAATTTATAAGAGCCTGTATCGGAGAGATTGGAGAGAAACCTGGTTGCACGTCTGATCCCTCTGAGCCCCCAGAGTGAACAACAATCAAAATCTAACAGCACACACACAAACTTCCCTCCCTCAAGATTTGAAAGTATCCTGTCCCCTGATTGGCCCTCTGGTCAGGTGACAGCCAGGCTCACTGATACAGGCAAAAGAGATATGAAGTACTTCTGTTCTATTAACTCTTACTTATCTGTTTATGACAATCTGACATGAGAATTCTAGTATAAAAGTTAAATATTAAAAAAATCTTTCTATTTATTGAGTTGTGCAAAACAACTGTAATCTGACAAAACGATTATAAGTATCACTCTTTCCATCTGTATTTTAAATTTAAATTTCATTTTGTTTAAACCCACATTGTATATCCTTGAAGTAACAATATTGTTTTACAGTTCTTTTATAAATAAGGGGTAAGCCAAAATCAATAGATCTGAACCCCTTATAATTTCAGACAAGAGTCCTGATACAAAACCATCACTATAGTTTTGGTACTAGTTCAGATCCATAACCAGAAGGGATCTGTCTAATAATTCTGCATAACATTTTCCCAGAATCTCATATAAACAAACCTCATAAAATTTTAGCTCAAGATAACAGAAATCTTCTGATAACGGCTGATATGGTGAATTTCTTCCATGTTGACTCCAAATTTCATAATATTTCTGTACTCCTGACTCTGAACCCTAGTCATGACATGTTTACCAGAACAGATCTATATCCAACCACCGCCTCCTGGCCAAACTGTTTAAATGCAAAATGTATGAGACTCCTAAAGTCCCTAAAAAGGGAGTAGGTATGTATTTAGAAGGAAAAGGAGAAAAAAATAAACTAAGAATTGTCCGGTTACATTTTAAAAACTGTCTAATGAACAATCAGCTCCTTCATACAGCAGCCGGGTGTCCTATCTAAATCGGGAAATGTCTGATTTTATTTTTAACTGCAGAGCAGTGCCCTAGCTCCTTTGTGAATGTCTAATACTAATGTTGGCTTATATATATGACATACATAAGTAAAGCTTTTTTAAAGTCATAGCTAGGATTGCTATCAATCCAATATTGACTCCTGGTATTCAGAGAACATTTCAGCATGACTTTTTTTTTGACAGTTTTTGCTTCTGTTTGGAGCAGAGCTTTGTATTATGAGAATTAATATGCAAAATCTGCAATTTGTTTTGTTTGTCTCCCATCACAAGTTCCTGTCTTTTATGCTGTTTGCTCTGTCCTGGTTGGCACTAATGCTCTCTAAATCTCAGCATGGGCTTGCTCAGCAGTAAATTGGAAGGTCATAGTCCTTTCCTCTTTCGCATTCTCTCCAAGTCTAAATAACTTATATTTACTGAAAATTCAGAGACCATATTGGACAAAGTTTATACATAAATAGAAATGAGCATATCTGTGGTTTTATGTTCTGGAAATCAACACTCACTATTATTTGAATATATTTTTATGGGTGCTATACAGACATTAAAGAGAATAAGGTCCTGCCCTACCATATTTACAGTCTCATGTGGCAAAGATAATACAATGAGAAATAAGAAGTGTGGAGAGGAAAGAAAAGAAACAAAAAGGATAGAAATTCTGTTATTGGGAGAATATATAGAGATCCTCACTTTAATTTAGCTTGCTTGCATCTAAGAAATCACAATCTGTCTTTATCAGTATTGTAAAGTACATGCACATTATGAGAGAGTTATCTGGTGCTTTGTGGAGTTGGATCCATTACAGGAGGTTTCAGTAGTTTATAAGACTCTTGTGTTGTGGAATGATTAAGGGACTGAATGTGATACAAATAGAGTATGAAAAGATTGTCTTGTTTTGTCTTTCCCCGACCCTGTTATATTTGCTTATGCTGCAGCATTTTTCTATTCTAGTTCCTTTCATGCTTTCTTCCTTTCAGTTGAGCAGAGCAGCAGAGAATGCTGACAGCTGGGAATCAGTTGGGTTGCCTGAAGAACAATTAGGCGGAAAACTCAGGCGATAATTGCCCTGATTTTCTTTTGCAGTGTTGTGGTAGCCATGTTGATCCCAGGATATTAGAGAGACAAGGTGGGTGAGGTAATATCTTTTATTGGACAGAGTTGTTAAGAAGGCAGAATCTGGGACCAGTCAGAACTGGAGATGGGCCATTAAAAATAGTTCCTGGGTTTGAGTGTGGGTAGTTTAACCACTGGAAGCTTCAGGTGGCCTGAACCTGAATGCTAAGATCCATGTGTTGGGGTGAAACCTGTGAGGAGAGCATGCTGAAGACTTGGTCTGAAAAACAGCAATTTTGACTGTGGCTTTGTGTCTGCAGTGTTTTGTGCACATCCTTTTCCACCTCACGGAAGGATCAATAAAACATTTGTTTAATCCTTGAGAAAGTGAGGTACCTGTGAGTCTGTTTATGAAAGTTAGATCTACCCCTGGAGCAGGGGCGGCAGGTTTGTATAATTTTTGGTGGTGCCCAGAATGTGCCCAAGTCCCGGCGCCCCCACCACCACCACACACACACACCTGCCGAAGGCTCTGAGAAAGAGTTTGGGTGCAGGAGGGAGTTTGGTGTTCAGGTTATGGGAGGAAGTTTGGGTGCGGGAGGGATGCAGGCTCTGGGATGGAGTTTGGGTGCTGGGTGGAGGTTCTGGGCTGGGACAGGGGGCTGAGGTGCAGGAAGAGGTGTGGGAGTGGCTTTGGGTGTTGGATGTACGTTCTGGGAAGCTGTTTGGGTGCTAGATGCAGGCTCTGCGCTGGGACATAGGGTTGGGGTGTGACAGGGCTGTGGGGCTGGGCCGGGATTAAGGCATTTGGGGTGCAATAGGCAGGCTGCCCCAGGGCTGGGGTGGGGGTCCAGAGAGGAGGATTCCCCTCAGCCCTCTCCCCACTGGCAGCAGCGAGCTCAGGAGGAGAGGGGAGGACCCCTCCAGCAGGACACTCACCCAAGCCCTCCCCAGGCTGTTGCTCAGCAGGTCCAGCCAGGATAAGCCCCTCCCCTCCCAGAGTCGACTCAGAGTTGCCTGCCAGGGAAGAGGGGAGCTGAGCTGCCATGCACCTCCTCCCCTCCTCACTCCGCAGGTGCAGCAGCCGCCTCTGCCTGCCCCTGGTGCTGCCCCCTAAGTTGTAACTGGCAGCAGCCAGCGAGGGAGCGCAGCGTGGAGCTGCAGGGAGCAGCTGCCTGCTGCCCAGGCCAGGCAAGGACGGTCGGGGGAAGTGCGCAGGGGCGGCAGGTGAGGCCAGGGGGAGAGACCCAGCCCTGAACATGGATGCAGCCGTTCCCCTCCGGGCCCTGAATTTGCTGGAGTCTGGGTACCACGGGCCCATATAACTCAGCACCCCTGCACTGAAGGACTATCTGTGAGATATTGTACTAGATAAGAAATAATAAATATAAAGCATTATCACACAAGTTTGACACGGCATTCATAGTTGTATTAATCAGTTTTTAGTCCATTTTACTTTCAGGATCTTATGCACTTAGCATAGTGCTGCTGTGTTTTGGTTGCAAACCCTGGAAGAGAATGATTATTTGTTTTTTAAAAAATGTTTGCAGTTAGAATGATTTATTTTAACTTCAACGAAGGATTTTTGTTGATCTTGAGTTTTGTTAGTTTATTGCTACAAAATCTAAAGCTTGCTGTCAAGTTTGGCCTGCCTGTATACTTTTAATTAATTTTGATGGATAATCTTCTTAATCTTGTTCAGTTCTTCTAAGGTGCAGTGCCCAATCCAGTCTTTACAAATGTTGAAAGGCATTATACATAAAACTGAAACCAAAAGTATTTAAAGAAATATAACAGAGGCAAAATCCAAGTCAAAATCCAAGTCAGGGAAAGTCCAAATAAGAAATACTAAAAATGTCTTTTATTATAATTACAGTCAAACCTCACAATAACACGCCCTGCCATAATGCAAAATCGCATATAATGCGATCATAGGTTGGCTCCCCTTTAAGGCATAATACAGTACTGTACCAGTGGTCCCCAAAACCATGGCAGGGGAGAGAAGCTGCAGCCCTGCGCCTGCCGGGGACAGAACTCTGAAGCTGTGGGCACCAGTGCTCTATGTCCCCAGCAGTCGCGGGGCCACAGCTTCTCTCCAGCTTACAAAGAAGCCGCGGCATCCTGCCTGCCGAGGACAGAGAACTCTGAGGCTGCGGGTGCCGGTGCTCTCTGTCCCCAGCAGGTGGGGAGCCACAGCCCCTGTTGAAGCCGAACAACGGCTTCTCTCCAGCTTCAAAAGGAGCCGCAGTCCCCCCGCCTGCCGGGGACAGAGAACTCCAGGGCTGTGGGCGCCGGCGCTCTCTGTCCTCGACATGCGCAGGGCCGCAGCTTCTCTCCGGCTTCAAGAGAAGCCATGGTCCCGCCCCTGCCAAGGACAGAGAACTCTGGGGCTGTGTGCACCGGTGCTCTCTGTCCCCGGCAGGCGAGGAACCACGGCTCCTTTTGAAGCTGGAGAGAAGCCATGGCCCCGCTCCTGCCGGGGACAGACAGCACCGGCGCCCTCAGCCTTGGAGTTCTCTGTCCCCAGCAGGCAGAGGGCCGCACCTCCTCTCCCCTGCTGGGCACCAGGCACAAGGGGCACTAGGCTGCTCACATCAATGCACCGCATTGGGGACCACTGACAAACTGACTGGTTTGAAACCCTGCTATACTGCGACTCCGCATTTAGTGCGATGGAAGTTTTTGGACCCCAAACATCGCGTTATAGCGGGGTTTCACTGTATATATATATATATTTAAAATGATGGTTACAGAAAAGTGCCATTAGAATAATGGAGCAAGGTAAATAGTATCTTATTATTTATAGGACAGGATTATTATGAAAGAAATCTTCCTATAAAAATAACTTATGTATGTTGTAATATTATAAATTAGTGCCAGTGAAGATGTTTCATATATCCGCAAATAACAAAATCCTTTCATCCATCAGTACAGTAGCTATGCACCATAAATGCTTTTTTTCAGTAATGAACAGTAGAATTGAGGAAATGAGCTATTGGAAATAAGAAAAGAAACTTTTATGCATAGTGTTTTCAGATATATGATTATTTTAGGAACAAGATTGTTGGGCAATGTTTATGTTTTGGAAAATAACTTGATTCCAAAACAAGCAGACCACAGAACTAGACTCTGGAATGCTAGACTGGAATGGTTTTTTTGAATGAATATTTCAGACAGGAATTGACTTATGATCTACAGGGTGGTTCTGTGTATTCATTGATGATAATCAAAGTCAAAAAAGATCATCCCCCCGTTGTCAGTATTCCTAGTTTAATGGCCTTGCTACCATAACTACTACTGGTTCATAGTATAGAATGAGGCTTACAGGTTCACTCAGCATGGTTGTAATGAAGATATTACAGTAAAGGTAAGACTAGTGGAAACCATCATTTCTGAATCTCTGTTTTTCACAAGATGTCTTTTGTTTTCCTCAAGGCATTTGCAGTTAGTTCACTTTCTGTGTGGGTAAAAGATGCCCACATCAGCCAGCATGTAACTTTCAGAGTCAGATATATGTTACAAGATTGATGTTACTATTTTTAGACTGAATTATTGTAGGTGAATCAGTGACCTTTCTAATTTTATCAAAGCATGTTAACCTCTTTAGAAAGCTTTTTTTTTCCTCCATCCAAAATCATCTACTTGCTGAGCTGGGAACTCTCTTGCAGGAGATAGCTAAGCAGCAGAACTCTAATCTCAATTACAATAAGGAATAACTGCACTGAAATCAGTGGAATTTATATTGTAACAAAAAGCTGAATCTGACCCATGATTTTTAAAAGCTTCAGAGAGTTGTAACCTTAATAATAAGTGGATGCTAATAAAAGGGATTACACTGGAGGGCGATTTTTCTAACCAGTTTACAAGCATTAATTATTCTACGATACAACAACCTTTTATTAATGAGTTGCAAAAATTAAATTGGTTCTTCTTTGATTATTTCCAGGTGACTTGAGGCCTGTTTCTTTGCCTACAGAGTTCAGCTGGATAGGGGAGTCAAAAGAACCAAACATGTACAAGAGAGGCAGCCGAGGTGAGTACCTTCTCCACTGCTGTGATCCAAGATTTTTCTCTCTGTTCTTTAAAAGAGATGAAAATGTGCATCACAGACACCTGCTGTAGTTCTCATGAGTGCCATGGAGAGTACAGAAGAGTCTGTCTATTAACTGTCCTGTTACTTCTGCTTTCCTGAAAATTAAAAGAGAATTATGTCAGTTAAGTAGTTTTATTATCTTTAATGGTAATAAACAATAAAATACCTTTCCAAATGCCCAAGTGACTATATAATTACTAACGTTATATAAAACTTTTAAATATATTCATTCAGTATGATTCCATACCTACATTATACATACAAACTGGTGTGCTTAGAGTCCACTTTGATAAGTATTTTACATGTAGTCATGAAACTGCAACATCAAGGCTCAGTCTGGCAGTCCCTGAGTGTTCAAGCTGCCACTGATTTCAGTTTTGGAGTCACAAGGATTCAGGGTTGGGCCTTTGGGAAGAAGGCTGGTGGTAGAAATAGTACCAATAGCTAAAAGAATGTATTTGTCACAATTCAGCTTTGATTGGTGGTGGATGAAACTTGCCAACTGTTCCTCATCTCTCTTAGCTGTTAGTGGTAGGGTGACCAGATGTCCCATTTTTAATGGGACAGTCCAGTTTTTAAGCCATCCTGCAGGTGTCCCAACATTTTCTTAAAAGTGGGTAAATTGTCCCATATTTTTTGCCTCCCCGCCATGAGTACCGGTAGGTCCAGTTGCTGGCTGGATCCCTGCTCGCGAGCTGCCTGCCCACCAGCAGTGAATGGGGCAGTCCAGCGATGGTGGGGATGGGTGTACAGGGTTGGTGGTGGAGCGAAGCTGCAGCGTGTGGGGCTGGGCTGCTCCCCCTGCCAGTCTCTCAGCAAAGCCCCCGCTGCGTATGGGCTTTCAGTAGGATTGCCAACTTTCTAATTGCACAAAACTGAACACCTTTGCCCTGCTCCCTGCCCTGCCCCTTCCCCGAGGCCCCACCTCACCCCTTCTCTGAGGCCCCACCTCTGCTCACTCCATCCCCCCTTCATTGCTCACTCTTCCACAAGCTCACGCACTTTCACCAGGCTGGGGCAGAGGGTTGGGTGTAAGGGGGTGCAGGGCTCCAGGGTAGGGCCAGAAATGAGGGATTTGGGGTTTGGGAGGGGGCTCAGGGCAGGGACAGGAGGTTGGGGTGCGGGAGGGGATGTGGGGTGCCGACTCCAGCTAGTTCGTGCTTACCTCTGGCAGCTCCCAGAAGTGGCTGGCATGTTCAGCTCTTAGGCAGAGGGGCCAGGGGGCTCTGCATGCTGCCCGCACCCACAAGCACAATCCCTGCAGCTCCCATTGGCCATGGTTCCTGGCCAATGGGAACTGAGGAGCCGGCACTCAGGGCGGGGGCAGCACATGGAGTTCCCATGGCTGCCTCCCAGCTGGAGGGACATGTGTTGCCAACTCTGAGAGCTGCCTGGAACCAAATAGGGATGGGATCCTACTTTTGCCCCACTGTGCTGTCAATTGGACTTTTAGCAGCCCAGTCAGCAGTGCTGACTGTAGCCACAAGAGTTCCTTTTCGACCATGCGTTCCGGTTGAAAACCGGAAGCTTGTCAATCTTAATTCTCAGCCAGCCGGGCCCCACCCCCCATCCCCTTTCCAACTGGCATTGGCTGCATACTGCGAGCTGCGGCATCCGATGAGTGCCAGGTGGTGGCTGGTTAGGTGTCACCTCTACTGCCCACCCATTGGCCCCTTATGTGCTCCCCCTCTGGCTGTCCTCTCCCTGCTTTGCTCCTTCATCCCCTCCTCAGCCCCCACTGCTCCTCCATATCCCCACAGTGGGGTGTGTCCTGCTCCCTGCGCTGAGCAGAGAAGCAGCCCCTGCTCGAAGCACGCAGCTCACCAGCAGCCTGGCCAGCAGACTCCTTCCTTCCCCCACTGCTTCTGTCTGGGGTGGCACCCTGAGAAAGCCCAAGACCCTTTGGCCCACGTTGCTGGCCAGAAGAAGCCGAGCACTGCATGTGCCAAAGTCCCATGCTAAGCGTGTACTCACTCCAAACCTGTAGGCTCCACAGCAGCCCCCTGGGCAGGGGCTTAGCACCCTATTTGCCTGTCCCCACCCCCACCACCCTGGGTCCTGTCCCCACGAATCCTGGGGCTGCTCCATCCCCTAGGCACCCTTCCCTGCTGAGCCACCTCTCTGGCCAGGCTCTGTGGCTGCTGAAGGCATGGAGAGCAGAGAGCATGGGACAAGGAGGATCAGTCAGTTGGTCACCCAACCCCCCTCCAGATGTGAGAGTGTGATACGGGTGTGTATGTGTATCACATCTCCCTGTGGGGGCGGGGAGTAGCAGTGTGTGTGTCATCGCTCTCTGTGTGAAACCTAAAGCCTTAAAGATAAAAAGGTAAATTAAAATAATCCAACTACGCAGTATTTCTGTTTAATGGGGCTCAGCCAACTTGATGTTAATTTGAATATTTATACTGCACAGTTCTGATTGATTGCCATTGAACACGCTTGAATACGAGTAATTTTACCAGGTATCCCGTATTCAGCAGAGGGAAGTATGGTTACCCTAGTTAGTAGCATATGTGAATTTTACTAGTAGTGTCTCAACATTGTATTGTGAAGCCTGTATGGCTTGTGCCTGTGATGTAGCACTGTCTCTGAACTACATTAATTGGATGCCCATGTTGTTCAACTCTAGTTGATCCCAAAATTGCTAACATTATAGTGCTTCCTTGAAAACATTTACAAATATGTATTTGACAAATAAACAAAGAGGCTGTAAAAATCAGTTCTAGTCTTCCAGGTAAATATATTTTAAAATTAATGTCTATAGACTTTCACAGGCCTCTAATCTGTTACAAGAAATGTGAAACCTCTACAGAAGACTGACACTATTAATCAGCTTCTTCTTAAAGTATTGTAAAACATATTGAGTACAGGTCTGCTTCACCTTTGTTATGGAGAGTACTGTAAAATGCATTAAAAATAAAACAAGTGTCTAGTATTGTGACCTAATGACATTACCCTGCACTGCCATGTAAGAAAAAAAGTAAACATTCCAGGACTGCTTTCTTATTCACCGCAAGGGTATATAAGTTCTGTGCATACAGAAAACTTGGTTCCTTGGGCAAAGGAGAGGGAAATGCAGGGAAGTGTCTTTCATGGCTCATCAACAACCTCTTTCATCATTAAGAATCAGTGATAATGTGCTCACCACAGCTCATAAGAAGAACCATATTGGCTCAGACCAATGGTCCAACTAGCCCAATACCCCATTTCTGACAACAGCCAGTGCCAGAAGCTTCAGGGGGAATGGAAAGAACAGGGCAATTTCAAGTGATCCATCCTGTTGTCCAGTCCAAGCCTCTGGCAGTTGGAGGGTTAAGGACACCCAAAGCATAGGGTTGCATTCCTGACTATCTTGGCTAACAGCCATTGATGGACTTATCTAATTCTTTTTTGAAGCCAGTTATATTTGTGGCCGTCACAACATCTCTTGGCAAAGAGTTCCCAAGTTGACTGCATTGTGTGAAAAATGTCTTCCTTTTGTTTGTGTTAAACATGCTACCTATTAATTTCATCAGGTGACCTCTCGGTCTTATGTTTTGTGAAGGAGTAAATAACACTTCCCTATTCCCTTTCTCTGCATCACTCATGATTTTACAGACCTCTATCATATACTCCCTTAGTCATTTCTTATCTAGGCTGAACAGTCCCAGTCTTAATTTCTCCTCACATGGAAGCTGCTCAATACCTCTAATCATCTTCATTGCCCTTCTGTGCATCTTTTTACAATTCTAATATTTTTTGAGATTATCTATCCCTTTCCTAATGCACGTTGTGGCTAGTTCTCTGAAAACAGGCTCAATGACTCCACAATCTCTTTCTTGCATGGTTACAGCTGTTTAGACCCCATTATTTGTATTTATAGATGGGATTATGTTTTCCAATGTACATTACTTTGCACTTATCAACATTGAATTCAGCCTGCCATTGTGTTGCCTCGTCATCCACTTTTGTGAGATCCTTTTGTAACTCTTCACAGTCTACTTTGGACTTAACTATCTTCAATAATTTTGTGTCATCTTCAAATTTTTCCACCTCATTGCTCATTCCCCTTTCCAGACCATTTATGATCATGTTAAACAGCATAGGTCCCAGTACAGATTATTGCTATTTACCTCACTCTCTTGTGAAAACTGACCATTTATTCCTATTCTTTGTTTCCTATCTTTTAAGCTGTTACTAATACTAATACATCTCTTATCCCATGACTGCTTACTTTGCTTAAGAACCTTTTGTGATGGACCTTGTCAAAGGCTTTCTTGAAGTATACTATACCCACTGTATCACTCTTGTCCACATGTTTTTGACACCATCCGGAATTCTAATAGATTGGTGAGGCATGATTTCCCTTTTAAATAAAATGTTGACTCTTCCTCAACAAATTATGTTCATCTATGTGTCTGATAATTTTGTTCTTTACTATAGTTTCAAGCAATTTGCCTGGTACTGAAGTTAGGCTTATCGGCCTGTGATTGCTAGGATTGCCTACAGAACCTTTTTTTAAAAATAGGTGTTACATTTGCTTCTCTCCCATCATCTGGAACAGAGGCTGATTTAAGTGATAGGTTACATACCACAATTAGTAGTTCTACAGTTTCATATTTGAGTTCTTTTATAACTCCTGGGTAAATGCCATCTGGTCCAGGTGACTTACTACTTTCAATTTATCAATTTGTTCGAAACCACCTCAATTGATGCCTCAGTCTAGGATAGTTACTCAGATTTGTCACCTTAAAAAGAATGGTTCAGGTGTGGGAATCTTCCCCATATCCTCTGCAGTGAAGATCGATGCAAAGAATTCATTTAACTTCTCCACAACGGCCTTGTCTTCCTTGAGTGCTCCTTTAGCACCTCAATTATCCAGCTCTATGCAGTGGGTCTTTGTCAGAATGGCTGGAAAAAAAGAAGTTGTTGATCCTTTAAGGGTTCACTTGGCAAGTGATAGCAGAGGGTGAGGGTGGGGAAAGTTTACACAGAGGAATGAAGTATGGAACAGCAGGAGAGCAGGAAGCAGCTGGACTTGGGGTGGGGATGTGAGGAATTGCCTTTCCTGCTGATGAAGAGTGTTGGATTTGTACCCTGTACCATGCTGGAGAAGCCCTCTTTCACTCAGATCAGCACTCCCCTTCCCACTCATAAAATCTGTAAAAGGACCATGTTTCTTCATAATCCCCTATGGACATTATGACAGTCACCCTTCTTTCCTTGAGAACTGGGAAGGAATATTTTCCTCACGACCACATTAGCTGAGGTGGGGTGTGGTTTGTCACCTTTCCCACAGCAAGTCTGGGACCTTGGGGTGGTGGTGCAGAGGGTTTAGATTATAATGTAAAACTCATGGCAGATGTCCAGTGCAGGTACTCATTATAGAATGGAAACAGTTATCAGGTAAAATGGATTGGAAAAGTATTTGAAGGAGACCATTTCATGAGAAACAGGGATTCAGGGCTCCTATATCTAGTACAGTGGGAATCCAATCCCATTTCTGTTTTGCTAGCCCCCAGCTAAGGGAGCTTAGGAAAGGGGATTCAAGACTCCTACCTTGAGTGCAGCAGGGGAGCTGACCCCTTTCCTTCTTTCTAATTTCCCTTTAAAACTCATGCCAAGGAAGTCACAGCAATGGGGTGCCTGCAGCCTGGTTGGGGATGATGTGGAAATGATTACGGAAATGATGATGACCTGCACTGTACAATTTATTGCAGGGTATTGCCAAATATATTTTAAGTGAATAAAGTTGTGGCCTAATTAAACCACATCCATTGCTTTCTATCTTTCTTCCTCTGTGTCTGAGCAATATGCTTCAAGTGAAGATCTGTTCAAATCCTCTTTGGCAAGAATGATGGTGATTGTGATGTTGAGCTTCAAAGATCCTTTAAGTCATGAGTGCAGTATAATTATCTAGATAGGTAATAAGGAGTCTCTCAGACACAGGAGTTCCATTATCATAAATGGAGTTTCTGCATGTAGAGGGCTCACAGGAGTAAGAAGTAGCTGTCTGTAGCTTAATAAAACTCAAGGATATAATTGAAAGCTAATATAAAAAGTTTAAAAATATTTTTGATAATATTTTCAATTATATTTAACTTCTTCCATTCCAAAATACAATCATTCCTATTTAACTCTGCAAAACTTTTAATTTTCTGTTCATTCATAGTAGACCATGATTTCATACCAGTATTTGAACATTTTTCCTATTTTATTCTAAATACTAACATTTAATTGTATTTATCTAAAATTTTACTTGTTCTGAAATTATGAGTAAAGACATGATTGGGCTAAAAATATCTGACAAAATACAACATCCAGTCAGATCACTCAATTTCCGAAACGTCTGTTAGTCTATAAGGTGCCACAGGACTCTTTGCTGCTTTTACAGATCCAGACTAACACGGCTACCCCTCTGATACTCAATCCATATTATTACTGTATATTAGGAGTCTAGTGTTACTTTTCTTAAAATCAATATCAAAATTCCTGTTGACTTCAGTAGAAAGAGATTAGAACTAGAGCTGTGGGAGGGGAAATGTATTTTCTGTTCCATAGGAAATCCACAATTTCAAAAAAATTTCCATTCCAAAATGGAACAGCACAACAAAGTTCAAAATATCATTGAAATGAAATTCTGAAAAAAAAATCATCTGGGGTTGATCAAAACATTTTGTTAAATAAAATAAAAAATTCATTCCTGTTTTGACCTTTTTATATTTTTTAAAATATTTTATATAAGTATTTAATTTTGTTTCAAAAATTCATATCAAAAACATTCTTAAAATGTTGAGATAGGATATTTTGACATTATTGAAATGCTTTGTTTTCTTTTTTAAACAAAATTTTCTCAAAATCAACACATTTTCTAAATGTTTTCATGTTGATAAAAACATCATTTTAAGTTGAAAAACAGTTTAGATGATAATTTTCTAGTTTGGACCCTCATATTAATCATGTACACGTCAAATAATTTATTATGTTGTTAAATAAGGACCCGATTCTTGTGTAGAAGAGCATTGACTTCAGTGAATCTATGTGCATTTGTAAGGTCACTCGTGTACAGTGAATAAGATTAACAGACCCTTGATGATAAATTACTTTTAATATATGAATTCACCCTTTATTTATTGATGATCAATTTAACTGTATATTGCACATATTATTGGTTTACAACTGTGGGCATGTAGAGTGAAACCCATCAAAAATCCCCTTTTCCGTAAACTGTACCAATAAAATCATTTGTATTAATAACAAGGTGGCTTATGGTAGATGACAAATTCAATATGAGTCAACAATGCAATGATTAGGCAAAAAGCACACCAGCTAAGCTTCAGTTGGCGTACCCATTCAATTTTGAGCACAGTTTTAAAAAATAATGGATAGCAATGAAACTGTCAAAAGATTTGAAAACTAAGACCTGTGAGGAAAAATTAAGAAATGTGCAATGTTCATTTTAGAGAAAAGAAGATTTAAAGGAAATATGGTAACTTTGTAGAAGTATACTCTTTAAAGTAATATTATGAAGTGTTTAGGGCTATGTTAAATTCATTTATAGTGAATCTCAGAGTTACAGACATCTTGGGAATGGAGGTTGTCTGTAACTTTTAAATGTTCATAACTCTGAACAAAGTGCAGTTCCCGTTGCCTACCTTTAAGATGCAATACAGGCACAGTACAGTGTTTGTTTTTTTGTTGGGTGATTTTTTGTTTTGTGTTTTTTGGTCTCTGCTGCTGCCTGATTGGTTTCTTCTGGTTTCACATGGTGTCCAGTTGACCGGTCAGTCCATAACTGTGATGTTCGTATCTTTGAGGTTCTCCTGTAATATGGAAAGAACAAGAAGTACTGAGGTTAAATATATGGGGAAGTATTTTCTAAGTATTTTCTATGTGGAAGATATTTTGAAGGGATTTGGTGGGTTTTTCATTATAGGAAGCATTCACACTTAGATCAGACATTCATAGAATTTTTCAATTCAGGTAACTTCAATAATTAGATTCTGCCTTTGGAAGCACAGATTTCATATGCAAAGATTGCAGTGGGAGCTCCATACAAAATTTGTAAGATAGTATTTGGCTCAAGGACTGTGTATATACTGCTAATAAAAATGTATTTGAATATGGTATGTACTTTGTAAACTTCACTTCATCCTACCTAAAGAAAAACTCTTAGATATGTTATGACATACTCAATCCTGTTCTTGATCAATTCTACCTGCCATTTGTAAATTAATCTTTAAGTGAATATTACATTGCCCACTGTAACATATTCTTTGTTTACTAACCACAGCTAGTGTTAGCTTTTTATAATATGTTGGCTAATTGGCTGTTAATTGTTAAGAGTTGCTCTTGAAATCAAGTATTACCAGTTGTTTATAGCCACTTGTAGCTAACAAATAAATTACTTATGCATATTCCAGACATAGTGATGTATACATAAAATATTACAGCTGCAGTGCATCAAGGATGATGATTAGGATAGATAGGCATTATGGAATTCAAAGATTCATGAACTATTTTTGAGATAGAAAATAGTCTGTGTTTCGAGACTTTTTACTCATAATTTTGTAATTTAAACCCATGGTTTTCTCCCAAGGACATCAAATTATTTTCTTAATTAAAGAGAAACCTACAGTATGTATTAAGGATAAATACTGCACCACCCAACTCCCCATAAAAAGCTACAGAGGCGTGAGTGGTTGAACCAATTCCTTTTCAACATAATAAGAGATAAACGTATAGTGATGGTGCAGATCCAAGGATTCTGTTTGGTTGGGTGTCATCATTAATCAGTCAAAGTACAGAAATGGATGATTTTATGGCTAACACATAGAACTGGAAGTCAGATGATCTGGGTTCTATTCCTAGTTCCTCTGCTGCGTGTGTGTGTTATTTTCAATAGTTCAAGCATATTTGCACCTAGGGCTTGCATATGATAATATTAATTTGGAAAAGGCAGCTTTAAAAAACTGCTAGAAACAGTAATTGACCAAGAAGAATTTTTCCTGATTATGAAATTTTTCTAGCTGGGAAGGCCAATGATTCAAACACTTACTCTGGAGGAACCAGGATGGAAGTCTGTGGAAGCCTATAGAATGATTATTTCCTCCATGCACAGTTATCTTAAACTCAGTTACTGTTCTGACTTGTTAATCTTTATTAATTACTGTTGATTTAAGTACAGCAAGCCATACTTTTCCAAAACACTAGAGCTGGGCAGGCATTTCACAGGTGAATCTGCATTATGAAACACGAATAAAAGAAAAAATTTAAAATTTCCTAAAAACAAAATTAAAAAAAATTCATACTGATTTTGACTTTTTTCATTTTATATTATAAATTTTAAAATATTGAAATGAAAAGTCATTTCAAAATGGAAAATAGAAACATTCCATTCTGAAGAGGTTGAAATGGAATATTTTGATCTTATCAAAATCCTATTGTCTGTTGTTCTTTATCAAAATTGACATGTTTTTGCAAAACGTGTCATTTTTTATCTATTTGCATTTTTCAGCAGAAAAACATTCCATTAGAAAACTTCTGACCAGCGCTACAAAATATCCTTCTCAAAATCTTGTAGTCAGATGTCTTCATGACCAACATTCTAGAATCTACTAGGCAGGATTTTGGATCTGTCTGCTATAGAGACCTGCAAAAGAACCATCAGAGAACCTCATTGCTAGGTGATGGCACATTTGCTTTCATTAGAGTATCTTTGGGCATATATTATGCTGTACTCTAAAATGTAATGAAAGAGTTAACTAAATTGCATAGCCAAAAAAATCGAAAAAGACAGGGCTCCAGAATTGTGCCGCCCAAGTGCTGATAAGGACTTACAGTTTGAGAAAAATTATTGGAATAGGAGTCTCAGTGGTTCACAGTTTTAATGCACAACATCCAGCATATTTGTTAATTCAAAAAACAGTCAAGATTTTCTGAGGCTTTGTGCTGTAAATGAAACAGCAGAATCAATGCTGTTGTTTCCATCTGTTTCCAGGTGGGAAAGAAACAAGGTAATGTGCACTTGTAGTTACCATGCCATATAGAACAATGGCTTCACTTGGTCCCCTGTATGCTAGTGAACTCTGACTTAGCAAGGTGTGCTTTTCTCAAGAGCAGCAAGCATTTTGGATCAAAGGGCTATGAAAGACTGAGATAATAGCTATGTTCCATTTATCACGTCTTAGTAAAACATTCTCCAGACAACAGCCACATGAATAAAAGACTGTGGGTTGCAGTCTCCATTTGAAATGTCATATTGCAACTCCCATTATTACCCTGTTTAAGGTGTGGCTTTATTTTTGCACAGATGTGTGCTTGAGTGGTTAAGTATAAACGTGTAGCCTGGTTATATTTTGTGTATTTGTTTTGTCTTATTCATATTTCTTTTCTTCTTCCTCCAACAACTGACTCGGAGAATTCACTCCTACGATACCTGAGTGATGACAAGATCTTGGTGATCCAAGAAGAGCCTTTGACACAGAAAGACAACAAGAGAGACACAGGCCGCAGGTCAAGGAAAAAGGGCAAAAACACAAGTAGTCCGAATTATCCAATTAGCCCATCTATGTTAACATCTACTGTTAGCGTTAGGCTGGAACCTGGGCAGCAAGATGTCCTGAATTTCTCACTAGCTGAAAGCAACACTGTTCCACTGTACCACGTAAGTTCATAAAAATTTGAAGTTTTAATTCTTTTTTCTTAATAGTCATTGGAACTAGGATTGGCACAGCGGAAATATGTTCTTATATCTTACAGTATCATGTTGCATGGCAGAGTTCTATGGTTCATTTTTCACATCCATACCATAAGATACAGAGCTCATCTGAAAACCATCTGGATATTATGAAAAAGTTCAGTCCATAATACAGAGAACACTTATCCACTATGGGTAGGTCTATATTTGAGTCAGCATGTAGACTGCAGACACTGTTCACCCAATTAGCATGGGTATAAATAGCAGTGTAGAAAGTGAGGCACAGCTTAGATGAGTTTAGTAGAGAGAGGCCAGTACCCTGCATGGATCTCTGCACACTCAGTAGTGCCTCCCCTATCTACTCTGTTTTTAGCAGTGTGGTGTCCTGGTGCAAGAATCTTTCCATGCCACAGTGAAAGACTCTGGCAAAAGGGAGCCAGTGAAGGAAGGATGTGACAACAGCTCCCTCACTCAAAGGTCACATTCTCCTGTATCTTGACTATGGTTAGTGAGTTGTAGTTTTAACATGTTAGATGGTGAAGGTAACACATAGATGAGAGTCTAGGGTTTCCTTCAACCAGATAACGTGAAAAAATATTAATTTCCTTGTCTTCACTAGGATTTTTGCACATTAGTTGACTTCTATCAGTTAGCACATTAAAAACACACCTTTATTCCTAGTGAAGACAAGGCCAGTGTGACTCACTTGGTGGGATCTCTTCATTTCCAAGTAGATTGGCTCAATCCCAGACTCTGCTCCCCGGACAATTGATGCCAAACCAGGAGATCTTCAGTTTGGTGTGTAATCATTAGGTGAATCCAATAATGAACTTTTTGCAATATCAGAGAATATGAGTCTCCCCATGTTCTGAATTTCTGCAGTCGATACAAAGAACTCATTGCTTGGACCATGAAAGCATTCTCAGTCATAATGGGTAGAGGGGCATGTCCCCTGACATCCACGTTACCTATCTTTTGAGGAAGGAAAAATTGGTCAGAGGATCCCTGACACTAATTGCCTATTCAGGTTGTGATTACTCAGTGCTGTTAACCTTGTTGGCTGGGTCCCTTTGGACCTGCTCCAAATTGCAGATCTGCTGTCCTGAGACCCAGTGGTTCAGTCATTCAAGCAAGCTCTTTCTAAAATCTTGGGGAAGTCCATCTAGTCCAATATCCTGTTACCAACAGTTGCCAGGACCCGGGGCTTCAGAGGAATATTAGAATTTCAGAGTATGCTCCCCATAATAGATCTTATCTTTATCTTTTGTAGACAAAGATTGGCTTACTCCCTATAACATGGGGTTTAATATGCCTTCCACAACATTTTTGTCGCTGTTAATTATGGTAACTGAGAATATTCTTTATATTTATATAAATGCTCAGTCTCTTTTCAAATCTTGTTAAATTCCTGGATTTAATGACTTCATGTGGCAATGAGTTCCATGGTCCAATTACACATTGTGTGAAAAAGTATTTCCTTTTATCTGTTTTGAATTTCTCACCTTTTTATATTATTGACTGTCCCCTTGTTCTTATGTTATGATGCAGGAAGAACAGGGTACTGCTACTTATAGCCCATTTCAGACTGGTTTCCAGCTTAGCAAAACAGGCATTTTTGTTCTTACCTTTTAAATTGATTTTCTGCAGAGTGAGACCAACAATCTGGAAGCCTCAGCCACATAGATATTGCTGAAATCATGGTTGTTTTTTCCCTGAGTTATTTGATTACTTAATATAGATGCAAATAAAGTTAGCAATTGGTTCTTTAGTCAAGCTGTTCTACATGGGAGGAGGCTAGAACCTGAAAAGCCTAACAACCATCTGGGTGAGGCTCCCTAATAGGAGATAAGGAGGGAGAAGCCCATTTCAGATTGGTTAGCCCACTATGCAGAAACTCAGTATTCAAGGTAAAACCAAAATCTCCTTTGTTCCACATGTGTCTGAGAGAGAAATTATTACATATCCAGAGTGGACCACACTCATCACTAATTTAACCTCATTGATATCAATGAGGATGTACCAGGGACAAATCTAACCCTGTGTTAAGTAATGTTGAAAGTGAAGTTACTGTGGCATTCTAACTTTTATTTTTGTAAAACTATTCTCCCAAAACACTATTTCAGTTAATATATTTTTATTTTATTTAATAATAACTCCATTACATCTACCTACTTTATCAAATTCCCAATATATTAATCTGAAGTGCTCCAGCAGAGTATTCAGTATTAATGGACTGTTTTTGTCAGCACAAATAAATACTCTTGCTCACTGAAACTGGGCAAAATGGTTACCTCTGAGACATAATTAAGTTGTTATGCATTGGCTTTAGCTTTGTTACACTTCATTAGTCTTGGTAAACAAAAGACATTTAATTTAGACTATAGTGTCTATATGCATGAATAAGTAATTCAAAATGATGTTTTTGTTTTCCACTGGAACATGTAATTATCAAAAATGTTTAGAACCAGAGAACAAATGGCTTTTGTTTTTATTTTGTTTTGTTTGGGAGGCAGGGAATAGTTACCACTTCTGCTCAGATGCAAAATTGACCAGGATATTTTTGAGTAATAAAAAACAGTTATGCTGCTTTTGATGTTTGCAAAGAGCTATTTCTACCTGGAAGAAAATGACAACAAGGCCTGACCATATGTGCTTGGGCCCAAAGAAAATAATATGAAAGCTTTTCTAGAAGGCTTTGTATTGTGATGTTCAACCATTCACTGGGATTCCACCATATTCATTATATACGTTTCCATCTACCTCATGGCTTAGTGGAAGACTTTGACTGGCCACTATAAAATTATAGAAATATAGGGCTGGAAGGAACCTCGAGGTGTTATCTAGTCCATCCCCCCATGATGAGGCAGGACTAAGTATACCTAGACCAGTGGTTCTCAACCTACTTATCATTGTGGGTCACATATGCACCACTCCAACACACAGACCCCTATGCCTAGCACCCACCTCAACCCAGAGACCCCTCTACAGAGTGGGGCCAGGAGCTGACCCCAGTGCAGGGCTGGGCAGCAGGGCACCACTAGTCCCCACCACGCAGCAAGGCAGAGCAGCCCTAGCACCATGGACCCCATCATGTGGCAAGGCAGAGCAGCCCTAGTGCCACAGACCCCGCCACATGGCAAGGCAGAGCAGCCCTAGCGCCATGGACCCCACCATGTGGCAAGGCAGTGCAGCCCCAGCAGCCCCGGGCCCCACCACGCCGAGCAGCCGTGGTGGCCTTGACCCCAGCCATAAGAGCCCTGCGGCTTTTAGCACACAGCTGAGAACCGCTGACCTAGACTGTCTCTGACAGTGTTTGCCCAACATGTTCTTTAAAACCTCAACTGACAAGGATTTCACACCTTCCTTGGTAATTTATTTCTGTACTTTTCTATCCTTAATGTTAGAAAGTTTTCCTACTGTTGAATATAAATTTCACTTGATGCAGATTAAGATGATTACTTTCCTCAGTGGACATGGAGAACAATAAATCCAGGATCAGATTCACACTCAGGAATTGGATCCAGTAATGTTACCCAAAGTTCAACAAACTTCCCTGAGGCAGAGTTTTCCACCTTAGATGGACACTCCATGGCCTTTTCTGCAACAGGCATATGATATGATGCTGGACTGGAGCAATTGGCAGGACTGGCACATGCCACTTTGGGTGCTTTGGCCATACTGACCAATTCCCACTTATCCTTGCCCTATAAGAAAGTCTAATTGTTTGGTTCCAGATCAAGCACAGCCTAAATCTGTGAATCTGAGGTGATTGAGTCCTGTACAATCAGAACCAACAGATACAGAATATTCTTGTAACTTAGTACAAGATAAGCTTTTGGAAGAAGAGGGAGATACACCCCCTCCAGTTGAATTTAAAAAACAAGAAATTGAATTAGATAGTGGTTCATCTTTGGCCAAGAATATAGGAGAGGCATCTTTAGAAAATGCTATTCAGTTCCATGAACTAGTAGACAGAATAGTGTCAATTTTTAAATAACCATCCTGGTTTTCAAAATATTAGATTCTACTACAAGAAATAAAATATCTTTGCCAATATTAGAAGGGCTTCAACAACCAGCAGAAGCAATCTGGTCCAATCCATCTTCATGTCAGCCAAAAAAGGCTGACAAATTATACCAGATTCCATAAGCGGGGTTTTCATGTTCACCTCCCTCTGATTCACTTGTTGTGATACCAGTGGTACAAAGATCAAAGTCCAAGTCTCTTACACTCCAAATGAAAGAGAAGGGAAAAAGTGAACACTTTAGGAAGAATTTTTTCTTCAGCTTCCTTGAATATGAGAGTGGCCAGTTACCAAGCTAGATATCAATTTCTACTTTGGGAAAAGATTTCACTTTTCACTAAAAACCTCCCAGAATTTAAAAGTGTCATTCAAATTACCAATTTTCTGTTTGAGAAACTGTCTTCTAATAGATGAAAAGAAGTCTCTTCTATCTCACTCTCAAAAAATCCCCTTCATTGAGGAATTCTCAATTGGAAAAAAAAAAGGAAAGATTTCCTCCCAGAGGAAAGGTTCATGAAGCTACACAACAATATTCAGAAATTACTTCATGAACCCTCTCAACAACTTGATTCTACTAGGTCTCATGGCCTCAGCAATGTATATGATAACTTATGCCAGGTTAAAAATGCGGCTGCTTCAACATTGGGTTTCAAGAAATCTCAAAGCCAGCCTGGGCAGTGTGTTAAAGATATTCACTATTCTGAGAAAAATATGAATATCTCTAAGGTGGTGGCTCAAACCATAGAATGTTGTCAAAGAAGCTTTATTCAACCCTGTGTCAAAACTCTTCCAGAATGGGCGAGAACATCTAAAAACAGTTTTTCTTTTGGAGTCTTTGAAGGCACCAAGAATCCCTTCTTCATATGCATGTGTTAGAACTGAAAGCTATTAATCTTCCTGTCCTTCCTTCCACAATTACAGAATACAAGTAGCAATGGACACCATGTCTATAATGTACTACATAAACAAACAATGTGGAGTTCAGTCACCTCAGCTCTGCAAGGAGGTGATAAAGCTTTGGAACTGCTGTATCTTATATAACATTTGATTGTTTAGAGCGTGGATCAGATGAGCAGGGATGCTCAGAGATACACAAGTGGTCCCCAAAATATTTGGTAATTCAGTACTTTTTTAGCTGTAGGTCTTTCTGGCCGTAGACCAGTTTTGCTGTGAGGTTCAATACCAAGAGTCCCCAATTTTATGCAAGATGTGTTCCTCCTCAGTTGGAGAGGGGCCTAATATAGGCCTTTCCTCCATTCCCACTAATATTAAAGGTTGTTAAGAAAACAAAACAGGACTTGGCCAAGATGATCTTACTTGATTCTGTATGGCCAAAATAGCATTGGTACACCACTCTACTCCAATCCAAGGGAATATTCAAGTTGCTTCCAGTGAAAATGAATTAGTTTCCCAACAGGAAGGGGAAGTTCTGTTGAGGCGCAACATGTTTTAATTCTAGGAAGCAGACCACTAGAAAATGTTATAGCTTGAAGTGGAAAAAAATGTTATATGGGTGTCTAACAAGGGTGTTGTCCCAGTCTTGGCTTCTATTCATTACATTTTAAAATATTTATTGCACTTAAAAACGATGGGTTTGTGTCTCCTCACTTAAGGTCCATTTAGCAGTGATAGTAGCTTTTCATAGTCATATTTACGGTAACTATTTTAGTCAAAAGATTTTTTAAAAGTTTATTGAATTTGTACCCCCCAGTATGAACCCGAGCTCCTTTAAACTTGTCTCCTCCCTTTGAAGTCTGAGTGTTCCTAGTTTCATCTTTCTGAAAAGACAGCATACATTCTAGCGGTCACATCCACTAGAAGGATTAGTGAACTACACACTCTCATGGCCACTCTCCCTCCCCATACTGTTTTTATAAGGATGAAGGTCTTTGGGCCTCACTCCAGATTCCTTTCTTAAATAATGTTGGACTTTCACATAAATCAGTGTATTAATGTTTCAGTATTTTTACCCAAACCCATGCACATAAGGGTGAATCCAAGTTACCCAGCTGTATCCATAATGGACCAAAGCAGAATCCCAGAAACAATTCCATACTTTTTGGAGTTTGAAATTCAGATTTAGTGGCTCAGGAATTTGCCTTGTCATAACCAGTGCTGTAGTGGTCCTTCTACCTTACCATAATGATGGTATTTTGATCTATTCTCCTTTTGACAGTCTTTGACAATCTTTAGGTTACATAGCTCCTGTCTCTCTCTTCCTGTCCAATCCCTGAAATGGAGCTGGTTGGTACTGTAACCAGTATTATTGGTTGGTACATTAGCAACTCCTTTTCTCAGCAGCACAGTCCCACGAATGGCAGTGAATGTGGTAGGGAATTACATGAGTTTTACCTGATTTTGAGGGGAAATAATTAAGTGGTGATGGCTTGTTTGAAAAGTTTACAAGCCATACAAACCCTTAAAGCAACCAGGGCTGAGTCAGTAAGCAGGGCTGGCTTTAGGCCGATTCCTCTACTTCCCCCGAATTGGGCCCCCCACCTAAGAGGGCCCTGCACCCTAAAAAAGAGTGCCTAACTTAGGCGCCTTTTTAATTTTTACTCACCTGGCAGTGCTCTGGGTCTTCAGCAGCAGGTCCTTCATTCGCTCCGAGTCTTCGGCGTCATTTCGATGGCAGTTCCTTCAGTGCCACAGAAGACCCGGAGTGAAGACCCGGAGCGCCGCCGGGTGAGTCATCCCTGCTGGGGCCCCGTCAAAACTATTCTAATTGGGCCCCACACTTCCTAAAGCCGGCCCTGTCATTTATTCTTAGGTGCAAATACCCGAGTTCCCAAACAGAGAGCTCTCTTATATAATGTCTTGTATTAGCAGATGTGTGTTTGTACTACTGCATTCTGCTCAGTGGGATCAGAACTGGGTATCTACGTGACACAGGCCCAGTCATACTTGTAGATAAAAGCTTATGGCTTTAGGGGTCAGTGTTTATGGAGCAGGGAGGAGTTCTGGATTTCATTCCCCTTTGAAGTTCCTTGTGTCCATAGAGGATAGGAAAGTGACAACAATGTTATGGGTTTAAATTAGACTCCTATTATTTGAAAATAGATGTTTATGATTTAATATATCAATAGGCATGTACTGGAAAAAGTCATATGCAGGTTGGTACATTATACTAGATCTGAAAGTTTTTAAGAAAAGCTGTCATGTACAGCAAGTCATTTTAAGTGAATGACCAATAGAAAGCCTTCATATTCCATCTGAGTTTCTTTTATTCCTCCTTTTGTCTCGATAGTTTGGCCTTTTGGAAATCCCTCTTTTCATTACATTCATAGTGAGAAATGTTCTGTAGTTAACCAATGCTGGGCAATAATATAATAAGAAAATACGCTGAGTAAATAAGTTTACAGGAGTTGGTTAGAAGCAACTGTGCACTGCATTTGGAAGCCACAGTTTCCTAAATTACACGAGTTTTAAAAGGCAATTTAGCAGTGGATATAGAAATCCAAGAGTAAATTCATTTTCACAGTATAAGGTTGTGATTTGATACCGCTTGAAACCATGCACAAATAACTGCTTGTCACTGGTATGCATAATAGTCATCTTGTGTGGCTTCAGACCTAAAGGGACTACATCATTTTATAATCCTGCCACACTCTGTCACGCAAACTATTTCATACATAATCTTACCAATTACTGTAATAAAAGGGAAAGCATCCACTGTTTATAAAATGATTATTAGCTAATGGTCTGTAACACTATATAGCAATCTATAGTGTTAAATGGTTACAATGGAATATTCTTTTACTTCTAGTCCAGAACAATCGTTGTTTGAGTTATATGTACAGTAAAATGTCCATTTTGAGTATCATAAATTTTTTGCTGATTAACTAGCTGTCATTTTTATAGCATGCAGAATTAAGAACTCCTGTGGCTTGGTCCCTGCAGCCTAGTCTACGCTAAAAATTAGGTTAATCCAACTACATTGCTCAGAGGTGTGAAAAATCCAAGTGATGTAGTTAAGGTGATCTAACACCCCCACCCCCAATGTAGACAGCACTAGGTCGGTGGAAGAATTCTTCCATTGAGTTAGCTATTACCTCTCAGGGAGGTGGATTACTAGAGCCCTGCACAGATAAAAATGTATATCTAGGGAGGCAGATATCTGCGGATATAAATCAGTATCCACAGAACCGCAGGGCTCTCCCAGGAACCACAAGGTTGAAAGGAGCAGAAAATGGAGCCGCCACTCCCAGGAGCCAGTGCCCTGTTCCAGCAGCTCCTCCGCTGCGGCTGTACCGCCTGCAGCCCTGCTCCCATCCCTGCCACGCAGCTGTCTGCATCTCTTGTCTGGGGGCATGAGTGCCGCTTGAACACAAGAGTGCAACCAGGGACATGGTCTTCTCCTCTCGCCACTGCAGTTCCTGGGAGAGCCCTGCGGTTCCACGGAAACTGATGTATATCTGCGGATATCTGCATCCATGGTTATACACTTGTATCCACGCAGAGCTCTGTGGATTACCTACACCAATGGGAGAACTTCTCCCATCAGTGTAGGTAACGTGTACACTGAAGCACTACAGTGGCATGGCTGCAGCTTGTTGCTGTAGCATTTCAGATGCGGACAATTGCATGAAATTTATGTCAGACATGGAATTCTGTCACACCTGCTTGGATTCATTATGTGTGAAAACTATTCAGTTCATTCTATCCTGGCCACCTTAAAAGCTTCCAATGGCTTTATTTTACAGTTATTTAAAAAAAATTAGAATGATTACAAAATTATTTTGCTGTGACTGACATTTTGGATTCATTCTACCTAAGGTGTGAGTTCTCTGAAGGCGTCGATAGCTTTACAAGTCCTGATTTGCATTCTAAAGCATATTTAACATTTCCAAAGCTCACATGCTTTTTAACACAAAACATTTTTAAACATTTTTAAAAGACATGGGGATTTACTCCTTGAGTAAAAAATGGTAGCCTGCACTTTGTACTGCATGGCTACAACAATTTTACATTAATAAGATGATAAGATAAAGTTTTGTCAACTGTGAAGTAGAATGGGCTGGAAGAAATTAAGGAAATTATAGGCAATCATACTACATAAAGCGCTCAGGTCTATTCATAAGAATCACAGTTAGAACATAAGAACGACCATATTGGGTCAGACCAAAGGTCCATTTAATGGCATTTGGTGTCAAAAAGAGAGGGGAAATTACACAAAGTTATATTTCTGAATAGAGGCTTAATTTCTCTGAGCAAACTGCCTTCTTTCCTTATTGTATAATAATGTTTTCTGATTTTTTCTTTTGCTTTTTAGTATTTATGCTACATACAACCATCTATATAATGAAACTTCAGGTTAGCAAGACTCAGGGTTTACAGTAGACTGTATAAAGAATAACCAGCTGCAGTGACTATGAGGTTTTACCAAACCAAATTTGTTGTGAAAAGATGATGTTCTGCTGGCTTATAAAAATACATAAATAATTTGTTTTTGATACTGCTAAGTGGTTCTACTCTCTCTTGTTTGTCTCTCTGTCTGTGTTTTCCCAGGTGTCTGAAATGTTTGAAGGTAGCAGGATCAGGCCCTAAATAAGATTTTAAAAAATAGGAAAGATTACTGAACTCAAAAACTGCTAAAACAATATTGATCAAATTTACATTCCTGCTTTCCCTCTCCCTCCACCCACGCAACACATTCCAAAGTCACTTTTAGACAAAGACCCAGATTTAGAAAATTTCAGTCAAGGTAAATATTTTGGAAAGTTGGAATGACAGTGTGATTATAAAAACTGTTATGCACCCTTAATGAACATGGGTGATGGCCGGTGTTCTGTATAATAAAATATGGTATGATCAAATAAGAAAACAAGGGACCCAGTATTATTTAGCTACCCCGCTATCACCTCCTTACTACGTTTACATAGAAGTAAACAAAATGACACTTATTTAACAGTAGCTGTGACTACTAAGCATAGATATAGTCTTACAAAATTGATAATTACACAGGCTGATCATGCCAGATAAATGTTTACGAAGCTATGTGGTACTGGAACCTAAACATTGAGTGGTTTCATAAATTCTGTGATGGTGCAGTGTTAGCTGTGTAAAATGGATATGTAAGTAATACAATATTGTAGGATGCCCAGATTATAAAATGGTGCACAGGATTGTGCTAATTGGAATATGTCAGGAAACACTACCCCTTCAATGCAAGTTTAGAATTCTAATTTCAGGGTTTTAACAATATGTGCTTGGATGGAGGTTTTTTTGTTTGTTTTTATTTGGGGCTTTTTAGTGTCACTATATTCCTCCTCCAATAGACCTAATCAATTTCTTTAAATCAGTGCTTGAGAAGTTTCAGTATCTTTGAAGGAAACCTGCTATGTGAAATAAAAGACTTTCTGATCATTACAGTTCATTAATTATTAATATTAAATGCCTAAAAAATGTTCGAACTACCTGCTATAACAACAACAATGAAAGAGGAAGTTCCCACATTGACGGGTTGACATAATTTGAAACAGAAAAATGTTGAGCTAATTGTCAAGAACAACTGTCATCAACCTGGACTTCCTGGAAAGAATTACAAAATGGAGGCTCACACAGACAGACAGCAGCACCATTTCTAGCGATGGAGATATTAGAAAAAAGGGCAAGAATGTCTGATTTTTTTTCTGAAGAATGACTTTAAATTATATTCTTATTTATTAATTAATTTTATTGAGTCTCACAATTCTACTAGGAAAACTAAAAGGAAGGTATGTCTCAGTTGGAAGTTGCTCTTCGCATATCTTAAAGTAGTGATCAGTTCCTTGGTGAATTGGGTCAGTTTTCAAGATGAGCTAGTTTTGAAGGTCTGAGTAATTCATATTACTTAATTATTTTAAAACTGTTTCATCTCCTTTAGGTTAAAGTGGGTTTTAAGAACACACTGGTAATGCTGTGGTTCCGCAGCAAAAAGATTAGTAATAATGAGACTGAGAGAATGCAAAGATATGCAGCAGTACCGAGAATAATAGGGTGGCATCAAGAACCAGCAAGTAAACAGCAGAAAGAAAAATGTGCCAGGCAAAAATTTGAACAGTAAGACAGGGCAAGAGTATCTTAGACAGAGAGAGCACAGACAGAAGGTTAGCCAGAATGTGAATAAGTACCCTTTAAAATATTTATATTGGAATTGCTGAAGTTTTTTTTCCATAGCTTTACAATTTAAGGCCAGAAAGTACCATTATGATTGCCTAGTCTTATCTCCTGCATTATACAGGCTACAGAATTTAATCCAGTTGTTCTGGCATCAAGCCCCTAAATAAGAAGGTTGAGGGGTCTCAAGTTTTCATTTCACAATACAATATCTGTGCTCAGTATCCACTGAGTAAAAATATACTTGTATTTCATAATAAAGAAACCAGCTCCTAAACAATGAAATCTTCCCGTGTTTTTGATTTATATATGTAATGTGTGGAAGATAATCTTGGCTGCTGACAGATTTTATGATAGATACTTTCACTACTATACTCCCTACACAGTGAAATTGAGAGTATGTCCATTCTAGGCTAGAGTCACTGTAAATCAGTGGTTCTCAAATTTTTGTACTGGTGACCCCTTTCAAATAGCAAGCCTCTGGGTGCAACTTCCCTTATAAATTAAAAATACTTTTTTATATATTTAACATCCTTATAAATGCTGGAGGCAAAGTGGGGTTTAGGTTGGAGGCTGACAGTTCATGGACCCCCTCCCCTCCTGCCCATGTAATAACCTCGCAACCCCCTGAGGGGTCCCAGCCCCCAGTTTGAGAACCCCTGCTGGAAATAGTACGCCAGACATGCCTTTGTTTATTTTTTAAGTGTGTCACAGTGTTAAAATGGTTTAAGGCATATCATTTTTTACACTGCTCTTGCTTAACTTCCAATTTATTTTCTGTCTGCTGACCAAGCAGAGCTGTTAATACGTGCCCATTAGCACAGAGCTTTTATAGATGAATGGAGTAAAAGCTACAAAACTATTTCTGGAGCTGCCAGAAGCCAATTTGACAAATGGTACATAGTTTAATGGCACATGCTGAGAGCTAAAAAAACATGTGCAGTAAAATAGTTGAGCAAAAAAAGTAGAATTAGCTCTTGTCATCACATGTGCAATTTGGGATGTCCCAGCTGCACCAAACATCTCTTTTGGGTGACAGTAATCCTGAGCAGTACCATAATATATATTATAACAATAAGATGGGCTAAGGAAATCACATATTCATGTGTTTAGCTGCATGTGACTGAAAAAGTGCTGGCCCTTCATTTCTTACTTCCTGTTTCAGAAAAGAAGGGAGAACTGTGTCCTTGGCAAAGCATGGAACTGAGAGTCACTTCTAAGTTTTATTTCCAGTGTAATTGGGAACTTGTTTTGTGGCCTCAGGTAACCACTTAACCTTTCTGTGCCTTAGTTAAACTATCTGTAACATGGCTAATATCACTTTCCTAAATTGCTGGGATTTTGAAGTTCATCTATCCACCATATCCCATGTGTTCTAGAAGGTGTTTAGGAGCCTGATCTACAGCCTATTGAAGTCAATGTGAGTTTTAAGCCCTATAACTACAAAGTGACTCTTACTGGCTGAGATGATGATCCTATTTTACTTTTGTAGAACACCATAACTGTGTCAAAGGAGCTTGAATTAGCAGGAGTATAAGCCTTCAGAGAGATGGCTCAATTTAGTAAGGTGGTACCTCCACTCAGCCTGTTCCATAACATAGTGCCCCCCCTGTAATTTAGCTAAAAATGTCATTTTATTGATCATACTCTGCATAAAATTACAAATGCATAGATGTGAAAGGGAAACAATTTTCACCCTTTATAATATTAGGGAAAGGAAAGAGAAAGAATTAAATTGATTAGGGCTAGCTGAATACAATCAACAATCTTTAAATGTCTGCATGCATCCACTGTTTTTTTGGAGGTCCTTAATGAATTGTATGGTAAAAGTGAAAAGTATAATTTTTAATCAATGGCAATTACCATGATATTATATCTGCAAAATGGTCAGAAGTTTGATCATCATCATCTGTCCAGTGAGAGATAGCCCTAGACAATGCTAATTCAGAAATACACCCATCCTTGACTTCAAAAGATAATAGTTTATTTGGACTGAGTTATTTTCTTTTGAGCAACGAAGTGGAAGGTCACCTGGTTTGGCCACTTTGTTACAAAAATAGAGGTTATTTAGTTTTCCTTATTTTAAGTCCTGTAGGATATACCTTGTTTATCAGGAATTGCTAACCTGGAAAAATGCATTGCAACACAGAAAATGTGAATCTGCCTCAATCCAAAGTTATGCCATATTTTCATAAGTAATTTTGCTGTCTTGTTTCATTTTCAAGACATTTAACGTTCAGTTATTCTAAAATCTTTGAAAGAAAGAAAGAAAGCAAACGAGGATGTTAGAGCTTCTGCAGGAGGCACACTTGACCTCAGATGAGGCTGTTTAATCAGAATGATACTGAATAGGAAAAGCAGTATCTTGTTACTTATCATCCACATCTAGAAGGTTAGCCATCCTTTTCCATAAAGCACTGATGGTAACAGTCTCTGAGTGAATTTGAAATGATCAGGGCAGATTTTTAATCCTTACTATCACTATAAATTTATATTAATTAATCATTGTGCATACGTGTAATCCACACACCTCCTGGATGTGGTGTTCTGAACCACCTAGTGGCACTGAGACCACTTAGAAAGAGAGAAAGAGATTAATGAGTCTGCTCTACAGCCTTTGCTAACAGCCAGTTGGCTTTTAGCTCATGCAGTAGAGGCTCATGCAGTAAGCTCCAGAGGTCCCGGGTTTGATTCTACCTGCCTACGACCAGAGTCTGTTGGTGTTATAAGTGGGGGCTCAGCCGGGATTTCAACTGGAAAGTCTCTGAAGCTTGGGACACATTTCCTCAGCTAGGGAAAGTATATAACCCATACACCTTCTGGGTGTGGTGTTGTGTCCCATCTAGTCGCACCAAGACCACTTAAAGAGAGAGATAAAATGAGTTTGCTCTACACCCTTAGCTAAGAGCCAGTTGGTTTTTAGCTCAGGCAGTAGAGACTCATACACTAAGCTCTAGAGATCCCAGGTTCAATCCTGCTTGCCAACGATCGGGGTCTGTCAGTGTTACATATGTATGAGCCTAAGCTTGATGATCCTGAAACTTTGCATAGGATTCTTACTAAATGATATGGAGAACCCCATATTCCCACTGTGATTCCTGGGGATTTTAATGAGGTGCTTGACTTTTTTGTGGACAAATCTTGGCTGCAGAATCATAAACCAACCAAAACTAGAATGGGTCTAGAGTTGCACAATAAAGATCTGGGACTTTGTGATATCTGGCAGTTTGTACATCCAGTGGGTAGGGGTTATTCATATTTTGATATATGGGTCTTATTCCTATATGGATTTCTTTTTGATCTCCGGGGACTTGGTTAATTCTGTAATTAACTCCCCCATGAATACAAGTGCTGACTCTGACTGTGCCCCTATAACTCTTCAAATAGCAACAGATCTGGCTGAGAAATGGCCATATAGATAAAGATTTAATTCTTCACTTTCATTAGATTTCCAATTCAAATTATTTTTTAAAAAGAAATTGGGCTATGTCTGGAGATAAATGAACCCCCAGCATCTTCTAGCAGGTTATTGAGGGAGACATTCAAGGCCTATTTGAGGGGTAAATTATAAGTTTTGTATTTGCCAAGAAAAGGCAATGGAGAAAATCTGATAGCCCTTCAGAAAAATGTAAAAGAGCTTGATTTGTCTTATGTCACAGTCTCATTTCCAGATTTATTGCTATCCCTGATTAATTGTAGATATAAACTCAGTAAGCCTTGGTATAGGCTGAATTTGTCCTATTTCAACTCAAGTAGGACTTCTAGGAGTCAAGTGAAAAAGATTGCAATTTGCTGGCATACTGCCAAGACAAAAGACTTCTGCATGTGGAATTACGGCCACTCATGATAAACATAGTAAATTATGTATATCACCTAAAGATATTAACATAAGATATTTCCTGGTTTTCATGAAGATCTAATGCAGATCTAATGCAGATTTAATGTCCAGCTCTAATGCATTCAAGGGTGGTGAGGGAGTTGGCTGATGTGATTGCAGAGCCATTGGCCATTATCTTTTAAAATTCATGGTGATTGGGGGAGGTCCTGGATGATTGGAAAAAGGCAAATATAATGCCCATATTTTAAAAAGGGAAGAAAAAGAACCTGGGGAACTACAGACCAGTCAGCCTCACTTCAGTCCCCGGGAAAATCATGGAGCAGGTCCTCAGTGAATCCATTTTGAAGCACTTGGAGGAGAGAAAGGTGATCAGGAACAGTCAACATAGATTCACCAAGGGCAAGTCATGCCTAGCAAACCTGATTGTCTTCTATGATGAGATAACTGGCTCTGTGGATATGGGGAAAGCGGTGGATGTGATATATCTTGAGTTTAGCAAAGCTTTTGATACGGTGTCCCACAGTATTCTTGCCAGCAACTTTAAAGAAGTATGGATTGGTTGAATGGACTCTAAGGTAGATAGAAAGCTGGCTAGATTGTCAGGCTCAACAGGTAATGATTGATGACTCAATATCTAGTTGGCAGCCGGTATCAAACAGAGTGCCCCAGGGATCGATCCTGAGGCTGGTTTTGGTCAACATCTTTATTTATGATCTGGATGATGGGATGAATTGCACCTCAGCAAGTTCGCAGATGACACTAAGCTGGGGGGAGAGGTAGATACGCTGGAGGGTAGGGATAGGGTCCAGATTGACCTAGACCAATTGGAGGATTGGGCCAAAAGAAACTGATATGGTTCAACACGGACAAGTGCAGAGTCCTGCATTTAGGAAAAAAGAATCCCATGCACTGCTACAGGCTGGAGACCGACTGGCTGAGCAGCAGTTCTGCAGAAAAGGACCTGGGGATTACAGTGGATGACAAGCTGGATATGAGTCAGCAGTGTGCCCTTGTTGCCAAGATAGCTAATGGCATGTTGGGCTGTAATAATAGGAGAATTGCCAGCAGACTGAAGGAAGTGATTATTCCCCTCTATTTGACACTGATGAGGCCACACCTGGATTATGTATCTGATGAAGTGGGTATTCACCCACAAAAGCTCATGCTCCAAAATGTCTGTTAGTCTATAAGGTGCTACAGGACTCTTTGCTGCTTTTACAGATCCAGACTAACACGGCTACCCCTCTGATACCTGGAGTATTGTGTCCAGTTTTGGTCCCCCCACTACAGAAGGGATGTGGACAAATGGGAGAGAGTCCAGAAGAGGGCAACAAAAATGTTTAGAGGCTGGGGCACATGACTTACGAGGAAAGGCTGAGGGATCTGGGGTTATTTAGTCTGCAGAAGAGAAGATTTGATAGTAGCCTTCAACTACCTGAAGGGGGGTTCCAAAGAGGATGGAAACAGGTATTCTCATTGGTGGCAGATGACAGAACAAGAAGCAATGGTCTCAAGTTACAGTGGGGGAGGTCTAGTTTGGATTTTAGGAAACACTGTTTCACTAGGAGGGTGGTGAAGCACTGGAATGAGTTACCTAGGGAGGTGGTGGAATCTCCATCCCTTAGAGGTTTTTAAGGCCTGGCTTCACAAAGCCCTGGCAGGGATGATTTAGTTGGTATTGATCCTGCTTTGAGCAGGGGGTTGGACTAGATGACCTCCTGAAGTTATTTCCAACACTAATATTCTATGATTCTAAGTGGTCTTTTTTTTCAGTGGAATTTCCATGGGCAAACTAAGGCAATTAAATACCTAGGTATAAAAGTAACAAGAAACATTAATAAACTAATGAAGATAAATTTAGATCCTGTACTATCTCCTGTAACTAGTGATATAAATAAGTGTTATCCTCTCTTCCTGACTCTGTGGGAAGAGTTACTACAAGAAAAATGGTTTTAGATTGGTAGCCGTGTTAGTCTGTATCAGCAAAAACAACAAGGGGTACTTGTGGCACCTTAGAGACTAACAAATTTATTTAGGCATAAGCTTTCATGGGCTAAAACCCACTTCATCAGATGCATGGAGTGGAAAATACAATAGGCAGGTACTTATATTTATACCTGCCTACTGTATTTTCCACTCCATGCATCTGATGAAGTGGGTTTTAGCCCAAGAAAGCTTATGCCCAAATAAATTTGTTAGAATCTAAGATGCCACAAGTACTCCTAGTTGTTTTTACAATAAAAATGAATATTCTGCCTAGGCTTCTCTATATTCTAAGCTGCCTGCTGGTATATATCCCTCTGCCTCATTTTAGAAAGTTTAATAACATTATTAGAGCCTTTTTGTGGGGCCCATGACTAACACTTAAAAAACTCCAGCCCCCTGTAGGTGGGGTGGGGTGTAAGCAGGCTAGACTTCCCAAACAAATTGGTTCCAGCATGCTAACACTCTTATACCTACATGGGTGGAAATTGAACAGGTATTAATGCACCAGTTCCCCCTATGGGTCTACTCAGTT
Source organism: Gopherus evgoodei (assembly GCF_007399415.2). Classification (NCBI taxonomy): domain Eukaryota; kingdom Metazoa; phylum Chordata; order Testudines; family Testudinidae; genus Gopherus; species Gopherus evgoodei. Next base: position 79,781,748 of record NC_044330.1, on the reverse strand, counting down.
CCTCTATTTGTCTGATGGAGAAAAATAAGATGCCTACAGTGGTGGCTGCGTAAAGGGTCTGGGCTGTCCTAGCTAAGAGTTACCAGTTTAATCCTCAAAAGCATCAGAGTAACCCAGACTTGCAAATTGGGAGGAGAGGGAGAAACTGTAATTTGGAATATCTGATTGAACAAGGGCATCACATGGATTTCCCAGTTAGTCAAGGATGAGGGCTTTGTCTCTTTTCTAACACTAAGGTACTGATGTGACCTGCCACCCTCAGCAGAGTGGCAGTACTTATAACTAAACCACTTGCTAAGGTATCTGTTTGGTCCGGATGCCCTAGTTGTGCCAGAGGCCTCAGAACTCCCAGGATCCTTTGAAATGCTTCATAAACTCCTCAGGCCCATGTCAACTATGTATGGTTTACTAATTATGAGGAACCCTGTTGGTCTGGAGTTCTTTGTGAAAGCATGGGAAGGGTAGTTATTACAGCCCTTAAAAGAACCACCGTGTCAGAGCATATTAAGGAATGTTAAAAAGTCTTCTGCAGATATGAGGCTATACATTGAAAGATTCTATTCAAAGTGTATTCGACATCACAGAGATTCTGTAAGATGGTGTGCCTTTTCCTCTGATATTTGTTGGTGCTGTAATAAAGAGATGCATATGTTATGGGACTGATCAGCAGTCGGGCAGCTGTGGGAAGCAGCAGATACAAGAGTTAAAACAGTGCTTGGCTGCAGCAACCAAACCTTAGCTGAAAATTATACCCTAAGTTATTATATACATACTATGCTGGGTTTAACTATACCACAAAGACTTTGGTTTTTGAGGGCCACAATGATTACCAGGTACATGATTTTACAAAAATGGAGGAGTAGATTTGTGCCCAGAACAAAGTGGTGGTAATACTTGGACCTTTCTGAGTTAGCAGCGAAAACAAGAATAGCTTATCAGCATGGAAAAATTATTTGAATAAATTTGTTCCACTTCTTGATATGTTTGAATAAAGAATTCTGAGGTAGCGCAAAGAATACCAGATTTCCATTCTACCTGATGGTTCTGCTTTTTCTTCCCCGGTGCACTGGTCTCCTCCTTCCATTTTTTGCCTAATGGTGTACATCTTATTTTTTTAATTGTTACTCCCACCCTAACATGGTATGTTTGTGGGATGATACTCAATTTTGTATTGTCTGGTTTTGAGCTTTGATAAGTTGCATAATTCTATTGGATAGTCTGTGAAATGTGCAGTCTTTAGTAACATACAAGTTAAGTGGTATGAAAATCAACAAACAAATCACAAAAATAAAATCTGTAAAAGAAAAACTATCAACTAAGGTTAAAAATGAAAGTATTCACTACCGTATTTTATATATTAAATGTGTCCATTTAATAGTTCAGACTTACGTTCTCTTTTAGCATGTATTCTTTAGATTCCTTAATGCAAGCATTGCAATCTGTGAAAGCTTTCAGTCTCTGCACTCTTAGAATTAAATCTTTTTTAAGCAGAAAAATCTTTTTGTAGCTTTTATAAATACTCCTTTTTTCTAGAAGTGATAGGTGATAAACCCTTTTTTTCCCCCTTTTGATTTAATGTGCTGGGAAAGTTCACATTTTAAAAATGACTGTGGCACCAATTCAGCAAAGCACTTAAGCATAGCACTTGAACATTTAAGTAGTCTTATTGATTTTGCTGAATCGGAGCATTAAAAACTAACTTGAGGATCAGAGAAATACAGTGCAATACAGATTGAGAAAAGATCGTTAACTTTTTCTAGGTTGAACACAAAACTGTTTTTGTGGATGCCTGTAATATGTTGATTTCTTAGATGGTGAGAAAATTCTGTGGCCGATCTGATTTTATAATTTTCTTTGCTTCCCATCCCAAACTGTAGAGCAGTGTTGCTGAGCAGTGTCAACAGTTGTATTCCTCCCTAGAGGTGGCAAGCATTCTAGAGCCCTTTGGGATGCAAGTGTCAATAGATTGCTGAGATTTACTGTATATTATGTTAGCAGGCTAATAAAATGTTTAATCAGTTTTATTATTTCCTACCTCAAGCTACAAAAGGCAAGCTGAAAGTGAAAGTATACATTTGAACTTCACTATCTATAAACAGACTAAAGCGCAGCCAGATACCACGTGAAGTAATCTAAATGTTTGTTAATAATACTTAAATTACAAGCATAGGCACACTATCATTCCCTGTAGGTCTCATTTTACATATGTACCTAAAAATAAAACCTGATATTGCAAGTGATGAAAATCCAGACACTGTAGTACTTTTAAAATTGTCCTAAACCTTAAAATCGAAGAAAGCAAATGCCAGCTATCGTAGGGGTCTAACAACAAATTTCAGGTTCACATTTTGATAGATGTATTCATTTTATTGTATCGACTGATTAATTCAAAAAGCATTCAGTGGCAAGGACAATGTACACAATAAAATTCAGCCAAACTGGGCCCCAAATCCAAAAGAACTAAAAGTATTACTTCTGCGTTTTTGACTCTTGTTAATCCCATTCACAAGATAAAATGCATGTTTCTTGCAAGTGTGATAGTGTGAAGGTACAGTTCAGGAGCATATTCCATTTGTAACAGTAAGTATCAGCACATCCCACCTGACTGAGCGTCCAAGAGCAGTCTTTACTTAGAGCACCTATATGCTTAAGGTTCCCATGTTTGGCGATAATTTCTGTTGAAAAGCTCTGCACTCCATTTTCCACGTGTAATATCTCTCTTCCTTCAGCTTATATGCTCATTTTACTGCATCTTACCAAGAGCCATTAAATTCCACCTGTTAACTTCTCTCTGATCAAGCCACAGCCTGTTCTTTAAATTCTGGTGAATATTTCAAATGAGCACTATAAAAGTGTCTTTTGGCTTCCATCTACAGATTCAGATAATTTGTTAAGTTTTCAATTAAATGCAAACATCCATTGCTTTCACCAGGGTTGAATAATTTTTATTTTTCCTTTCCTCCTCAATTTTTGCAGGGATTTATGTTGATAATATACTCTATTGATAGATTGTGAATTCCACAAAACACTGGCACATTGCTGAATTTGCTGTAACACAAACATAGACTCATAGACTTTAAGGTCAGAAGGGACCATTATGATCATCTAGTCTGACCCCCTGCACAATGCAGGCCACAGAATCTCACCCACCCACTCCTGTAGCAAACCCTTACCCTATGTCTGAGTTATTGAAGTCCTCAAAGTGTAGTTTGAAGACCTCAAGCTGCAGAGAATCGTCCAGCAAGTGACCCATGCCCCATGCTGCAGAGGAAGGCAAAAAACCTCCAGGGCCTCTGCCAATCTGCTGTGGAGGAAAATTCCTTCCCGACCCCAAATATGGCGATCAGTTAAACCCTGAACATGTGGGCAAGACTCACCAGCCAGCACCCAGGAAAGAATTCTCTGTAGTAACTCAGATCCCACCCCATCTAACATCCCATCACAGTCCACATGTCTCATATCTATTCCAATCATGTTAAAGAACAGACTTGAGACCTGTGGTTCAGGTTCCAAGTTATTGTGCCATTTCCAGCTGCTCAAAACAGCCCAGCCTGGCATGTCTATTATTTGGGAATGCATTCATTGTCATTGGTCCCTGAAGAAGGGAGGCAAAACCTCATGTTTCCAGATCTCAGATGCACATGAATTAGTTTAAAACAGTGTTTCTGGTTATCAGTGACTAAACTAAGCTTTTGCTTATTGTAAAATGAAGTTTAACCATTGCTGGGAAGTGTCGTGCCTGTTCACTCTCTTATTTTAGGCATTTTTTCATGATCTGCATATATTCTACTGATTCAAGTAGGCATAGGTGTCTACTCCTCCTATAACTCTTTTTAAATTATTGTTTCATTTTCCGTATACATGCTTATTTCAGATTATATCTATTTGTTGCCCATGTACTGTACCGACTTTTCCTACCAGGAAAAAATATAACAGGTAGTAGGGTGGATCATGATGTGATGTTTCAACATAAAAGCTATTAAGGGGAGACCTAGATGTGTCACAATGGCTTTGCATGTTAGAATCAGTGGATTGAGGTGAAGAAAATGCAATATAATTCTAGCAATGACCTTCCAAACCAAGGTGTTATGAACTCTCAATACACAGCACCCTCTTCATAATGAAGGTTTGAAATTTATTTGAGGGCATATTCTGCCAGAAGTGAGAGATGCAATCTCCAGCCACAAGACAGATGCTTGGAATCTCCAGGTACATCTTAAATCAGAGTAACAATGAAACAGAGGTGGGAAATTTTCAAGGATCTCCCTAGCGCAGAAATTTATTTATTTATTTATTTTGTAGGAAGTGATGATGCATAATAGAATGTAATCAAAACGAGACATGAGATGATATTTTGTGGTGTCAAAGAAAAGTTTTACTCCATTACTCTATATCCCTGTGAGAGACAGTGATAATTGCCCTCATCCAGGGCAAATTAATCCTTAGTTTGTGTGATAAGGTTGGAAGCTGTGTGTTCTCAGTGAGGGGTCCTTGACTGTGTAATGCATTTCCTTCTTTGGTTCACCAAAACTCTAGTTTGTTTTTATAGATCACATTGTTAATCCCCTGTGTTCTTTCATGCTTTTCCTGAGATGTAGGGGAAGAAGGCTGAGCTAGTGGATGGGGTGAAGAATTGGGAGGGGGGCTGTTATGGGAGATATGGTTATTGGGAATAATTAGTTAACTGGACTTTGATCCTAAATTGTTGCTATGCCATTTAAGAGTGAATTTACCAAGAGGACTGGATGGAGTGCATTTTTTAAAATCAAAAGAAATTAAATGTTTCTTTTTTGATGCTTCTGTCTGGTGAATCTGTTACTTACTGTACACTAACATAATATGTATAAAGTATCTGATAATTAGGAATTTAGAAATGATCCTCTTCTTTTGTTCTTTTCTTAGTTCTTTTTTATATGTTTCTGTTTTTTAGCATAGAAATTAAGTGCCTCTTTGAATTGTAGATATATGCAGCTTGCGGGAAAGTATCTTCCTGTCTCCACCCCTACCCCTCTACATGAGCGAGCAGAAGAAAAACCTCAAAGGCAGCTTTTATTTTTAGCTGAGCATAATAAATTTGCCAGTGTTGTATCTTTGATGGGTTAAGCATCAGCTTACTGAACTAGAGAGATATGTAAAGCCTCTGGGACTAAGGCTGCCACTTCACTTTAGAACAAGTCTACTGTAGAAAATGCTTAGGATAAAGAATACATGGGTTTCAAAGCAATAAAAAAAGTATTTTTGTAGAGCATGAATTGCCCAAGTGTAGCAGAACAGTGACTATAATAAAGATGTAGGAAAGCTACATCTGCATCTAAAGCAAAGGACATATCTAGATAGAATATATTGCATTTGAGATTGTCTGTATGGCATATCAAGATACTTTTTGCTAACAAATTCTCATTTCCATAGAATTCTAGTCTTTGTGAGCAGGAAATGGACCCTGAAAGATTTCACGCCATCTCCAAGGTTCAGCTCTTTATTTTATGATGGGGTTAATTTTTTATTTCTTAGCATAGACATTTATTTTTTTCATAAAAATCCTTGTAATTTAAATGAATGTAAGGGATGTTAATAATTTAATAATTTAATAATTCTCACAGGCTTTGACTGGAACACCACAAGCAACTATAGTTGCTAAGCTCGCATAGAGAAAAATGCAAGGCCTTAATCTCCTCTTACTTAATAGTGGTGTAAAGCAGAGGTAAAGTCATTAAAATCAATAAAGCAACACTGATGTAAAACTATTGTGAGGGGCAAATTAGGTCTGTAGATGCTGTACCAGTCATGAGGTTTTTAACCAGAGGTTGTGCAGAGCAGGGTTGTCTTTTTCGCTAGTGTTTATACAGCATTTCCATGATATAAATGACTATTAATAATAATAATATTGTGGAATGGAAACAGTTCATTTATTTTATTATAGTGAGTTATTTTTGCAGAACTTTTAATATTTATTACAGCTGTTGATTAATTGCAGTTAACTCATGCAATTAACTCAAAAAAATTAATCATGATTAAAAAATTAATGTCACTGTTAAACAATAGAATACCAATTGAAATTTATTAAATATTTTGGATATTTTTCTACATTTTTATATATATTGTATTCTGTGTTGTAATTGAAATCAAAGGGTATATTATTTTTATTACAAATATTTCTACTGTAAAAATGACAAAAGAAATAGTATTTTTCAATTCACCTCATACAAGTACTATAGTGCAATCTTTTTGTGTCGTGAAAGTGCAGCTTACAAATTTTGAATTTTTTTGGTTATATAACTTCATTCAAAAACAAAACAATGTCAAACTTCAGAGCTTACAAGTCCACTCAGTCCTACTTCTTGTTCAGCCAATCACTAAGACAAATGAGTTTGTTTGCATTTACAGGAGAAAATGCTGCCCTCTTCTTATTTACATCACCAGAAAGTGAGAACAAGCATTTGCATTGCACTTTTGTAGATAGCACTGCAAGATATTTATGTGCCAGATATGCTAAACATTTGTATACCCCTTCATGTTTCAGCAATCATTCCAGAGGACATGCTTCCATGCTGATGATGCTCATTAAAAAAGTAATGTGTTAATTAAATTTGTGACTGAACTCCTTGGAGAAGAATTGTATGTCCCCTTCTCTGTTTTACCTGCATTCTGCCATATATTTCATGTTATAGCAGTCTCAGATCATGACCCAGGACATGTTATTCATTTTAAGAACACTTTCACTGCAGATTTCACAAAACGCAAAGAAGGTACCAATGGAAGATTTCTAAAGATAACTGCAGCACTCAACCCAAGGTTTAAGAATCTGAAGTGCCTTCGAAAATCTGAGAGGGACAAAGTAGAACATGTAGAACATGCTTTCAGACGTCTTAAAAGAGCAATAGTCCAAAGCAGAAACTACAGAACCTGAACCACCAAAAAAGAAAATCAACCTTGTGCTGTTGGCATCTGACTCAGATAATGAAAATGAACATGCATCAGTCCGCATTGCTTTGGATTCTTATTGAGCAGGACCTGTCATCAGCATGGACGCATGTGTCCTGGAATTGTGGTCGAAGCGTGAAGGGACATATGACAACTGGCACGTAAATAACTTGCGACTCCGGCTACAACAGTGCCATGCAAACGCCTGTTCTCACTGTCCGGTGACATTGTAAACAAGAACCATCAGTATTTTCTCCTGCAAATGTAAACAAACTTGTTTGAGCAATTGGCTTAACAAGAAGCAGGACTGAATAGACTTGCAGGTGCTACAATTTTACATTGCTTTATTTTTGAATGCCCTTTTTTTGTACATAATTCTACATTTGTAAGTTCAACTTTCATGATAAAGAGATTGCACTATGGTACTTGTATTAGGTGAAATGAAAAATACTATTTCTGTAGGTGTTTTTACAGTGCAAATACTTGTAATCAAAAATAAATATAAAGTGAGCACTGTACACTTTGTATTCTGAGTTGTAACTGAAATCAGTATATTTGGAAATGTAGAAAACATCCAAAAATATATAAATGTTATTCTATTATTGTTTGACAGTGCCCTAATATTCATATTAAAATGTCACTGCCTCCCTATCACCCAATGGTCTTATCCCACAACAATTAAAGTCAATAGCAAAACTCTCATTAATTTAGATGGTGTGGGATTAGTACCCTAATCCTCATGACAGCATGATTTATGCAGGAATTGTGTTCCCATGGGCTTCCTGATGGCCCAGACTGATCCCCAGACTGGCCTCTTTGGGCAGATGGGCAGAGTTCAAAATACAGTGGGGGAACTAGGATAAGTTATTTCTTTTTTTTCAAAAGATCAGAAATATAGGACCAAAAATAAAAATGTGCTCACAGTTGCTCACATAATTTGGGCATACAATTACTGAGATTGCAGACAGATTTCTAATTGGTCATTATTATGTACAAATACCAAATTTGTGCATGCTATTGACATAATTACACATGCAAATTAAGCATATGGTTGTACACATACATGTTTGTGTAAATATATTTGGGTGGATGTATGCACATGTGTAATCAGAGGCCACTTCTTTATACGGTTAGTAGTTTGTGGGTTAGCAACTGAATCAGAATCCTCTGTTCAGGAACAGAAATATAATTTCAGAATCCTCTGAAATACATGAAAATATAGTGGTAGAAATTTAGAAGCCAGTAAAAAAGGTAGACTCAGTTATGCAAATATCAACAAAAATACAAGGGTATACTTATAACAGTCACATCCACCTTAGGTAACATTTATTGATTTATACATAGTCTTTGTCTTTTAAATGGCAGAAGTCAAATAAGTAGATATAATTTAGTTTATACCCTCAATGCCTTGTTCAAGAACAATCCCTGAGTTTGTTCGGGATCTCTTAAGAGCAAAAATGTAAGTTACAACAATTAAAGTGATTTTCTGCCCCCTCTCCCAATATTATTATTGTACAAAAAGTAGGCTTTGATTAGAAAGGCAAAAATTTGGGATTACAATAAACTAAACATTTTATTTTATATGTGTTATAGTATTTACAGGACAAACAGCAAGACTTTATAATTACTTAGTCATATTTAAAAATAAAACTTTAACTTCCAATAAACCAGAGGAAACAAACTGAGCAAACAAAACCAAAGGGATTACGTCCTGATTCAGCATCAAAAATCTATTAAATTACAGCAAGCACCAATGAAGTACAAGAGGCAACTATCAAAGATAGGTGTAGTAAGCCCTTGTAGATGGGGACATAGTCTTGTGCTTTACTTTAATCCGTAGTGTTGCCGTTGAAGGTCATGGTTCTTTGAAGACTGGCTATTAGTTTTTCCAAAGGTCAGACCTTGTACCATTGAACTCAGTGGGATTTTTGTGATTGCCTTTAGTAGGAGCAGGATCAGACCCCGGGTCAAATCTCTGTCTCAGAATTTTAGAATAGAGCTATTTCTTGTTCCATGAGTTAGCTGAGCAGTAAGCCCTTTATTCCAAATGGCAGAACTCTCTTCTGCTGTTATCCTATCAATAAAATTTTTATCTCCCTTCTAATTTTGCCTCATCTTGGGACCAGGATGAACCAATGGTGGTGTAAGCACATTTACAGGCCTACCAGCAAGTTATTCGGTAATTTTGATGAAATTTCCTTTGGCATACAAAATATCTGAATGCACTTTGCAATAGACAGAGAAATAATTGTGCTTCCAAATACACCTCCTTGAGCATCTTCCCAGTTTCTGGACCAGTCTCCTCAAATAAGAATTAAGCTCCATATTCTATTTTCCAATACATGAGTGAAGACTTGTGCTCTTAATTAGCACTTGGACAAGAATTATCCTAATGTTGAAATTATCCTAATGTTGTCAGAAGAAAAAATTATAAAATGTCATCTTGTAGTCATTGGGTGAAATTTTGATCTCTGCTACATACCAACATAACTCTGTTAGTCAGAAGCATTACTCTCGATTTACACTAATGTAAGTTAATTCAGAATCTGACTCAACTGCCAGTTAGAAACTCAGCAATTTAAAGCTTAACTGTAAATTAACTATAGATCCGTGATACAAATAGTATTTGCTTTTCCATGGAATTCTTATCTAAGGCAAGAATGACCTTGCAATACATTTTTAATATAATTTTCTTTTTTATAAATGACACGAAAAAATTGGTTTAAAAAAAACATATTTCCTTCCACTACTTCTAAAAACCCATTTCCTTATACTAAATCTGTGATCAATGGTCAGATGTGAGAGAGAATATGTTCCTGCAGAAGACTGTTAGGTACACATGAAGAAGTCCTTGTGATGTACGCACAATGCTCTTTATTCCATTTAGGAAATTCTGCTTCATTTTTTCTCTGACCACATATAGCCTTTTGTGCCTCTAAGTGTCAAGTGATTTCTAAGAGAATCAAGTGCATTCTATATTTGGTACAAAGGATGACATCACTCTCACAAACTATTTTCCATTTGCAGCATTCTGTTAGGCCTTTTTAATGGCCTACATACTGGTGCAACCACTCCTGAGCAGTAGAAGAGTAGAATCTCTAGGCCAGGGGTTCTCAAACTTCATTGCACCGTGACCCTCTTCTGACAACAAAAATTACTACACAACCCCAAGAGGAAGGGCTGAAGCCTGAGCCAGCCTGAGCCCTGCCATTCCATGCAATGGATGGGGGCAAAGCTAAAGCCCAAGCCCCACTGCTCTGGGTGGCAGGGCCAAAGTCGAAGCCCAAGGGGTTCAGCCCCAGGCAGGGGACCTGTTACCTGAGCCCTGCCACTCAGGGCTGAAGCCCTTTCACTTCGGCTTCTGCCCTGGCCAGTGGGGCTTAGGCTTCAGCTACAGCTCCGGGCCCCAGCAAGTCTAACACAAGCCCTGGCAACCCCATTAAAACAGGGTCGCAACCCACTTTGGGGTCCCGACCCACAGTTTGAGAACCGCTCCTCTAGGCTTTAAGAACTAGTAATCTTTAAATACTCAAACGTATACAGACTTGGACCCCAGTCTTCTCTTATTTTAAGCACACTGAGAGCTTTTAGTTGGTCACATAAATCCATTTTTAGGTACCTAAATAAGTGTTTTTCAGAGGCCCTGAGTCTCTACAGATCCTATTGAAATCAGTGCACATTGTGAGGGCTCAGCATTCATATATTTAGGTGGAAAATGTTTGCTTCACTATTTCTCTAGTACAGCCAGTTTTTTATTAAATTACACTATTCAAAGCACCAAACATTTTAAAAATAGTATTTGTTCTTCACTATTAAAAGATTACAAAGAGTCAAAGGAAATGCTTATAGAAATCAAAAAATATTGTTAATATCAACACATTTCGTATTACATTCTGTCTTCTGCATGTCTAAGTTCTGTTACTGTATCCAAAGAATTGGTTAATTATCCTAAGAATTTAATATCTTTAGTCAAATGGATGCCTGGAATTGCTATGTGTAGGTGCTCTTTGTAATTAAAAAATGAACTCAAATAAATGGATCAATTCACAATGGCAATGAACACTTCTTCCGTATAAACAGAGGAAGCTGGTCAGCCCAGTACCAACAGAGAGGAACTGGTTAGTCCTATCTGGTGAGTGGAGCTGGAAAAGTTCTGTCTGGGAGAGAAGGGGAGGAGGTCAGCCAAGGCTACCTTGGAAAGAGTGGGAGCAGATTCACTTGGTAAATATGGGTCAAAAAACTGTTGAAGAGAACCAGTCCATAGGAGGGAGATGAGCAGTTAAGGAAAGAGTATTAGTGGTGTTAGGTTGTCAGATCATCTTGACAGCTAACAAATAGTGTTCAAAATAGCCAACTCATAGGTGATACATAGGTATATACATACCTACTGCCCCACTCATAGGGCTGACATCCCCCTGGTGAATTACAACTGTGGAGGGTCGATTATCTCTCAGCTCTCTTCTCTTTCAAATTCTAAACGGGGAATAGAGCAGTCACTCAAAATATTTTTGAAATGCATTAGCTTGTGTCTGGAACCCTGGACCAATCTGAATTGAAACTCCTTGATCCCTCAATGTAAATCTCAGTATTTTTGGACTAAACTCACATAACTGTAATTATTTCCAAGTACAGGTGATACTCTTTCAATTTACTACCATGATTTACAGATCAAAGCCATACTTCTTAGATCTGATATCAAAAGACACTATTTAACCTTTCGAAGCTCATTACCCTAGTAAATTACAATTTAGGCTCAATTCTGCCCTTACTGAAGCAAAAGGTTTTATGCCATTGACTTCAGAGAAAGAAGGATCAGGTCGCTACATAATTATTTTAAATGCCAACATGTCTAACATTAATACGCTGTCAAAAACTTTCAGTGCAGTAATCTTTCTCAAATTATAAGTTAATAAGAAAAATCTGGCTTTTTGAATCTAAGCACTACAAGAACTGTCATTCTCCTTTACTGACAAGATCACCTATGTTTGGGAAGTTTTACAAGACTCCTTGAGTTTGGTTCATTCACTCCACAAGATGTATAGGGCATTTAAAGAGGACTTGATCAAACACCTGTGAGTCTAAACTATATATACCCTTGCTGGTTGGTGAAAGAGAGTTAGAAGCAACTTTGCTCACTCATGACTGAAATAGACAGTGCCTCATTTTGTGAAGGAATCTTCCTTCCCTCCGTCCAGCAATAGTTTGACCAACACTTAAGAAATTCACCTTGGATATATTTGACCTGGCTAATTAATGCTCACAAACCTCCTATTCTTGAGCAAACTCTCAGAGAAGCTGAACAAAAGCCACTTTCAAACTCATCTTGCTATAGAAAATATCCTAGAACCAGCACAATTCAGACAGGACATGGAATGGAAATAGCATTGGTGACACTAATGGATGATTTCTTATATCAGTGGACAAAGAGCAGAGATCAGTTCTTATATACCTTGACCCTTGCAGCATTTGATACAGTGCATTGTGAGA